>NC_057810.1:360663835-361013594 GCF_018294505.1 Triticum aestivum
CAAGGTTTTCTCTGTAAGCACTGAAATTACCGATAACAGATAGTTGTGTGATAAGATAATTCGTAACGGGTGTTGACGCTCGAAAATGGCATGATCGCAAAGAGTGACTTGAGGCTATAATGAGATGATATTAAAATCATGAGTTCATGTCACCACTGGATGGCTCTCTTCAAGTCGATCGAAATAAATATAGAGATGGTCCAAAATGAAGCTTGGATGCAAAAGTTATGCCAATCTTAGAGATGCTCGTATTGACACCAAAATAAACCATGGCAAGAATCCTTATTAAGACAGTCTCGGATGGAAAAACTTACAACTGCAAAGTTCTTCGCCTCGTCGAAACGGACGATTTTGATATAGAGATCATCCCAATCGGAGATCGTATGCAAAAGTTAGAGGTAAAACCGTGCGCTACAGTAATGTTTGGCCGGATCATCTAGGCCGGGGTCCGGATCATCCGGGTAAATGGGGCACCAAGACACCAGAAGGTTGGCAATGAATCCAAATAATCTGGGTCAAGTCCCGGATGATCCGGGTAAAGGCCGGACAATCCGGGCAATTGTCCGGACGTCCGGACAAGTTTTTTTGCTGCAGACTTTAGAAAACGGCCCAAAACACCATCAAGATGGCCTCGGCTCAAAAAGTGTTCAACATGAAAGTTGTGTGTCTCGTCGAGGCGGTTAATTTTGATATAAAAATATCCCAATACGAGGTAGTATGTGTATTCTAGAGCCAAAACAGTGAGCTGCTGTCAGAAAACTGGGCTAGGCCGGATCATCCAGGCCTTGAGCCGGACATTCGGGCCGGGGGTCGTGAATAGTCCGTGTTTTATTTGGTTTTGATGATTTGGACGGCTAGGCAAGTCCTTTTCTGGTACGAGAAGTCCATCCGCCTCTTATATAGACAAGAGGTGACGGCCGATTAAACAACAACACACAATCGAACAAATCTACCTACATCTTTTACCTTTACTTTTACCTTCTCCCTTGTTCTTCTTCTTCCTCGTTCTTCTTCATTGTAGGGCAGCGAACTTCGAGTCCTTAGGGGCGATCAGGTCGACCTAGGGCAGCTCATAGCCGCCGCGCACCCTGACGGGGTCCCTCCCGGGCGTGTGGGGTTTCGGGTCTACAAAAGCGCCCACCAGATTGTTTTGCGTACCGCGCTTCCGGCGGGTCTCCTTCGACGTGAGCTACGGTGCATCCGCACTCCAGTGTACCCACGATGCCGGGGGTGATGCACCGCAACTCACGTCGAAGGAGACCCGCAAGAAGCGCGGTACGCAAAACAATCCGGCGGGCGCTTTTGTAGACCCGAAAACCCACACGCCCGGGAGGGACCCCGTCAGGGCGTGCGGCGGCTATTGGCTGCCCTAGATCGACCTGATCGCCCCTAGGGCCTCGAGGTTCGCCGCCCTGCAATGAAGAAGAACGAACGAAGAACGAGGAAGAAGACGAACAAGGGAGAAGGTAAAAGTAAAGGTAAAAGATGTAAGTAGATTTGTTCGATTGTGTGTTGTTGTTCAATCGGTCGTCACCTCTTGTCTATATAAGAGGCGGATGGACTTTCGGTACAATAAAAGGACTTGCCTAGCCGCCCAAATCATCAAAACCTAATAAAACACGGACTATTCACGACCCCCGGCCCGGATGTCCGGCTCCAGGCCCGGATGATCCGGCCTAGCCCAGTTTTCTGACAGTAGCTCACTGTTTTGGCTCTAGAATGCACGGATTTGGATGTTGTTTATATCAAAATCAACCGCCTCGACGAGATGCACAACTTTCATGTTGAACACTTTTTGATCCGAGGCCATCTTGATGGTGTTTCGGGCCGTTTTCTAAAGTCTGCAGCAGAAAAACTTGTCCGGACGTCCGGACGATTGCCCGGATTGTCCGGCCTTTACCCGGATCATCCGGGACTTGATGCAGATCATCCGGCTTCAGCACCAACCTTCTGGTGTCTTGGTGCTCCAATTACCCGGATGATCCGGACCCCGGCTCGGATGATCCGGCCTAACATTGCTGCAGCACACGGTTTTGCCTCTAACTTTTGCATACTATCTCGGATGGGGATGATCTTTATATCAAAATCGTCCATTTCGACGAGACGAAGAACTTTGCAGCTGTAAAGTTTTCCATCCGAGACCGTCTTAATTAGTTTTCATGCCATTCTTTATTCTGGTGCAATACGAGCATCTCTAAGATTGGCATAACTTTTGACTCCAAGCTTCGTTTTGGACCATCCCTATATTTATTTCGATCGACTTGAAGAGAGCCATCCAATGGTGAATGAACTCATAATTTTAACATCATCTCATTATAGCCTCAAGTCACTCTTTGCGATCATGCCATTTTCGAGCGTCAACACATGCCCCCCTGTTTTTCGGCAAAGCTAGCATGCCGAAAAATAACTTGTACCATGCTGGTTCTAAGGGTGATGTCAACACTCCATCGGCCACTTTGTATGTGCTTAAAGCAATAAATATATATCGGCCATTATTTGTTTGAATCCTTGATGCAAACTTGGGTGAAACTTTCTCAACTTCATTAACAATCCAATGATAAACTTTCATAGATATGTATCTCAAGGTCATCCTCGGAACAATAAACTTACTCCAATCCTTACTTTCGCTTGCATCAAAATTTCATTAGTGGCCGAAGCGGTGGACTTCAGTTCAGCCTTAATTACCTATGTTGACGAGACTAAGCATCGGCTATTAAATGCAATACACCATGATTAACATAGAAGCCGGATGCTTGCTGTGCCAACTCTCTTGAATTGTCATGCCTAGAAATATGAACAATTTTAAAGCAACCCAAGGTAAATTTTGCATCTATACATACCTCAAGATAAATTATAAGTGATTCTTCAAAACACTGATAACCCTTGCACTAGTCATAACGAATCACCGAAAGCCTCAATATGTATAGCATCTTGTCTTGCTATCCAATCGAAATAAGGACGATGTTAGTATAGTACACCGGCCATGCATTGACATACTCTTAGGACGATAGATAAATATCGACCATTACCACAAGGTCCATGTAGAATTCACCCACCAAAGTATGTATAGCCGAAATAAACAAATGAAATAGCAATAAAATATTTCGGCCCCTTTGTATTAGCAACAAAAATGCAACTAACCAAATGCATAGTGATTTGGTAATACCCTCTCATGATATAGAAAATTATGTTGCATCCATGGATCAAAATAAATCCATGGAGGGTAATTGATCATACCTAGGGATGAATTCCATGTCAAAGGCATCAATGGCATGGTTGAAGAAAATGGATGATGTGCTAACCGAAGATTTTGATGTTGTGATGCACGTCTTCGGCTTAATTGTTTGTTGCTCCCATCTTTTCTTTCTTCACTTTTATTGTACTTGTTGCAATAGAAGCATGCACATCATTTTTGTTTTGATTGGTCCTCTTGGGAACCCATGCCATGTTCTTATTTCTCAACTCTTGTGCACTAAGATTTTGTAATTCCTTCTTTTGCCAATATGATAAGTTGTGTGGGCATCTCGACTGTGATTTTGTTTCAACCAATGGCAACTCTTTTTGGGCCTTATGCACCCTCAACTTCTTTTCTTCAGATTTGGCACTCTGATTTTTATCAATTGATTGCTTCACTTCTTTGCTTTTTGTAGCCAATGTCAACACTTTAATTGGCTCTTTGTTATTTGAGATCAAATCTGAAGTAGCACACTTACGACCATCTCTTTTCACGCGGTAAACTTGCTTTACCACCTCTTTCTTCTTCCTTGAGCTCTGGACTGATTCCTTATGATTGAAACAGTCTTTGACGCGTGATTGTTCAAATGTTGATCTTCTTGGAGCTGTATAGTATTGGTGAGATGGTCTAGAATAAGATGGAGAATGTGCCCTTGTATCATACCTGTCCCATGATGAATATGTATCTATATGAGCATAGGGAGACATCCACGACATTGGCATTGGTGGCCCAAAATAAGGATATGAATATGTTGCATTAAAATTATCACTTTGCCAATACCAATCCTCATATTTGCGCCTTGAGGGTGATCTTGGTTTCATTGCATGATTTGGCCAATAAGCATTCTTCTCTTCACTCTTCTTTTGATATTTATCCAATAGCTCAGCGAAGGTGATTTTTGATCTCTTACACTTGCGCTTATTTCGGCCTTTGTTTTCTTTTGGTTTGCTTTCATCGATCATTGGTTTTGCTTGCTACCCCCCAGTCCTTGGCGTCTCCATTGTATCTTTGATAGAATTCTCGCCCTTAAGATTATGTTCATTATGCTCTTCAGCAACTTCTTTACTTGAAAGATTGATCCCATCACCTATAGCTTTTACATTCTGTTTAAATGGATCGGCTTGAAGCAGCCGATGCAAAAACTTTTGCCATCGGGACCAATCGGAATAGACTGGTCATCTCTTGGTGTTTCAACAAATTTCAATCGTCCTTTATCAATGGCCGATTTAACTATTTGACGAAACATATTACAATCCTCAAAATTATGTTTGAACGAATGATGCAACCTACAATACATTCGTCCTTGAATTGATTGCTTGACATGGTGATCAAGAATTCTTATGTAATTATTTTTCAGCAAGAAATCAAAGATTTGATCACACATGTTTGAATCAAAGGTATACTTTTTGTTTTCTAGCCGATCTTGGTGTGCGAACGGCTTTGGAGGTAAGCAAATGAATGGTTCAGATTTGGAATCTCCCCATTCAGCTATGCAATGTGTTTTGCACTCTATATCTGATGTCTTTTGATAAGATATCATAATACCATCGGTTTTCTCAAAAGAATTTAACCTTGGCTTTAAATGTCTGAAACAAAAATAGTTAGAGTATACATGTCTCAATTGAGACCAAATGCAAGCCAAGTAGTAAGAAAAGCTACCCAATTAGATATGAAGTTTAGATAAAGCAAAGGGGAAAGCCCTGGCTGCAACAACAAGTCATTATCGGTCTTTATAAATGGCGCAATGGGTTGATCAATATGCTCAATAACAATTTTATTGCTAACAAGTAAATTACCTTTCTTCATTGGTCTTTCAAAATTACTTACGAGGATTTGTCTAATAGATGCATCAACAATAAAGTTGTGACCAAATCTGAAAATAGGTAAATTACTTGACAGTCATACCTCTTCAAATATATTGGGAGAGCATGATGGTGGTGCGACTTGAAGAACATCTTGCTCCGTCTTTGGATGGCTCCACAACACCTTGTCATCATCTTTTTCTTGATTCTGTGCATCATTGCTTTGAAGATCCATGTCAGCCGAACTTTGTTCGGCTACTTGTTCTTGTCCTTGAGGCTTGTTAATTTCTACGACATGAAACTTATAGGGCAGGAAGTAGGTTCCATTAACTTCAGAAAAATTGAGCACCGTTGTTTTCCTATGCTTTCCATGTCCTTTATCAATAATGCTTGCTTCTTTGGATTTGATGGACTCGGAATATATACTACTTGATCCGGCTTTTTCAATAACTGAATTTTCTTTGTTACCTGAATCAATACCTTTATTTTTTTGAATTTGCAAGGCTTCTTTTAGCCCACATCTCAGCTTGTCGAGCTTTGAACCTTTTCATCTCAATTTCCATCCATTCCTCATGAGATTGCCCCCCAATACTTTGAGACTCTTTCGGCAATGAGGTGCCGAAACTTTGCAATTGTTTAGGTGGTACACTAGATGGTACAGCACTGGGCGACTGCATGATTTGCACAACTCTAGCTTTTACTGCAGCAAAATCATGAGGCTTCCCGCCTTCTATTAGTTCCTGTCGAATGGAGTTGCACAAATCCCAAGAGAATGTAAGCTTGCTCTCAACCACCCAGTCTAGATATGGTTGCCCCCCGATGCTTTTAGACTCTTTCGGCAATGAGATGTTGCCGAAATTCTGTAATTGTGTAGGGGGTACATGATATGCCACGGTAGTAGGTGAAGGCATTTGTGCTCCTGCAGAAGTTTCACTTATTCGGCCATGACCATGATGGTGCAGAGCCGAATTACGGACATCAATAGTAGCATATGGTGCCAAAAAAATAGTAGCATTAGGTGTAGCATATGATGTTTGAGGGTAATTGGCCAAATAACTAGTAGTAACATGGCCAATTCCCCTATCCACCGGCACGTTTGGATTAACGTACTGCAAGTTATTTGCCGATGAATAAAAACTTGAAACACTTTGTTGCATACCATTGGAAGTTCCTACATAGGGTGTCTCAACTTGATTAACCGAACTCATCACGTTATTCATCGACATATAAATTTTTGGGGTTGCCGATGCATGGGAGTTGGGATACATATGTTGCATGTTGCTAAAATTATATGAAGTAGAATCATGGAGATTTTGTTGCATCGGCCCTTGCACATAATTACATGCATGATTGATAAAGCTAGGGCTAGCTGATACATTATGCTCATTAGATGATCTAGCAACAACATATGCATTATTTGCATCTATATATGTGCATTGGGTATTCATATTACCTTTGTAGATTGCAAACCCTAGATGACGATCTCTTCGTAGCAAGAACGGGTCGGAGACCGTTCGAAGCTTCGTCCCCAGCGGAGTCACCAAAAAGTGTGTTTGCACACGAACACGTCACCGTGTACCCTCGACGCCGGGGGTGATGCACCGCAGCTCACGTCGAAGGAGACCCGCCGGAAGCGCGGTACGCAAAACAATCCGGCAGGCGCTTTTGTAGACCCGAAACCCCACACGCCCGGGAGGGACCCCGTCAGGGCGTGCGGCGGCTATGGGCTGTCCTAGGTCGACTTGATCTCCCCTAGGACCTCGAAGTTCGCCGCCTTGCAATGAAGAAGAACGAACGAAGAACGAGGAAGAAGAAGAACAAGGGAGAAGGTAAAAGTAAAGGTAAAAGATGTAGGTAGATTTGTTCGATTGTGTGTTGTTGTTCAATCGGCCGTCACCTCTTGTCTATATAAGAGGCGGATGGACTTCTTGTATAAGAAAAGGACTTGCCTAGCCGTCCAAATCATCAAAACCAAATAAAACATGGACTATTCACGACCCCCGGCCCGGATGTCCGGCTCAAGGCCTGGATGATCCGGCCTAGCCCAGTTTTCTGACAGTAGCTTACTGTTTTGGCTCTAAAATACACATACTACCACAGATTTGGACATTTTTATATCAAAATCAACCGTCTCGACGAGACGCACAACTTTCATGTTGAACACTTTTTGATCCGAGGCCATATTGATGGTGTTTCGGGCCGTTTTCTAAAGTCTACAGCAGAAAAACTTGTCCGGACGTCCGGACGATTGCCCGGATTGTCCGGCCTTTACTCGGATCATCAGGGACTTGACCCAGATCATTCGGATTCAGTGCCAACCTTCTGGTGTCTTGGTGCTCCAATTACCCGGATAATCCGGACCCCGGCCCGGATGATCCGGCCAAACATTGCTGCAGCGCACGGTTTTACCTCTAACTTTTGCATACAATCTCAGATGGGGACGATCTCTATATCAAAATCGTCCGTTTGGACGAGACGAAGAACTTTGCAGTTGTAACCTTTTCCAACCGAGACCGTCTTAATCTTGTTTCATGCCATATTCTGGTGTCAATACGAGCATCTCTAAGAGCATCTCCAACAGGCGCGCTAAAGCGCCGCGCGCAAAAAACCTGTTTGTCGCGCGCATTGCGGCTGGTTTTGCGCGCCCGCCTGCGCTGGCTCCAGTAGCCGCGCTATAATGCAGCGCACGCGCTGCTCCAGTAGAGCACAAAAATACAGCGTGCGCGCGCCGCACAAACCACATGTACATTTCAACGAAGATGAGCAAAAATGATCAAACAAACAAAATAAATCAACAACAAATAGTTCAAAATAAATCATTACAACTCAAACAAATAGTTTATCGTTCAGTACAACAACTAATAATGCAATAAACACAACAAATAGTTCATGAACAATACAATGTCGAATGCAGATATAATCACGCTCTTTGTCGTCCATGCCATGCCCACCACTCTTCAATTAGATCATTCTGAAGTTCATTGTGCGTTGCGGGACGCCGAATGGCATGATAGGAGGAAACAAAACGGGCTACCCTTTCAGCCCTCCGCCGCACTCGCACGGGATGTCCCAAGAGCTCATACTGTGAGTAGTCTAAATCTTGGCCACGCTCATTCTCGATGATCATGTTGTGCATGATCACACAAGCGTGCATGATGTACCAAAGCATTTTTTGATCCCAAAATCTAGCTGGTCCTCTCACAATAGCAAATTGGGCTTGCAAAATCCCAAATGCTCTCTCCACATCTTTTCTAGCCGCCGCCTAAGCATTGTGGAAATCAAGATTTTTCTTACCTTCCGGTTTTTTCAACGGCTTCACGAAGGTTTGCCACTTTGGATAGATGTCATCCGCTAGATAATAGCCATAGTTGTACGTACGGCCATTTGCTACAAACTGCACAGGTGGCAACTCACCGTTTGCAATCTTATTCATTAGTGGTGACCGGTTGACAACATTGATGTCATTCAAAGATCCAGGCATTCCAAAGAATGCATGCCAAATCCAAGTCTCCTGATCGGCCACCGCTTCAAGGATTATAGTGGAACCCTTTTTTGGCCGTGGAATTGCCCATGCCATGACTTTGGACAATTCTTCCAACTCCAATGCATGCAATCTATTGAGCCAAGCATGCCAGGAAAGCCGGGCGCTTTGTTCATCGCCAATAGCCTTGCGGCGTCTTCAGCAGTGGGAGATCTTAAATACTCCTCGCCAAACACTTGCACAATTCCCACTGCAAAGCGCTTGACACACATGACGGCTTGGCTCTCACCCATAGCCAAGTGATCATCAACTAGATCAGCCGGGATACTGTATGCCAACATACGCAAAGCGGCTGTCACCTTCAGAAAAGTGCTATGCCCGAGCTCTCCGGCGGCATTCCTCCTTTGCTGGAAAAACCGGTCATGGCTCGCTAGTTTCTCTGCAATGCGCCTGAACAAGTCGGTGCTCATCCTAAACCGGCGACGAAAATACGACTCCGGGTATGTGGGATTCTCCACGAAATAGTTCTTCATCAATCTGTTATGGGCATCAATCCTATCTCTCCAAATTTTCTCCCGACCCATAACCGAACCACCGTGCTTTGGTTTTTTATTGATATGCATAGCTAGGATCATTGCAAGATTTTCCTCCTCTTCCATATCCAATTCTTCTTCGGAAGAATCATATGACGAACTCATCTACAATGTTCAATACTATACTATAAAAAACTACAATTCAAAACATGCACCAAATTCATGAAGTTTGAGCAATACATACCTTTTAGGTGTTTTGTCGAACACCTTGCGGGCGCGGCGCAGCAGCGAGCGCTCGGGCGCTGTTCCTCGGACGACGGAGGCGCGCGAGCGCCGGCGGGACTAGGACGGGATGGGCGGAAGCGCGGGCGCGCGGGGATAGGCCGGGGAAGCCTGAACGGTCGCTGGGGCACGGGCGGCGGCGGTGGCGCGGCCGGACAGGGGGTGGAAGTGGGAGAGGAAGTGCGGGTGCGAGCGCTCGAGTGTGCCGCGCGTTGTAGCTGGCGCCCGAAATACGCCGCGCGGGTAAGTGTTTTCAACCGCGCGCCCAACCCGTTATAGCGCGCGTGCCGTTTTTGCGCGCCCGCTGGAGCGACCCGCCGCATTGCGCGCGCGCTAAAACGGCCTAATTTGCGGCGCAGCGCTAGTTTAGCGCTGCTGTTGGAGATGCTCTAAGATTGGCATAACTTTTGCATCCAAGCTTCGTTTTGGACCATCTCTATATTTATTTTGATCGACTTGAAGAGAGCCATCCAGTGGTGACATGAACTAATAATTTTAACATCATCTCATTATAGCCTCAAGTCACTCTTTGTGATCATGCCATTTTCGAGCGTCAACAACGGGTAACAAGTAACAAAAGTAAACAAGGTGCAGCTAGGTGGCTCAATCCTTTTTGTAGCAAAGGACAAGCCTGGACGAACTCTTATATAAAGCAAAGCGCTCCCGAGGACACATGGGAATTACTATCATGCTAGTTTTCATCATGCTCATATCAATCGCGTTCGTTACTTTGATAAATTGATACGTGGGTGGACTGGTGCTTGGATGCTGCCCTTCCTTGGACAAGCCTCCCACTTATGATTAACCCCTCTTGCAAGCATCCGAAACTATGAAAGAAGAATTAAGGCAAACCTAACCATAGCATGAAACATATGGATCCAAATTCGTCCCTTACGAAGCAACGCATAAATTAGGGTTTAAGCTTATGTCACTCTAGTAACCCATCATCTACTTATTACTTCCCAATGCCTCCCCCTAGGCCCAAATCATGGTGAAGTGTCATGTAGTCTACGTTCACATAACACCACTGGAGGAGAGACAACATACATCTCATCAAAATATCGAACAAATACCAAATTCACATGATTACTTATAACAATACTTCTCCCATGTCCTCAGGAACAAACGTAACTACTCACAAAGCATATGCATGTTCATAATCATAGGAGTATTAATTATCATTAAGGATTTGAACATCTGATCTTCCACCAAATAAACCAACTAGCATCAACTACAAGGAGTAATCAACACTACTAGCAACCCACAGGTACCAATCTGAGGTTTTGAGACAAAGATCGGATACAAGAGATGAACTAGGGTTTAAGAGGAGATGGTGCTGGTGAAGATGTTGATGGAGATTGACCCCCTCTCGATGAGAGGGTCAATGGTGATGATGATGGCGATGATTTCCCCCTCCTGGAGGGATGTTTCCTAGGCAGAATAGCTCCACCGAAGCCTTAGTTTGGTTCTGCCCAGGTTCCGCCTTGAGATGGTGGTGCTTCATCTCAAAAGCTTCCTTCTGATTTTTTTCCAGGTCAAAACACTCCATATAGCAGAAGATGAACATCGAGGGCCTACCAGCGAGCCCACAAGACCGGAGGGGGCGCCCAGGGGGGTAGGGCGCGTCCTCCACCCTTGTGGATGGCAGGTGGCCCCCCTCTTGTGATTTCTTCTCCCAATATTTTTTATATATTCCAAAAATATTCTCCGTGAAGTTTCAGGAATTTTGGAGTTGTGCAAAATAGGTCTCTAATATTTGCTCCTTTTCCAATCCAGAATTCCAGCTGCCAACATTCTCCCTCTTCATGTAAACCTTATAAAATAAGAGAGAATAGGCCTAAGTATTGTGATATAACGTGTAATAACAGCCCATAATGCAATAAGTATCAATATAAAAGCATGATGCAAAATGGACGTATCAACTCCCCCAAGCTTAGACCTCGCTTGTCCTCAAGCGAAAGCCGATATCAAAAAATATGTCCACATTTTTAGAGATAGAGGTGCCGATAAAATAAAATACAGACATGAGGGCATCATGATCATCTTTAGAACAACAACATATATTGTCATATAATTTCTTATGCTAAAGGATGAATCAGAAACTTCATTGAAAACTAACAAACTATGATCTCATCCATTGAATCAATTGCAATTTATCATAACATCAGAAAGATTCAATATAAGAGCTTTTCAGCAAGTTCACATACTCAACTATCATTTAGTCTTTCACAATTGCTAACACTCACGGGATACTTATGGGTACAAAGTTTCAATCGGACACAGAGAAAGATAGGGGCTCATAGTTTCGCCTCCCAACCTTTTACCTCAAGGGTAATGTCAACAATAATACTCTATGAAAACCTACATCCGAGTGGATATATATATCCGGATCTCTTCAACACATAGTGCTTGCCCAAGGAAAAAGTGTAAAAAGGAAAGGTGAAGATCACCATGACCCTTTTTTAGGGTAGATCACCATGACTCTTGTATAAGGGTAGAAGGTAAAAATAAAAGATAGGCCCTTCGCAGAGGGAAGCAGAGGTTGTCATGCGCTTTTATGGTTGGATGCATGAAATCTTAATGCAAAATAACGTCACTTTATATTGCCGCTAGTGATAAAGAACTTTATTATGCAGACCGTCGCTTTTATTTCTTCCATATCACAAGTTCGTATGAAGCTTATTTTCTTCATAGTAATATATCATACATATTTAGAGAGCAATTTTTATTGCTTGCACCGATGACAACTTACTTGAAGGATCTTACTCAATCCATAGGTAGGTATGGTGGACTCACGGCAAAACTGGGTTTAAGGGATGTTTGGATGCACAAGTATTATCTCTACTTGGTGCAAATAATTTGGCTAGCATGAGGGGGGG
Source organism: Triticum aestivum (assembly GCF_018294505.1). NCBI lineage: Eukaryota > Viridiplantae > Streptophyta > Magnoliopsida > Poales > Poaceae > Triticum > Triticum aestivum. The sequence continues at coordinate 360,676,048 of NC_057810.1, forward strand.
AAAGCAAGCTCAACATGTTGGAGGATCCATGACAATATAACTTCTATTTAGATATAAGAAAACATAACCCATTATGTTGTCTTGTCCAACATCAACTTTTTAGCATGTCATATTTTAATGAGTGCTCACAATTACAAAAGATGTCCAAGATAGTATATTTATATGTGAAAACCTCTCTTTCTTTATTACTTCCTATTAATTGCAACAATGGCCAAAACTATGTTTGTCAACTCTCAACAACTTTTATTCATCATACTCTTTATATGTGAAGTCATTACTCTCCATAAGATCAATATATGATCTTTTCTTTCTTTTATTCTTTCTATTGTTTTATTCCCTCAAGATCATAGCAACAAAGCAAAGCCCTCAACTCAAAACTACTCTTTATTATATAGCACACGGACTCGATTACATAGATATAAATCAAAACAAAACTCAAAGCTAGATCATGCTTAAACTTTATTCAACTAGATCAAGATATAACCAAAAGGATCGAACTAAGAAAAATGATAAAAGTAAAGGTGTGATGGTGATACGATACCAGGGCACCTCCCCCAAGCTTGGCAGTTGCCAAGGGGAGTGCCCATACCCATGAATTTATGTCTCTTTCTTCAGAGGTGGTGATGATGGAGTTGTTGATGTAGTAGGTTTCTTCCTTAGCTTGCGCTTGAGGAAATAATTTTCCTCCCTTAAGTCATCTCAAGACTTAGTATCTTTTTACATAGTTCCTGTTTGTTTTCCTGCAAGTGACAAAAAGGGATAAACTCGATCTTAGGTTTCTTTGCTTTATTAGGGATACTTTACTTTTTGAACTCCACGTGCATGTCCCCAGGTTGAGGTAGTGGGACTTCATCCTCATCTAAGCTTGTCTCCTCCTTTCCCTTAGGATCATAGTATTCTTCCTCCTTCGTGGTCCAACCACAATGCTCCAAGTCCCCGTAGACTTTGGGGTCTTCAACGTAATCAGCCATATAGATTTATCCCTCCGAATCCTGGGATGACATATTGCTCTAAATATGTTGCAGAAACAGCTCAAAACAAAAACAAAGGATTTTGTCGTGGTACGGTGGTCAAAACCTCCGGGAGGCTATATAATGATTTTTTACCGATCGAAAGAAGTATTGTGCAAGAAAATGGAGTCCGGAGGGCACACGAGGTGGCCACAAGACAGGGGACGCACCCTCCACCCTTGTGGTCTCCTCGTGTCTCTTTTGGACTACTTTTAATTTTCCTAATTTTTTAATATTCCAAAATGGACAAAAAGTGCTATTAGAACAGTTTTGGAGTCGGTTTACTTACCGTACCACATACCTATTCCTTTTCGGAGTCTGAAACATTCTGGAAAGTGTCCCTTATGTACTCCTCCAGTGTTACGGTGTCAATTATATTGGTCTCAACATTTATGGGATTTCCTGAGATATAATGTTTGATTCTTTGACCATTTACCACCTTCAGATTTGTGCCTTCGGCATTGTTGATTTTGATGGCACCGGAACGATAGACCTCCTCGATAATGTAAGGACCTTCCCATTTAGAGAGAAGCTTTCCTGCAAAAAGTCTTAAATGAGAGTTCTATAGCAAAACATGATCACCTACATTAGACTCACGCTTTTGTATCCTCTTGTCATGCCATCTTTTAACCTTTTCTTTAAACAACTTGGAATTCTCGTAGGCTTGGGTTCTCCATTCATCAAGTGAGATAATGTCAAATAACCTCTTCTCACTGGCAAGTTTGAAATCATAATTGAGCTCTTTAATAGCCTGATATGCCTTATGTTCTAGTTCGAGAGGTAAGCGACAAGCCTTTCCATAAACCATGTTATATGGATACATACCCATAGTGACAAGCCCATAATGCATCGTCAAGTTTCTTAGACCAATTCTTTCTAGATCCATTAACAGTCTTTTGCAAAAATCAATTTAATCTCTCTATTACTCAATTCTACTTGAACACTAGACTAAGGATGATATGGAGATGCAATTCTATGGTTAACATCATACTTAGCAAGCATTTTAAGAAAAGCACCATGAATAAAATGTGAACCACCATCAATCATTAAATATCTAGGGACTCCAAACCTTAGAAAAAGAACTTCTTTAAGCATCTTAATAGAAGTGGTATGATCAGCACTACTAGTTGGAATAGCTTCTACCCACTTAGTAACATAATCAACAGCAACTAGAATATGTGTATACCCATTAGAGGAAGGAAAAGGTCCCATATATTCAAAGCCCCAAACATCAAATGGTTCAATAATAAGTGAATAATTCATAGGCATTTCCTGACGTCTACTAATATTACCAATTCTTTGGCATTCATCACAAGACAAGACAAACTTCCGAGCATCCTTGAAGAGAGTGGGCCAATAAAAACCGGATTGCAATACCTTATGTGCAGTTCTATCTCCAGCGTGGTGTCCTCCATAAGCCTCGGAGTGGCACTTGCATAGGATCTGTTCCTATTCATGCTCAGGTACACAACGTCTAAGAACACCATCTACTTCTTTATAAAGGTGTGGGTCATCCCAAAAGTAATGTCTTAAATCATAGAAAAACTTTTTCTTTTGCTGGTATGTGAAACTGGGTGGTATAAATTTAGCAACAATGTAATTAGCATAATCAGCATACCATGGAGTATTACAAAAAGTATTTATGACAGCTAATTGTTCATCAGAAAAGCTATCATCAATAGGCAGTGGGTCATCAAGAACATTTTCTAACCTAGACAAGTTGTCTGCAATGGGGTTCTCAACTCCCTTTCTATCAATAATATGCAAATCAAATTCTTGTAGCATGATATTTAATAGCAGCATGATCAGTGTGAACAGCTACTTTGGAGTCAACAATATAAGATCTGAACTTATCACAAGCAAAAACAACTGCTAAAAAATCTTTTTTTAAAAGTTGAGACAGTAGGAAGGATTCCTACTGCTTTGTATTAGTATGCTCCCAAAATGTTACAGTTGTACAGAAGGGAGAGGGTTACAGGGGTCTAAGAGAATTTACATAATTGACCTAACAATGGTAGTGATGATCTCCCTTTTATGAGGGGGCACTCTAAAGCTAATGTTGGAAAAGTCAGAGATAAATCTAATCTTCCAAGCCAGAATTGAGGGCTGCACTTTCCTGAAAAAGTTGTTGTTCCTTTCCTTCCAAAGACTCCAAGCAGCCACAAGGAATGTATCCATAATAACTTTTTGTTTCCCATTCCATGAAGATGCGCTATCATGTCTAGCATGTTTCCATCGGATGGCCATTGTATGTTAAGTTTGGCCCAACATGTCGCACTAAAGTTGCATGCAAAGAACAAATGCTCCATTGTTTCTTTGATATGTTCCCCACACAGGAGGCAGTCCAGATTGTTACCAATATTGTAGTGTCTCCTCTTTAGCATGTTTCTAGTGTTCAAGCGATTCGACAAGAGGAACCATCCAAAGACTTTGATTTTGGGGACACAGTTAGATTTCCACAGCCAAATAAACGCATCATGGGCGACCATCTCTCTGAAATAGAATCTATAGTAAGCCGTGGTTTTAAAGACCACAGACCCCTAGACGCATGACCACACATCATGCATGTCATTAAAAGCGGTGGCATGAGTCTCATTTTGAAGCAGCTCTTCATGGGCTAGGGTAAAGAGTGGAAGATGAAAGGCTTCGCGTGCATGAGAGATGGTAAGCAGGTCCTTGACCGAGGCATCTTCATTTAATGTGTAGGAGAAGGCACGCGGGAATGACTCGGCGTAAATGGAGTTGTTCCAGTCATCCTTCCAAAAGAGTGTCGTTGTCCCACTGTTGACCTAGATTTTTGTGATCCCTCTGTAAATGGGCATAAGCTGAACAAGATCACACCACCAGAACGATCCACAAGGAGTAGAAGCATGGGGAATTATGGTGGTGTAGTAGGAGTACCATATCAACTTTACCCATGGGACATCACATTGGTTGTAGAATTTATGCAGTAATTTGAGGATCAGCGCATCATTCTGCACTTTGAGGTTAAGTACCCCAAGACCATCACTTTTCTTAGGGCGGTCGATCATGCTCCAAGCAGCAAGTGAATTGAACTTATCACCATCATTCGTTTTTTTATCCAGAGGAAGTGCCGCCTTATCTTGTCCAGTTACTCTATAATTCTAGGTGGAAGTCACGGGACGCCCATGGGGGAGATAGCCAAAGATGTGACTAGCGAGTTCATCAGTGCTAGTTTGCCAGCATAGGACGACACTTCTCCCAATTCAAGACAAGATTAGTTTCTTCACATCTCTGCAGAACTCGATCAAGGTTGCTTAAGCAATCATCAAAAGAAGTTCTGTAAACAGAGAAATCATCCATGAAAACCTCAACAATCTTTTCATAAAAGTCACAGAATATAGCGGTCATACATCTTTAAAAGGTAGCAGGTGCATTGCATAAGCCAAAAGGCATACTTCTATAAGCAAAAGTTCAAAAGGGCAAGTAAAAGTGGTCTTTTCCTGATCATCTTTTGACACAGGTATTTGAGAAAAACCAGAATAACCATCTAGAAAGCAAAAGTGTGTATGTTTGGATAGTCTTTCTAGCATTTGATCAATAAAAGGTACAGGGTAATGATCTTTTCTAGTAGCTTTGTTCAATTTTTGAAAATTAATTACCATTCTATAACATTTAACAATTCTTTGTGGAATCAATTCATTCTTATCATTAGGAACAACAGTAATACCTCCCTTCTTAGGGACACAATGAATGGGACTTACCCACTTACTATCAGCAATAGGATAAATTATACCTGCCTCCAGGAGCTTTAATGTTTCATTTCTTACCACTTCTTTCCTCTTAGGATTTAACCATCGTTGATGATCAACAACTGGTTTAGCATCAGTCTCCAAATTAATTTTGTGCTGACATAGAGTGGGACTAATGCCCTTAAGATCATCAAGAGTATATACAATAGCGGCATAGTGCTTCTTCAGAGTTTTCAATAGTTTCTTTTCTTCGTGCTCTGAAAGGCTGGCACTAATAATAACATGATATATCTTCTTTTCATCAAGATAAGAATGTTTCAAAGTATTAGGTAATTGTTTAAGCTCAAATACAGGATCACCCTTGGGTGGAGGTGGATCCCCAAGGATTTCTACAGGCAAATTGTGTTTCAAAATAGGCCCTTGATTAAAGAATATTTCATCTATTTCCCTTGTTTCATTCATAAACATATCATTTTCATGGTCTAGCAAATATTGTTCTAAAGGATCAGTAGGAGGCACGGCAATAGAAGCAAGACCAATAATGTCATCCTTACTAGGCAATTCTTTATCATGGGGTTGTCTACGAAATTTGGAGAAATTAAAATCTTGAGAAGTATCCCCTAGACCGACAGTAACAATATCTTTCTTGCAGTCTATCTTAGCATTAACGATGTTCAAGAAAGGTCTACCAAATATAATGGGACAAAAATCATCTTGTGGGGAAGCAAGAACAAGAAAATCAATAGGATATTTTATTTTCCCACACAAGACTTCAACATCTCTAACAATCCCAATTGGTGATATAGTATCCCTATTGGCAAGCTTAATAGTAACATCAATATCTTCTATCTCATCAGGTGCAATATCATTCATAATTTCTTGGTATAAGGTATAAGGTATTGCACTCACAGTAGCATCCACATCACATAAGCCATGATAACAATGATCTCCTATTTTAACAGAAACAACAGGCATGCCAACAACAGGTCTATGCTTATCTTTAGTATCGGGTTTGGCAATCCTAGCAGCTTCATCACAGAAATAAATAACATGCCCATCAATATTATGGACTGATACGTCTCCAACGTATCTATAATTTTTTATTGTTCCATGCTATTATATTATCTGTTTTGGATGTTTTATATGCATTATTATGTTATTTTATATTATTTTTGGGACTAGCATATTAACCTAGAGCCTAGTGCCAGTTCTTGTTTTTCCCTATTTTTGAGTTTCGCGGAAAAGGAAAACCAAAAGGAGTCCAAACGGAATAAAACTTTCGCGATGATTTTTCTTGGACCAGAAGACAACCAGGAGACTTGGAGATGAAGTCGGAAGAGCCATGAGGCGGCCACCAGGACGGAGGGCGCGCCTAGGGGGGTAGGGCGTGCCCCCACCCTTGGGTCCCTCGTGCACCTCCTGACCTAATTTCTTCGCCTATATATTCCCATATATCCCCAAATCAACAGGGGCATCCACGAAAATACTTTTCCACCGCCGCAACCTTTTGTACTCGTGAGATCCCACCTAGGGACCTTTTTCGGCATCCTGCCAGAGGGGGGTTCAATCATGGAGGGCCTCTACATCAACACCATTGCCCTTCCGATGAAGCGTGAGTAGTTTACCACAGACCTACGGGTACATAGCTAGTAGCTAGATGGATTATTCTCTCTCTTTGATTCTCAATACCATGTTCTCCTCGATGTTCTTCGAGATCAATTCGATGTAGTACTTTTTTGCGGTGTGTTTGCCGAGATCCGATGAATTATGGACTTATGATCAGCTTATCTATGAATATTATTTGAATCTTCTCTAAATTCTTATATGCATGATTTGATATCTTTGTAATTCTATTCGAACTATCGGTTTGGTTTGGCCAACTAGGTTGGCTTTTATTGCAATGGGAGAAGTGCTTAGCTTTGGGTCCAATCTTGCGGTGTCCTTTCCCAATGACAGTACGGGCAGCAAGGCACGCTTTGTATTGTTGCCATCAAGGATAAAAAGATGGGGTATTCATCATATTGCTTGAGTTAATTCCTCTACATCATGTCATCTTACTTAATGCGTTACTCTGTTCTTTATGAACTTAATACTCTAGATGCATGTTGGATAGCGGTCAATGTGTGGAGTAATAGTAGTAGATGCAGAATCCTTTCGGTCTACTTGACATAGACGTGATGCCTATATTCATGATCATTTCCTTAGATATTGTCATAACTTTGCGCTTTTCTATCAATCGCTCGACAGTAATTTACTCACCCACCGTATTATTTGTTGTCTTGAGAGAAGCCTCTAGTGAAACCTATGGCCCCCGGGTCTATTTTCCATCATATTAGTTTCCGATCTACAATATAAGTTTCCGATTTACTATCTTGCAATCTTTTACTTTCCGATCTTTAAACCAAAAATACCAAAAATATTTACTTTATCGTTTATCTATCTCTATCATATCTCACTTTTGCAAGTAACCATGAAGGGATTGACAACCCCTTTATAGCGTTAGGTGCAAGTTTGTTTGATTTTTTGCGCAGGTCTTGGTGATTTGTGTGTTGTCTCCTACTGGATTGATACCTTGGTTCTCAAACTAAGGGAAAGGCTTATCTCTACTTTGCTGCATCACCCTTTCCTCTTCAAGGGAAAAACCAACGCAAGCTCAAGAAGTAGCAGCAAGAATTTTTGGCGTCATTGCCGGGGAGATCTACGCCAAGTCAAGACATACCAAGTACCCATCATAAACTCTCATCTCTTCCTCTTGCATTACATTATTCGCCATTCGGCTCTCGTTTTCCTCTCCCCCACTTCTAAAACGATTTTCAAAAAGATTTGCCTTCTCTCTCATTGTTCTCTTGTTTGCTTAAGTTTGCCTTTCTATCGTTATGGCCAAATCAAAAAGGGCTAAGGGTTTTCTTCTGGGTTTTAATGCTTTGGATAGCCCCTCTGTCCTCTCTAAGCTCATAAATAATGATGCTACGGAAAGACCTACCGGGATTATTTATGAGAGTTCTAACAATTTTGATGAAGATGACCCCAGAATTTTTCGTTATTTGCTTGATGAATCTTTGAAAGATGCTTGGGATAGGCTATTAAGGATTCGAGCCAGCTATGTGCCTCAATATCATATACAACTATACTTGAAAAGCTTTTATGTTGGCTTACACTCTTCTTTTAAGCAAGTTTTGGATTCTATATTTAAAAATGGTTTTCTTGAAGGGGATGCCATCGATACTTATGAAAATATGAAAGCTATATTTGGGCACCCTAAAGGTGAAAATGTTGAATCAACTACCCTTATGTGCTTTTATCAAAATGAAATTATCAAAGAGATGAAGGCTAGCTTAGATGCTGCTACCTCTTGAGCACTGCGTTGGTTTTTCCTTGAAGAGGAAAGGGTGATGCAGCAAAGTAGCGTAAGTATTTCCCTCGGTTTTTGAGAACCAAGGTATCAATCCAGTAGGAGGCTCCTCAAAAGTCCCACGCACCTACACAAACAAACAAGAACCTCGCAACCAACGCGATAAAGGGGTTGTCAATCCCTTCACGGTAACTTGCAAAAGTGAGATCTGATAGAGATAATAAGATAAGATAAATATTTTTGGTATTTTATGATATAGATTGGAAAGTAAAGATTGCAAAATAAAATAGATCGAAAACTTATATGATGGAAAATAGACCCGGGGGCCATAGGTTTCACTAGTGGCTTCTCTCAGGATAGCATAAGTATTACGGTGGGTGAACAAATTACTGTCGAGCAATTGATAGAAAAGTGCATAGTTATGAGAATATCTAGGCATGATCATGTATATACGCATCATGTCCGTAACAAGTAGATCGAAACGATTCTGCATCTACTACTATTACTCCACACATCGACCGACTCCTGCCTGCATCTAGAGTATTAAGTTCATGAAGAACAGAGTAACACATTAAGAAAGATGACATGATGTAGAGGGATAAACTCATGCAATATGATATAAACCCCATATTTTTATCCTCGATGGCAACAATACAATACGTGTCTTGCTGCCCCTGCTGCCACTGGGAAAGGACACCACAAGATTGAACCCAAAGCTAAGCACTTCTCCTATTGCAAGAAAGATCAATCTAGTAGGCTAAACCAAACTGATAATTCAAAGAGACTTGCAAAGATAAACAATCACACATAAAAGAATTCAGAGAAGATTCAATTATTTCTCATAGATAAACTTGATCATAAACCCACAATTCATCGGATCTCGACAAACACACCACAAAAAGTATTACATCGAATATATCTCCAAGAAGATCGAGGAAAACTTTGTATTGAGATCCAAAGAGAGAGAAGAAGCCATCTAGCTAATAACTATGGACCCGAAGGTCTGTGGTAAACTACTCACACTTCATCGGAGAGGCTATGGTGTTGATGTAGAAGCCCTCCATGATCGATTCCCCCTCCAGCGGAGCACCGATGAAGGCTCCAAGATGGGATCTCGCGGATACAGAAGGTTGCGGCGGTGGAAATAGTTTTTCGTGGTGCTCCTGGATGTTTTCGGGGTACGTAGATATATATAGGCAAAGGAGGTAGGTCAGGGGAGCCACGAGGGGCCCACGAAGGTGGGGGCGCGCCTGCCCCCCTAGGGCACGCCGGGCACCCTCATGGCCGCCTCGTTTACTTCTTGACGTCCACTCCAAGTCTCCTGGATTGCGTTTGTTCCAAAAAGATCGCTCCCGAAGGTTTCATTCCGTTTGGACTCCGTTCGATATTCCTTTTCTTCGAAACACTGAAATAGGCAAAAAAACAACAATTCGGGCTGGGTCTCCGGTTAGTAGGTTAGTCCCAAAAATGATATAAAAGTGTAGAGTAAAGCCCATAAACATCCAAAACGGGTAATATAATAGCATGGAACAATCAAAAATTATAGATACGTTGGATATGTATCAAGCATCCCAAGCTTAATTCCTGCTCATCCTCGAGTAGGTAAATGATAAAAACAGAATTTTTGATGTGGAATGCTACCTACCATAATTCTTAATGTAATTTTCTTTATTGTGGCATGATTGTTCAGATCCAAATGATTTAAGAAAAAAGCTCATAAAACATAAAAATAGTAATACTTCAAGCATACTAAGAAGTAATCATGTCTTATCAAAATAGCATAGCCAAAGAAAGCTCATCCCTACAAAATCATATAGTTAGGCCATGCTTCATTTTCATCACACAAAATACTCCCATCATGCACAACCCCGGTTTCAGCCAAGCAATTGGTTCATACTTTTTAACGCGCTTCAGCTTTTTCAACTCTTACGCAATACATGAGCGCAAGCCATGGACATAGCACTATATGTGGAATAAGGTGGTGGTTGTGAAGACAAAACAGGAGAAGATAGTCTCACATCAACTAGGCGTATCAACGGGCTATGGAGATGCCCATTAATAGATATCAATGTGAGTGAGTAGGGATTGCCATGCAACGAATGCACTAGAGCTATAAATATATAAAAGCTTAACAAAAGAAACTAAGTGGGTGTGCTTCCAACTTGCTTGCTCACGAAGACCTAGGGCATTTTGAGGAAGCCCATCATTGGAATATACAAGCCAAGTTCTATAATGAAAAATTCCCACTAGTATTTGAAAGTGACAACATAAGAGACTCTCTATCATGAAGATCATGGTGCTACTTTGAAGCACAAGTGTGGAAAAAAGATAGTAGCATTGTCCCTTCTCTCTTTTCTCTCTTTTCTTTTTTTCTCTTTTTTTCCTTTTTTTCTTCTCTTTTTTTTCTTTTTTTTGGTGGGTTTCTTTGGCCTCTTTTTTTGTATGGGCTTCTTTGGCCTCTTTTATTTTTATGAAGTCCGAAGTCTCATCCCGGCTTGTGGGGGAATCATAGTCTTTATCATCCTTTCCTCACTTGGGACAATGCTCTAATAATGGAGATCATCACACTTTTATTGATTTACAACTCAATACTTAGAACAAAATATGACTCTACGTGAATGCCTCTGGCGGTGTACCGGGATATGCAATGAACCAAGAGTGACATGTATGAAAAATTAGGGAGGTGGCCTTGCCACAAATACGATGTCAACTACATGATCATGCAAAGAGCAATATGACAATGATGGGGCGTGTCATAATAAACGGAATGGTGGAAAGTTGCATCGCAATATATCTCGGAATGGATATGGAAATGACATAATAGGTAGGTATGGTGGATGTTTTGAGGAAGGTATATGGTGGGTGTATGGTACCGGTGAAATTTGCGTTATACTAGAGAGGCTAGCAATGGTGGAAGGGTGAGAGTGCGTATAATCCATGGACTCACATTAGTCATAAAGAACTCATATACTTATTGCAAAAGTCTACTTGCCCTCAAAGCAAAGTACTACTAGCATGCTCCTAGGGGAAGGGTTGGTAGGAGTTAACCATCGCGCAATCCCGACCTCCACACATAAGGAAGACAATTAAAAGAGCACCCCATGCAACAAATTTGTCACACAACTTTTACCATACGTGCATGCTACGGGACTTGCCAACTTCAACACAAGTATTTCTCAATTTCATAATTACCCAACTAGCATGACTCTAACATTACCACCTTTATATCACAAAACAATTATCAAGCATCAAATTGATCATAGTGTTTAATGCACTTTCTATGATAGTTTTTATTATACCCAACTTGGATGCTCATCATTCTAGGACCAATTTTATAACCATAGCAAATACCATGCTTTTCTAAAAGACTCTCAAAATAATATAAGTGAAGCATGAGAGATCAACAATTTCTAAAAAATCAAGCCACCGCCATGCTCTAAAAAGTATAAGTGAAGTACTAGAGAAAAATTATCTAGCTCAAAAGATATAAGTGAAGCACATAGAGTATTCTAATAAATTCCAGATCACGTGTGTCTCTCTCAAAAGGTGTGTACATAAAGGATGATTGTTGTAAACTAAAAAGCAAAGACTCATATCATACAAGACGCTCCAAGCAAAACACATATCATGTGGCGAATAAAAATATAGCTCCAAGTAAAGTTACCGATAAACGAAGACGAAAGAGGGGATGCCTTCCGGGGCATCCCCAAGCTTAGGCTTTTGGTTGTCCTTGAATATCTTGGGGTGCCATGGGCATCCCCAAGCTTAGGCTCTTGCCACTCCTTATTCCATAGTCCATCAAATCTTTACCCAAAACTTGAAAACTTCACAACCCAAAATCAACAGGAAATCTCATAAGCTCCGTTAGTGCAAGAAAGAAAAATCACCACATAAGGTACTGTAATGAACTCATTATTTATTTATATTGGTGTTAAAATCTACTGTATTCCAACTTCTCTATGGTTCATACCCCCCGATACTAGCCATAGATGCATCAAAATAAGCAAACAACACACGAAAAACAGAATCTGTCAAAAACAGAACAGTCTGTAGCAATATGTAGCTTTCGAATACTTCTGGAACTCTCAAAATCCTACCAAAATAGGAAGTCCTGGTAAATTTGTCTATTGATCTACTGCAAAAAGAATCAATGCAAAACCACGTTTATGTGATTTATTAAAATTGTTCTCGTGCGTGCAAAAGTTTATGTTTTTCAGCAGAATCACATTAAGTATCACCGTAAGTTATCCTATAGGTTCTACTTGGCACAAACACTAACTAAAACATAAAACCGCATCTAAACAGAGGCTAGATGAAAAAATTATTACTAAGCAGAAGCAAAATAGCAAGGAACTAAAATAAAATTGGGTTGCCTCCCAACAAGCGCTATCGTTTTACGCCCCTAGCTAGGCATAAAAGCGAGAATAGATCTAAGTGTTGCCATCTTTGGTATTCAAATCATAAGTAGCTCGCATAATAGATTCATAAGGTAATTTGACTTTCTTTCTAGGGAAGTGTTCCATGCCTTTCCTTAATGTAAATTGGAATCTAATATTCCCTTCCTTCATATCAATAATTGCACCAATCGTTCCAAGGAAAGTTCTACCAAGAATAATAGGACATGAAAGATTGTAATCTATATCAAGAACGATAAAATCTACGGGCACATAGTTCCTATTTGCAACAATAAGAACATTATTAATCCTTCCCATAGTTTTCTTAATAGTGGAATCCGCAAGATGCAAGTTTCAAGAGCAATCATCAAATTCACTGAAACCTAGCACATCACATAAAGTTTTTGGAATCATGGAAACACTAACACCCAAATCACACAAAGCATAGCATTCATGATATTTAATTTTAATTTTTATAGTAGGTTCCCACTCATCATAAAGTTTTCTAGGTATAGAAACTTTCAATTCAAGTTTTTCCTCATAAGATTGCATCAAGGCATCAACCATATGTTTGGTAAAAGATTTATTTTGACTATAAGCATGAGGAGAATTCAACACGGATTGCAACAAGGAAATACAATCTATTAAAGAACAATTATCATAATTAAATTCCTTGAAATCCATAATAGTGGGTTCAATGCTATGTAAAGTTTTGACCTCTCCAATCCCACTTTTACCAAATTTAGCATCAAGATCTAAAAACTCTGAATCATTGGGACGCCTTTTAACTGAAGTTGGCTCATCTCCAGTCCCATCATTATAAAGATTCATATTGCAAAACAAAGATTTAATAGGAGACACATCAATAACTTTTAGATCTTCATCATTATTTTCATCTAACCCTTCGGGTTTGGCAGCCATCTTATTAAATAAGGTGGCTTGCTTATCAGAAATTTGGGCTATAGATTTTCCAAGATGAGCAATCTAAGAATTCAAACCATAAAATTCCTTAGACATATCATCAAGCTCTTTTTTCATGTAACCCATAAAGATTTTTTGTTCTTTAAGCTCGTTTCTAAAGAAATTATTGTGCTCAAATTGTAAAGTCATAAAGCTTCTAATGTTTAATTCAATCTCTTCCAACCTTTTAAGATGAAGATCAACGTTCTTAGGCAAAGCCATAAGGGCAAACAGGCACACAAGAGGCAAGAGAAAAAGAGGCGAATGGGAAAGAGAGGGCGAATAAATCGGCAAGGGTGAAGTGGGGGAGAGGAAAACGAGAGGCAAATGGAAAATAATGTAATGCGAGGGAGATGAGTTTGTGATGGGTACTTGGTATGTCTTGACTTGAGCGAACACCTTCCCGGCAACGGCACCAGAAATCCTTCTTGCTACCTCTTGAGAACTGCGTTGGTTTTCCCTTGAAGAGGAAAGGGTGATGCAGCAAAGTAGCATAAGTATTTCCCTAAGTTTTTGAGAACCAAGGTATCAATCCAGTAGGAGTCTCCTCAAAAGTCACATGCACCTACACAAACAAATAAGAACCTCGCAACCAACGCGATAAAGGGGTTCTCAATCCCTTCACGGTAACTTGCAAAAGTGTGATCTGATAGAGATAATAAGATAAGATAAATATTTTTGGTATTTTATGATATAGATTGGAAAGTAAAGATTGCAAAATAAAATAGATCGAAAACTTATATGATGGAAAATAGACCCCGGGGCCATAGGTTTCACTAGTGGCTTCTCTCAGGATAACATAAGTATTACAGTGGGTGAACAAATTACTGTCGAGCAATTGATAGAAAAGTGCATAGTTATGAGAATATCTAGGCATGATCATGTATATAGGCATCACGTCCGTAACAAGTAGATCAAAACGATTATGCATCTACTACTATTACTCCACACATCGACCGACTCCTGCCTGCATCTAGAGTATTAAGTTCATGAAGAACAAAGTAACACATTAAGAAAGATGACATGATGTAGAGGGATAAACTCATGCAATATGATATAAACCCCATCTTTTTATCCTCGATGGCAACAATACAATATGTGCCTTGCTGCCCCTGCTGCCACTGGGAAAGGACACCGCAAGATTGAACCCAAAGCTAAGCACTTCTCCTATTGCAACAAAGATCAATCTAGTAGGCCAAACCAAACTGATAATTCGAAGAGACTTGCAAAGATAATCAATCACACGTAAAAGAATTCAGAGAAGATTCAATTATTTCTCATAGATAAACTTGATCATAAACCCACAATTCATCGGATCTCGACAAACACACCGCAAAAAGTATTACATCGAATAGATCTCCAAGAAGACCGAGGAGAACTTTGTATTGAGATCCAAAGAGAGAGAAGAAGCCATCTAGCTAATAACTATGGACCCGAAGGTCTGTAGTAAACTACTCACACTTCATTGGAGAGGCTACGGTGTTGATGTAGAAGCCCTCCATGATCGATTTCCCCTCTGGTGGAGCGCTGGCGAAGGCTCCAGGATGGGATCTCGCGGATACAGAAGGTTGCGGCGGTGGAAATAGTTTTTCGTGGTGCTCCTGGATGTTTTCGGGGTACGTAGATATATATAAGCGAAGGAGGTAGGTCAGGGAGGCCACGAGGGGCCCACGAGGGTGGGGGGCGCGCCTGCCCCCCTAGGGCACGCCAGGCACCCTCGTGGCTGCCTCGTTTACTTATTAACGTCCACTCCAAGTCTCCTGGATTGCGTTTGTTCCAAAAAGATCGCTCCCGAAGGTTGCATTCCGTTTGGACTCTGTTTGATATTCCTTTTCTTCGAAACACTGAAATAGGCAAAAAACAGCAATTCGGGTCTGGCCTCCGGTTAGTAGGTTAGTCCCAAAAATGATATAAAAGTGTAGAGTAAAGCCCATAAACATCCAAAACGGATAATATAATAGCATGGAATAATCAAAAATTATAGATACGTTGGAGACGTATCAGATGCAAATTTTCAAAGTGTGCTTAATCTTTCTTCCACCATTAATAGCCACGTACTTCCACAAAATAGAAAGATAAGCACTCTGGATAGGAAATTCTCTCTTTATCACCAAAAGGGAGAAGATGACAATACTTAGATCTATTCGTGTTTTATGCCTAGCTAAGGGTGTTAAACAATAACGCTTGTTGGGAGGCAACCCAATTTTATTTGTTGTTCTTTGTTTTTTGTTCCTGTTTTGCTTTGAATAATTCATCCAGCCTCTGGTTAGATGTGGTTTTGTGTTTTAATTAGTGTTTGTGCCAAGTAAGACCTTTGGGATAACTTAAGGTGATAGTTGTTTTGATCCTGCTGAAAAACAGAAACGTTTGCACCCAGTAAATAATTTCCTGGATTTTATTGATTATTTTTTATCTGGATTGGTACTTAAATTTCCTAGGTCTTCCTAATTTTTCAGAATTTTTGGAGTTGCAGAAGTATTCGAGAGTTACAGATTGCCACAGATTGTTCTGTTTTTGACAGATTCTGTTTTCTATGTGTTGTTTGCTTATTTTGATGAATCTATGGGTAGTATTCGGGGGGGGGGGGGGGTATGAACCATGGAAAAGTTGGAATACAGTATATATTACACCAATATAAATAAAGAATGAGTTTTCAACAATACCATAAAGTGGTGATTTATTTTCTTATACTAACGGAGCTTATGAGATTTTCTGTTGAGTTTTGTGTTGTGAAGTTTTCAAGTTTTGGGTAAGGATTTGATGGACTATGGAATAAGGAGTGGCAAGAGCCTAAGCTTGGGGATGCCCAAGGCACTCAAGGTAATATTCAAGGACAACCAAGAGCCTAAGCTTGGGGATGCCCCAAAAGGCATCCCCTCTTTCGTCTTCGTCTATCGATAACTTTACTTGAGGCTATATTTTTATTCACCACATGATATGTGTTTTGCTTGGAGCGTCTTGTATGATACGAGTCTTTGGTTTTTAGTTTGCCACAATCAACCTTGTTGTACACACCTTTTGAGAGGGACATGCATGAATCGTGATTTATTAGAATACTCTATGTGCTTCACTTATATCTTTTGAGCTAGGCAATATTGCTCTAGTGCTTCACTTATATCTATTTAGAGCATGCCGGTGGTTTTATTTTATAGAAATTGATGAACTCTCATGCTTCACTTATATTATTTTGCGAGTCTCTAAACAGCATGGTAATTTGCTTTGGTTATAAATTTAGTCCTAATATGATAGGCATCCAAGAAGGGTATAATAAAAACTTTCATATAAAAAGTGCATTGAATACTATGAGAAGTTTGATTCTTTATGATTGTTTTGAGATATGAAGATGGTGATATTAGAGTCATGCTAGTGAGTAGTTGTGAATTTGAGAGATACTTGTGTTAAAGTTTGTGATTCCCGTAGCATGCACGTATGGTGAACCGTTATGTGATGAAGTCGGAGCATGATTTATTTTTTGATCGTCTTCCTTATGGGTGGCGGTTGGGGACGAGCGATGGTATTTTCCTACCAATCTATCCCCCCAGGAGCATGTGCGTAGTACTTCGTTTCGATAACTAACAAATGTTCGCAACAAGTATGTGAGTTCTTTATTACTAATGTTGAGTCCATGGATTATACGCGCTCTCACCCTTCCACCATTGCTAGCCTCTCTTGTGCCACGCAACTTTCACCGGTACCATACACCCACCATATACCTTCCTCAAAACAGCCACCATACCTACCTATTATGGCATTTCCATAGCCATTCCGAGATATATTTCCATGCAACTTTCCACCGTTCCGTTTATTATGACACGATTCATCATTGTCATGTTGCTTTGCATGATCATGTAGTTGACATCGTATTTGTGACAAAGCCACCTTTCATAATTCTTTCATACATGTCACTCTTGATTCATTGCACATCTCGGTACACCGCCCGAGGCAAGTCATATTTTGTTCTAAGTATCGAGTTGTAATTCTTGAGTTGTAAGTAAATAAAAGTGTGATGATCTTAGAACATTGTCCCAGTGAGGAAAGGGATGGAGACTATGATTCCCCCACAAGTCGGGATGAGACTCCAGATGAAAAAAAAAAGGAAAAAAGAGGCCAAAAAAATGAGAAAGGCCCAGTAAAAAATGAGAGAAAAAGAGAGAAGGGGCAATGTTACTATCCTTTTTCCACACTTGTGCTTCAAAGTAGCACCATGATCTTCATGATAGAGAGTCTCCTATGATATCACTTTCATATACTAGTGGGAATTTTCATTATAGAACTTGGCTTGTATATTCCAATGATGGTCTTCCTAAAATTGCCCTAGGTCTTCGTGAGCAAGCGAGTTGGATGGCACCCACTTAGTTTCTTTTTTAGCTTTCATAAACTTATAGCTCTAGTGCATCCATTGCATTGCAATCCCTACTCACTCACATTGATATCTATTGATGGGCATCTCCATAGCCCATTGATACGCCTAGTTGATGTGAGACTATCTCCCTCTATTTGTCTTCTCCACAACCACCATATTCTATTCCACCTATAGTGCTATATCCATGGCTCACACTCATGTATTGCGTGAAAGTTGAAAACGTTTGAGAACATCAAAAGTATGAAAGAATTGCTTGGCTTGTTATCAGGGTTGTGGATTATTTAAATAATTTTTGTGATAAGATGGAGCATAGCCAGAGTATATGATTTTGTAGGGATAGCTTTCTTTGGCCATGTTATTTTTTAGAAGACATAATTGCTTTATTAGTGTGCTTGAAGTATTATTGTTTTATGCCAATATTAAACTTTTGTTTTGAATCTTTCGGATCTGAACATTCATGCCACAATAAAGAAAATTACATGGATAAATATGTTAGGTAGCATTCCACATCAAAATTTTTGTTTTTATCATTTACCTACTCGAGGACGAGCAGGAATTAAGCTTGGGGATGCTTGATACGTCTCCAACGTATCTATAGTTTTTGGTTGTTCCATGCTATTATATTATCTGTTTTGGATGTTGTATATGCATTATTATGCTATTTTATATTGTTTTTGGGACTAACCTATTAACCTAGAGCCCAATGTCAGTTCATGTTTTTCCCCTGTTTTTGAGTTTCGTAGAAAAGGAATACCAAAAGGAGTCCAAACGAAATAAAACTTTCACGACGATTTTTCTTGGACCAGAAGACAACCAGGAGACTTGGAGATGAAGTCGGAAGAGCCAAAAGTCAGCCACAAGGACAGAGGGCGAGCCCAGGGGGTAGGGCGCGCCCCCACCCTTGTGGGCCCCTCGTGCACCTCCTGACCAAATTTCTTCGCCTATATATTCCTATATATCCCCAAACCAACAGAGGCATCCACGAAAATACTTTTCCACCACTGCAACCTTCTATACCCGTGAGATCCCATCTAGGGACCTTTTCCAGCGTCCTGCCGGAGGGGGGTTCAATCATGGAGGGCCTCTACATCAACACCATTGCCCTTCCGATGAAGCATGAGTAGTTTACCACAGGCCTACGGGTCCATAGCTAGTAGCTAGATGGATTATTCTCTCTCTTTGATTCTCAATACCATATTCTCCTCGATGTTCTTGGAGATCTATCCGATCTAATACTTTTTTGCAGTGTGTTTGCTGAGATCCGATGAATTGTGGATTTATGATCAGCTTATCTATGAATATTATTTGAATCTTCTCTGAATTCTTATATGCATGATTTGATATCTTTGCAAGTCTCTTTGAATTATCGGTTTGGTTTGGCCAACTAGATTGGTTCTTCTTGCAATGGGAGAAGTGCTTAGCTTTGGGTTCAATCTTGAAGTGTCATTTCCCAGTGACAGTAGGGGCAGCAAGGCATGTATTGTATTGTTACCATCGAGGATAAAAAGATGGGGTTTTCATCATATTGCTTGAGTTAATTCATCTACATCATGTCATCTTACTTAATGCATTACTCCATTCTTTTTGGACTTAATACTCTAGATGCATGCTGGATAGCAGTCGATGTGTGGAGTAATAGTAGTAGATGCAGAATCATTTCGGTCTACTTGACATGGGTGTGATGCCTATATTCATGATCATTGCCTGAGATATCGTCATAATTTTGCACTCTTCTATCAATTGCTCGGGAGTAATTTGTTCACCCATTGTATTATTTTCTATCTTGAGAGAAGCTTCTAGTGAAACCTATGGCCCCGAGTCTCTTTTCCATCATAAAAGTTTCTGATCTACAATATTAGTTTCCAATCTACTATTCTTGCAGTCTTTTACTTTCCGATCTATAAATCAAAAATACCAAAAATATTTACTTTATCGTTTATCTATCTCTATCACATCTCACTTTTGCAAGTAATCATGATTCCGTGAAGGGATTGACAACCCCTTTATCACATTGGGTGCAAGTTTCTTTGATTGTTTGTGCAGGTATTCGGTGATTTGTGCATTATCTCCTAATGGATTGATACCTTGGTTCTCAAACTGAGGGAAATACTGATCTCTACTTTGCTGCATCACCCTTTCCTCTTCAAGGGAAAAACCAATGCAAGCTCAAGAAGTAGCATCGACCAAGAGATCTTTAACCATAGCAATACCATGTTCAACTTTAATTTGTTCAGGGGGTGTAGGTGTTCTAGTATAACTCTTACGAACCATAGTTGAAGCTTTAGCATGATCCTTTATTCTAACAGGAAAAGGTGGTTTCTCAATATAAGTAGTGGGAACAATAGGATCAACATTATAAGTAATAGTTTCTTATTCAACTTTAATAGGTTCTACTACTTTCACTTCAATGGGAGGATGATATTTAAACCACTTCTCCTTAGGGAGATCAACATGAGTAGCAAATGTTTCACAGAAAGAAGCTACTATCTTAGAGTCAAGTCCATATTTAGTGCTAAAATCACAAAAAGCATAGGTATCCATAAAAGTTTTAACACAATCAAACTTAAGGTTTATACCTGACTCCTTACCTTCGTCGAGCTCCCAATATTTAGAGTTGCATTTAATTCTTTCCAATAAATCCCATATGAATTCAATATCCTTCTTCATATAAGAGCCAGTACAAGAAGTATCGAGCATGGATCAATCATTATGAGAAAGCCGAGCATAAATTTTTTGAATAGTACTTTCTCTTGACAGCTCATGATTGGGGCATGAATATGACATTGACTTAAGCCTCCCCCGAGCTTGAGCGATACTTTCTCCTTCACGAGGCCAAAAATTATATATATAATTCCGATCACGATGAACCAGATGCATAGGATAAAACTTCTGATGAAATTCCAATTTCAATCGGTTCTAGTTCCATGATCCAATATCATCACATAGCCTAAACCATGTCAATGCCTTTCCCTTAAAAGATAAAGTTAAGACCTTCTTGACAACATCCTCGGGCATACCTTCAAGTTTAAATAATCCACAAACTTCATCCACATAGATTAGGTGCATATCAGGATGTAATGTTCCATCTCCTGCATAAGGATTAGCTAGCAGTTTCTCTATCATACCCGAAGGAATTTCATAATAAATATTTTTAGTAGGTGCAATAGGTTGAGGGGCAACTCTTTGTTCTTCCAGTCGAGGTGAAGATGGGAAAATTTTGTTTTTGCCACTCTAGATTTTGCCAATTTTCCTTATGCCACTCTAGATTTTGACATTTCACTTTTGCCACTCTTAGTTTTTGACAACTATCACAATTGCCATTCCCGTGGCAAAAGCAACATTTTCAGAGTGGTAATTGTGATAATTATCAAAAGCTAAGAGTGGCAAAAATGGAAGAAAATTATTTTGCTTCTGAAACAAAATGGCAATTGTGATAATTGTCGAAAACAAAGAGTGGCAAAAGTGAAATGTCAAAATCTAGAGTGGCATAAGGAAAATTGGCAAAATCTAGAGTGGCAAAAACAAAATTTTCCCGGTGAAGATACCCCGAACATGCCCCTCAAAGGATTATTTTCCATAGTAACAATTGAAAGTAAATTTCAGCACACTATATAATGTTTCCTTACCAAATTCCTCTCACCAAGGCACGTCACTCCCCAGCAACAGCGCCAGAAAAGAGTCCTGATGACCCACAAGTATAGGGGATCTATCGTAGTCCTTTTTGATAAGTAAGAGTGTCGAACCCAGCGAGGAGTAGAAGGAAATGACAAGCGGTTTTTAGCAAGGTTTTCTCTGCAAGCACTGAAATTATCGATAACAGATAGTTGTGTGATAAGATAATTCGTAAGGGTAACAAGTAAAAAAAGTAAAAAGAGGTTCAGCAAGGTGGCCCAATCCTTTTTGTAGCAAAGGACAAGCCTGGGCGAACTCTTATATAAAGCAAAGCACTCCCGAGGACACATGGGAATTACTGTCAAGCTAGTTTTCATCATGCTCATATGATTCGCGTTCGTTACTTTGATAATTTGATATGTGGGTGGACTGATGCTTGGGTGCTTCCCTTACTTGGACAAGCCTCCCACTTATGATTAACCCCTCTCGCAAGCATCCGCAACTACGAAAGAAGAATTAAGGTAAACCTAACCATAGCAAGAAACATATGGATCCAAATCAGCCCCTTACGAAGCAACGCATAAACTAGGGTTTGAGCTTCTGTCACTCTAGCAACCCATCATCTACTTATTACTTCCCAATGCCTTCCCCTGGGCCCAAATCATGGTGATGTGTCATGTAGTCGACGTTCACATAACACCACTAGAGGAGAGACAACATACATCTCATCAAAATATCAAACGAATACCAAATTCACATGATTACTTATAACAAGACTTATCCCATGTCCTCAGGAACAAACGTAACTACTCACAAAGCATATTCATGTTCATAATCAGAGGAGTATTAATTATCATTAAGGATCTGAACATATGATCTTCCACCAAATAAACCAACTAGCATCAACTACAAGGAGTAAGAAACACTACTAGCAACCCACAGGTACCAATCTGAGGTTTTGAGACAAAGATCGGATACAATAGATGAACTAGGGTTTGAGAGGAGATGGTGCTGGTGAAGATGTTGATGGAGATTGACCCCCTCTCGATGAGAGGATTGATGGTGATGACGATGGCGATGGTTTCCCCTCCGGAGGGATGTTTCCTCAGCAGAACAGCTCCGCCGGAGCCCTAGATTGGTTCTGCCCAGGTTCCGCCTCAAGACGGTGGCACTTCATCCCGAAAGCTTCCTTCTGATTTTTTCTGGGTCAAAACACACCATATGGCAGAAGATGGGCATCGGGGGCCTGCCAGGGGGCCCATAAGACCGGAGGGCGCGCCCTCCACCCTTGTGGATGGCAGGTGGCCCCCCTCTGGCGCTTTCTTCGCCCAATATTTTTATATATTCCAAAAATATTCTCCATGAAGTTTCAGGACTTTTGGAGTTGTGCAGAATATGTCTGTAATATTTGCTCCTTTTCCAGTCCAGAATTCCAGCTGTCGGCATTCTCCCTCTTCATGTAAACCTTATAAAATAAGAGAGAATAGGCATAAGTATTGTTATATAATGTGTAATAACAGCCCATAATGCAATAAATATTAATATAAAAGCATGATGCAAAATGGACGTATCAACAATGTCTCAAATGCACACATTTTCTAGGCTTGTAATATGCACATAGCACATTACATTCCATAATGTGATACCAAAGAAAACTTAACAAGAGGCAAATGAAATGCAAAGAAGAGATAATTAATGGACCATTTAGAATTTGAATTTCTCATGAGAAGACATACCACATAGATGTCGACGTCCTGGATTTGGGGGTATCCAGTCCTGCCTGCCTGCAGCCCCCCACATGGCTCCATCGACGGCCTGGTACGGCCCAGCTTCAACAACAACACAGCATGACCCTCACGAGGGGCCAAGCCTTGCGAGGCGGGCGACGCCAAGACCCTTGAAGGAGTTGGCCTCCTTAGGAGGGCTCCTAAGGGGCGTAGAGATCTATGCAGCTACCTCATGAGGCTCAGTTGACGTGAGCCGTGACGACCAAGGCCAGGCGGGCGCTAGGTGTCGGTGTCAAAACCGGAGGATCTCGGGTAGGGGGTCCCTATTTGTGCGTCTAAGGCTAATTGTAACAAGAGGCAAGGGACACGATGTTTTACCCAGGTTCGGACCCTCTCGATGGAGGTAAAACCCTACTTTCTGCTTGATTGATATTGATGGTATGAGTATTACAAGAGTTGATCTACCACAAGATCGTAGAGGCTAAACCCTAGGAGCTAGCCTATGATGATTATGATTTTGTCTCTAAGGACTAAACCCTCCGGTTTATATAGACACCGGAGGGAGCTAGTGAAGGAAATATGCCCTAGAGGCAATAATAAAGTTATTATTTATTTCCTCATATCATGATAAATGTTTATTATTCATGCTAGAATTGTATTAACCGGAAACATGATACATGTGTGAATACATAGACAAACATAACGTCACTAGTATGCCTCTACTTGACTAGCTCATTAATTAAAGATGGTTATGTTTCCTAACCATAGACATCTGTTGTCATTTGATTAACGGGATCACATCATTAGGAGAATGATGTGATTGACATGACCCATTCCATTAGCCTAGCACTTGATCGTTTAGTATATTGCTATTGCTTTCTTCATGACTTATACATGTTCCTGTAACTATGAGATTATGCAACTCCCGTTTGCCGGAGGAACACTTTGTGTGCTACCAAACGTCACAACGTAACTGGGTGATTATAAAGGAGCTCTATAGGTGTCTCCGAAGGTACTTGTTGGGTTGGCGTATTTCGAGATTAGGTTTTGTCACTCCAATTGTCGGAGAGGTATCTCTGGGCCCTCTCGGTAATGCACATCACTATAAGCCTTGCAAGCAATGTAGCTAATGAGTTAGTTACGGAATGATGCACTACGTAACGAGTAAAGAGACTTGCCGGTAACGAGATTGAACTAGGTATTGGATACCGACGATCGAATCTCGGGCAAGTAACATACCGATGACAAAGGGAACAACGTATGTTGTTATGCGGTTTGACCGATAAAGATCTTCGTAGAATATGTACGAGCCAATATGAGCATCCAGGTTCCGCTATTGTTATTGACCGAGAATAGTTCTAGGTCATGTCTACATAGTTCTCGAACCCGTAGGGTCCGCACGCTTAATGTTACGATGACAGTTTTATTATGAGTTTATAAGTTTTGATGTACCGAAGATTGTTCGGAGTCCCGGATGTGATCACGGACATGACGAGAGTCTCGAATGGTTGAGACATAAAGATTGATATATTGGAAGCCTATATTTGGATATCGGAATGCTTCCGGGTGAAATCGGGATTTTACCGGAACACCGGGGGGTTACCGGAACCCTCCCGGGGGTTAATGGGCCTTAGTGGGACATGAGGGAGAAGAGGAGGGCCGGCCAGGGCAGGCCGCGCGCCCCCTCCCCCCTAGTCTGAATAGGACAACGAAGGGGGGGGCGGCGCCCCCTTTCCTCTTTCCCCTCCCCCCTTTCCTTCTCCACCAAGGCAAGAGGGGGGAGTCCTACTCCCGGTGGGAGTAGGACTCCTCCAGGTGCACCCCTACGGGGCTGGCCGCACCTCCCCCCTCCCTCCTTTATATACGGGGGCAGGGGGGCACCCTAGTACACACAAGTTGATCTTCGTGATTGTTCCTTAGCCGTGTGTGGTGCCCCCTCCACCATATTCCACCTTGCTCATATCGTTGCGGTGCTTAGGCGAAGCCCTGCGTCGGTAGAACATCATCATCATCACCACGCCGTCGTGCTGATGGAACTCATCCCCGACACTTTGCTGGATCGGAGTCCCGGGATCGTCATTGAGCTGAACGTGTGCAGAACTCGGAGGTGCCGTACGTTCGGTGCTTGGATCGGTCGGATCATGAAGACGTACGACTACATCAACCGCGTTGTCATAACGCTTCCGCTTACGGTCTACGAGGGTGCATGGACAACACTCTCCCCTCTCGTTGCTATGCATCACCATGATCTTGTGTGTGCATAGGAATTTTTTTGAAATTACTACGTTCCCCAACAGTGGCATCCGAGCCTAGGTTTTATGCGTTGATGTTATATGCACGAGTAGAACACAAGTGAGTTGTGGGCGATACAAGTCATACTGCTTACCAGCATGTCATACTTTGGTTCAGCGGTATTGTTGAATGAAGCGGCCCGGACCGACATTACGCGTACGCTTACGCGAGACTGGTTTTACCGCCGTGATTTGCACACAGGTGACTAGCGGGTGTCTGTTTCTCCAACTTTAGTTGAACCGAGTGTGGCTACGCCCGGTCCTTGCAAAGGTTAAAACATCACTAACTTGATGAACTATCGTTGTGGTTTTGATGCGTAGGTAAGAACGGTTCTTGCTCAGCCCGTAGCAGCCACGTAAAATTTGCAACAACAAAGTAGAGGACGTCTAACTTGTTTTTGCAGGGCATGTTGTGATGTTGATATGGTCAAGACATGATGCTATATTTTATTGTATGAGATGATCATGTTTTGTAACCGAAGTTATCGGCAACTGGCAGGAGCCATATGGTTGTCGCTTTATTGTATGAAATGCAAACGCCCTGTAATTGCTTTACTTTATCACTAAGCAGTAGCGATAGTCGTAGAAGCAATATATGGCGTAACGACAACGATGCTATGATGGAGATCAAGGTGTCGCGCCGGTGACGATGGTGATCACGACGGTGCTTCGAAGATGGAGATCACAAGCACAAGATGATGATGGCCATATCATATCACTTATATTGATTGCATGTGATGTTTATCCTTTATGCATCTTATCTTGCTTTGATTGACGGTAGCATTTTAAGATGATCTCTCACTAAAATTATCAAGAAGTGTTCTCCCTGAGTATGCACCGTTGCGAAAGTTCTTCGTGCTGAGACACCATGTGATGATCAGGTGTGATAGGCTCTACGTTCAAATACAACGGGTGCAAAACAGTTGCACACGCGGAATACTCAGGTTAAACTTGACGAGCCTAGCATATAACAGATATGGCCTCGGAACATGGAGACCGAAAGGTCGAACGTGAATCATATAGTAGATATGATCAACATAGTGATGTTCACCATTGAAATTACTCCATCTCACGTGACGATCGGACATGATTTAGTTGATTTGGATCACGTGATCACTTAGATGACTAGAGAGATGTCTGTCTAAGTGGGAGTTCTTAAGTAATATGACTAATTGAACTTAAATTTATCATGAACTTAGTACCTGATAGTATTTTGCTTGTCTATGTTTGTTGTAGATAGATGGCTCGTGCTGTTGTTCCATTGAATTTTAATGCGTTCCTTGAGGAAGAAAAGTTGAAAGATGATGGTAGCAATTACACGGACTGGGTCCGTAACCTGAGGATTATCCTCATTGCTGCACAGAAGAATTACGTCCTGGAAGCAACGCTGGGTGCCAGGCCTGCTGCTGATGCAACTGACGACGTTAAGAACGTCTGGCAGAGCAAAGCTGATGACTACTCGATAGTTCAGTGTGCCATGCTTTACGGCTTAGAACCGGGTCTTCAACGATGTTTTGAACGTCATGGAGCATATGAGATGTTCCAAGGGTTGAAGTTAATATTTCAAGCAAATGCCCGGATTGAGAGATATGAAGTCTCCAATACGTTCTATAGCTGCAAGATGGAGGAGAATAGTTCTGTCAGTGAACACATACTCAAAATGTCTGGGTATAATAATCACTTGATTCAACTGGGAGTTAATCTTCCTGATGATAGTGTCATTGACAGAATTCTTCAATCACTGCCACCAAGCTACAAGAGCTTCGTGATGAACTATAATATGCAAGGGATGGACAAGACTATTCCCGAGCTCTTCGCAATGTTAAAAGCTGCGGAGGTAGAAATCAAGAAGGAGCATCAAGTGTTGATGGTCAATAAGACCACCAGTTTCAAGAAAAAGGGCAAAGGGAAGAAGAAGGGGAACTTCAAGAAGAACAGCAAACAAGTTGCTGCTCAAGAGAAGAAACCCAAGTCTGGTCCTAAGCCTGAGACTGAGTGCTTCTACTGCAAGCAGACTGGACACTGGAAGCGGAACTGCCCCAAGTATTTGGCGGATAAGAAGGATGGCAAAGTGACCAAAGGTATATGTGATATACATGTTATTGATGTGTACCTTACTAATGCTCGCAGTAGTACCTGGGTATTTGATACTGGTTCTATTGCTAATATTTGCAACTCAAAACAGGGACTACGGATTAAGCGAAGATTGGCTAAGGACGAGGTGACGATGCGCGTGGGAAATGGTTCCAAAGTCGATGTGATCGCGGTCGGCACGCTACCTCTACATCTACCATCGGGATTAGTTTTAGACCTAAATAATTGTTATTTGGTGCCAGCGTTGAGCATGAACATTATATCTGGATCTTGTTTGATGCGAGATGGTTATTCATTTAAATCAGAGAATAATGGTTGTTCTATTTATATGAGTAATATCTTTTATGGTCATGCACCCTTGAAGAGTGGTCTATTTTTATTAAATCTCGATAGTAGTGATACACATATTCATAATGTTGAAGCCAAAAGATGCAGAGTTGATAATGATAGTGCAACTTATTTGTGGCACGGCCGTTTGGGTCATATTGGTGTAAAGCACATGAAGAAACTCCATACTGATGGACTACTGGAATCACTTGATTATGAATCACTTGGTACTTGCGAACCGTGCCTCATGGGCAAGATGACTAAAACGCCGTTCTCCGAAACTATGGAGCGAGCAACTGATTTGTTGGAAATCATACATACTGATGTATGTGGTCCAATTAATATTGAGGCTCGCGGCGGGTATCGTTATTTTCTCACCTTCACAGATGATTTGAGCATATGTGGGTATATCTACTTGATGAAACACAAGTCTGAAACATTTGAAAAGTTCAAAGAATTTCAGAGTGAAGTGGAAAATCATCGTAACAAGAAAATAAAATTTCTACGATCTGATCGTGAGGAAATATTTGAGTTACGAGTTTGGTTTACATTTGAAGCAATGCGGAATAGTTTCGCAACTCACGCCACCCAGAACACCACAACGAAATGGTGTATCTGAACGTCGTAATCGTACTTTACTAGATACGGTGCGATCTATGATGTCTCTTACTGATATACCGCTATCGTTTTGGGGTTATGCTTTAGAGACGGCCGCATTCACGTTAAATAGGGCACCATCAAAAATCCGTTAAGACGACGCCTCATGAACTGTGGTTTGGCAAGAAACCAAAGTTGTCGTTTCTTAAAGTTTGGGGTTGCGATGCTTATGTGAAGAAACTTCAACCAGATAAGCTCGAACCCAAATCGAAGAAATGTGTCTTCATAGGATACCCAAAAGAGACTGTTGGGTACACCTTCTATCACAGATCTGAGGGCAAGATTTTCGTTGCTAAATTCGGATCCTTTCTAGAGAAGGAGTTTCTCTCGAAAGAAGTGAGTGGGAGGAAAGTAGAACTTGATGAGGTAATTGTACCTGCTCCCTTATTGGAAAGTAGTCCATCACAAGAACCGGTTCGTGTGACAACTACACCAATTAGTGAGGAAGCTAATGATATTGGTCATGAAACTTCAGATCAAGTTTCTACTGAACCTCGTAGGTCTACCAGAGTAAGATCCACACCAGAGTGGTACGATAATCCTATTCTGGAAGTCATGTTACTTGACCATGACGAACCTACTAACTTTGAGGAAGCGATGATGAGCCCAGATTTCGAAAAATGGCTAGAAGCCATGAAATCTGATGTGGGATCCATCTATGAGAACAAAGTATGGACTTTGGTTGACTTGCCGGATGATCGGCAAGCCATTGAGAATAAATGGATCTTTAAGAAGAAGACTGACGCTGATGGTAATGTAACTATCTATAAAGCTCGACTTGTTGCGAAAGGTTTTCGACAAGTTCAAGGGGTTGACTACGATGAGACTTTCTCACCCGTAGCGATGCTTAAGTCTGTCCGAATCATGTTAGCAATTGCTGCATTTTATGATTATGAAAATTGGCAAATGGATGTCAAAACTGCATTCTTGAATGGATTTCTGGAAGAAGAGTTGTATATGATGCAACCAGAAGGTTTTGTTGATCCAAAAGGTGCTAACAAAGTGTGCAAGCTCCAGCGATCCATTTATGGAGTGGTGCAAGCATCTCGGAGTTGGAATAAACGCTTTGATAGTGTGATCAAAGCATATGGTTTTATACAGACTTTTGGAGAAGCCTGTATTTACAAGAAAGTGAGTGGGAGCTCTGTAGCATTTCTGATATTATATGTAGATGACATATTATTAATTGGAAATGATATAGAATTTCTGGATAGCATAAAGGGATACTTGAATAAAAGTTTTTCTATGAAAGACCTCGATGAAGCTGCTTACATATTGGGCATCAAGATTTATAGAGATAGATCAAGACGCTTAATAGGACTTTCACAAAGCACATACCTTGATAAAGTTTTGAAAAAGTTCAAAATGGATCAGGCAAAGAAAGGGTTCTTGCCTGTACTACAAGGTGTGAAGTTGAGTCAGACTCAATGCCCGACCACAACAGAAGATAGAGAGAAAATGAAAGATGTTCCCTATGCTTCAGCCATAGGCTCTATCATGTATGCAATGCTATGTACCAGACCTGACGTATGCTTAGCAGTAAGCTTAGCAGGGAGGTACCAAAGTAATCCAGGAGTGGATCACTGGACAGCGGTCAAGAACATCCTGAAATACCTGAAAAGGACTAAGGATATGTTTCTCGTATATGGAGGTGACAAAGAGCTAGTCGTAAATGGTTACGTCAATGCAAGCTTTGACACTGATCCGGACGATTCTAAATCGCAAACCGGATACGTGTTTTTATTAAACGGTGGAGCTGTAAGTTGGTGCAGTTCTAAACAAAGTGTCGTGGCGGGATCTACATGTGAAGCGGAGTACATAGCTGCTTCGGAAGCAGCAAATGAAGGAGTCTGGATGAAGGAGTTCATTTCCGATCTAGGTGTCATACCTAGTGCATCGGGACCAATGAAGATCTTCTGTGACAATACTGGTGCAATTTCCTTGGCAAAGGAATCCAGATTTCACAAGAGGACCAAGCACATCAAGAGACGCTTCAATTCCATCCGGGACCAAGTCCAGGTGGGAGACATAGAGATTTGCAAGATACATACGGATCTGAATGTTGCAGACCCATTGACTAAGCCTCTTCCACGAGCAAAACATGATCAGCACCAAGACTCCATGGGTGTTAGAATCATTACTGTGTAATCTAGATTATTGACTCTAGTGCAAGTGGGAGACTGAAGGAAATATGCCCTAGAGGCAATAATAAAGTTATTATTTATTTCCTCATATCATGAAAAATGTTTATTATTCATGCTAGAATTGTATTAACCGGAAACATGATACATGTGTGAATACATAGACAAACATAACGTCACTAGTATGCCTCTACTTGACTAGCTCATTAATCAAAGATGGTTATGTTTCCTAACCATAGACATCTGTTGTCATTTGATTAACGGGGTCACATCATTAGGAGAATGATGTGATTGACATGACCCATTCCGTTAGCCTAGCACTTGATCATTTAGTATATTGCTATTGCTTTCTTCATGACTTATACATGTTCCTGTAACTATGAGATTATGCAACTCCCGTTTACTGGAGGAACACTTTGTGTGCTACCAAACGTCACAACGTAACTGGGTGATTATAAAGGAGCTCTACAGGTGTCTCCGAAGGTACATGTTGGGTTGGCGTATTTCGAGATTAGGTTTTGTCACTCCGATTGTCGGAGAGGTATCTCTGGGCCCTCTCGGTAATGCACATCACTATAAGCCTTGCAAGCAATGTAGCTAATGAGTTAGTTACGGAATGATGCACTACGTAACGAGTAAAGAGACTTGTCGGTAACGAGATTGAACTAGGTATTGGATACTGACGATCGAATCTCGGGCAAGTAACATACCGATGACAAAGGGAACAATGTATGTTGTTATGCGGTTTGACCGATAAAGATCTTCATAGAATATGTAGGAGCCAATATGAGCATCCAGGTTCCGCTATTGGTTATTGACCGAGAATAGTTCTAGGTCATGTCTACATAGTTCTCGAACCCGTAGGGTCCGCACGCTTAACGTTATGATGACAGTTTTATTATGAGTTTATAAGTTTTGATGTAACGAAGATTGTTCGGAGTCCCGGATGTGATCACGGACATGACGAGGATTCTCGAAATGGTCGAGACATAAAGATTGATATATTGGAAGCCTATATTTGGATATCGGAATGGTTCCGGGTGAAATCGGGATTTTACCGGAACACCGGGGGGTTACCGGAACCCTCCCGGGGGTTAATGGGCCTTAGTGGGCCATGAGGGAGAAGAGGAGGGCCGGCCAGGGCAGGCCGTGCACCCCCTCCCCCCCTAGTCCAAATAGGACAAGGAAGGGGGGGCGCCCCCCTTTCCTCTTTCCCCTCCCCCCTTTCCTTCTCCACCAAGGCAAGAGGGGGGAGTCCTACTCCCGGTGGGAGTAGGACTCCTCCAGGCGCACCCCTAGGGGGCCGGCCGCACCTCCCCCTCCCTTCTTTATATACGGGGGTAGGAGGGCACCCTAGGACACACAAGTTGATCTTCGTGATCATTCCTTAGCCGTGTGCGGTGCCCCCCTCCACCATATTCCACCTCGATCATATCGTTGTGGTGCTTAGGCGAAGCCCTGCGTCAGTAGAACATCATCATCGTCACCACGCCGTCATGCTGACGGAACTCATCCCCGAAACCCTGCTGGATCGGAGTTCGGGGATCGTCATCGAGCTGAACGTGTGCTGAACTCGGAGGTGCCGTGCGTTCGGTACTTGGATCGGTTGGATCATGAAGACGTATGACTACATCAACCGCGTTGTCATAACGCTTCCGCTTACGGTCTACGAGGGTACGTGGACAACACTCTCCCCTCTTGTTGCTATGCATCACCATGATCTTGCGTGTGCGTAGGAATTTTTTTGAAATTACTATGTTCCCCAACATCTATGAGGAGTGGCTCGAGCGCATCGCCAAGCCAATCAGTGTCACGCACGGGGGCTCCGATAGGCCAGCTCGCTCGCTGCCTCAGCAACCACCTGCAGCGGGTGACATCGGGCACGGGGCCCCTCCTCCGCCTCCAGCCTGGAGCGCCATCATTGCGCCAAGGCGTATGGCTCCACGGCGTGACCCGCAGCGCCCGGCGCCAGCTGAGGACGACGTGAGCTGCCAGGTGGTTCAACGCCCCCAAGGAGAAGTGTGCGTGCTTCCAGCACCACAGCACCAGGCTCGCAAGCCGCCACAGGAGGTGGCGATGTGTGTGCACCAGGACCAAGTTCCAGCCCCTCGACGACCTCCGGTGGCCACGACAAGATGTCGTGCGTTCACCGCAAAGCTCCGCAACATCATCTGGCCGATAAAGTTCAAGCCTGACCTGCCTCCACGCTACGGCGGCACTGCAGACCCCGCCGAGTTCCTGCAGCTCTACGAACTAAGCATCGAGGCGACCAACGGCGACGAAAAGATCATGGCAAACTGGTTCCCAATGGCCCTCAAGGATGGCACGCGTTCTTGGCTCCTGAACCTAACCGAGGGGTCGGTTTCTTCCTGGGAGGAGATGCGTAGCCGCTTCATTGCCAACTTCCAGGGCACTCGTGACCATCCACTGGCCGCGGGAGACCTGTGCCGCGTCAAGCAGCAGCCTGGAGAGACCTTGCATAAGTATATCTAGCGCTTCAACAATGTCCGCCTCAAGATTCCCAAGGTGTCCGACGAGGCCATCATCTCTGCATTCACTGATGGCGTCTGCGACGTCAATATGAAGGAGGAGCACGCCATCCACGAGGACCTCTGCACTGCTCTGGAGATGTTCAACATGGCAAACAAGTGTGCGAGAGCTAAGGAGGGACGCCTCTCCCTCCTCGAGCTCCATGATGGTGATCCAAAAGACAAGAAGACCAAGACCAAGGACACAAAGCGCAAGGGGCCAGCCATGCTTGCGGCAGAGCCAGAGACCAAGCGCGACTGCGACCACCCCGAGTCATCCAAGGGCAAGCAATTGTTTTGTGCCTTCCACAACGTCTACAGCCACAACACCAGCAACTGCCAGGAGCTTAGGGCTCTCCGTGATGGGCGCCTTGGTCGACGCCCCGAGCACAACGATCGGGGATACGATCACGGAGGTGGCCGAGGTGGAGGACGCTGGGATGGACACGACCGCCGTCAAGAGTGGCGCGACCAGCCTCGTGAGGACCGATGGCAGGACCAGCCTCGCAAGGGCAACTGGAGGGAGCAGCCTCGCGAGGATCGCCCTCAGGGCAATGCAGCCTTGTCTCCTCTGCCTCTACCGCCAAGAAGGAACAAAAATCACCATCAGGACGAGGGGGTTGGGGGCTTCCAGGAGCCGCGAGCCATCGCCTGCATCTTGGGCGGCTCACAAGCCCCAGCTTATCACCGTGTCTTCAAGAAGTTTGCGCACGAGGTCAATGCGGCGCTCCCCAATCTTGAGGCAACTCGCCCTCTCAAGTGGTCCAAGTGCGCCACCACCTTCGATTCCTCAGACCGGCTCAAGTGCACGGCCACCGCTGGCGCGCTCCCCATGCTCTGCTCCCCCGTCATCAGCAATGTGACCGTCACCAAGACCCTCATCGATGGCGGAGCAGGGCTCAATGTTCTCTCCGTCCAGACGTTCGACGGGCTCCAGGTGCCATACTACCAGCTGCACCCCACCAAGCCATTCTCAGGAGTGACCGACGGATCGACACACCCGATCGGGCAGGTTCGCCTCCCAGTCACCTTCGGCGAGCACAACAACTACCGTATCGAGCTCATCGACTTCGACACCGTTGACATCTGCCTGCCCTACAACGCCATCCTTGGGTACCCAGCACTGGCCAAGTTCATGCCAGCCACGCACCACGGCTACAACATCCTTAAGATGCCAGGAAGCAGCGGCATCATCACGATCGCCTGTCAGGAGAAGGATGCAGTGTGCTCCCTCGAGTGCGCTTTCCAGGCTGCAGCAGTTGAGAACCTAGAAGATGAAGACGTCGCCCTCCCTCTTGAGATCGCCCCCAAGATAAAGAAGCTGCAGCTGGACCAGGGGTCTTGTGAGGGAGCATCACACGAGGACGCAACGCTGAGTCTTGCGTCTCCGGACGCGGCACCTTCACCCATCGCATAGGAAGGCGTGTGAGGGAGTCCTAGATTAGGGGGTCCTCGGACAGCCAGATTATATGCGAATGCCGGACTGTTGGACTATGAAGATACAAGATAGAAGACTTTGTCCCGTGTCCGGATGGGACTCTCCTTTGCGTGGGAGGCAAGCTTGGCAGTTAGGATATTAAGATTCCTTTATCTGTAACCGACCCTTTGTAACCCTAGCCCCCTTCGATGTCTATATAAACCGGAGGGTTTAGTCCGTAGGACAACAACAATCATAACCATAGGCTAGCTTCTAGGGTTTAGCCTCTATGATCTCGTTGTAGATCAACTCTTGTAATACTCATATCATCAAGATCAATCAAGCAGGAAGTAGGGTATTACCTCCATCGAGAGGGCCCGAACCTGGGTAAACATTGTGTCCCCTGCCATCGGTTACCATTAACCTTAGACGCATAGTTTGGGACCCCCTACCCGAGATCCGCCGGTTTTGACACCGACATTGGTGATTTCATTGAGAGTTCCACTGTGACGTCAAAGATAGGGTTGATGGCTCGCCTCGTTATCAAGGGCAACATCACCTCCGGGGGAGCTCTGGCCTCAGGCCAAACTCTCCGGTTGGGCGGCTTCGTCTTCACCGCCCATTCGTCCGTCGGGCCGACCATGACTTCTCAAGTCATCGAAAATCGCCTCCGCGTCAGCTCGGAATATGCCGAGCAGATGGATCCAATGGAGTTATCGTCTTTAAACGGTCTCCTGGATCGCATCGCCGCTCTGGGAGTCGCTTCAAACTATGATCAGATTGGGCTTAAACTCGATCAGAGAGAGATTGAATCTCCGCCGATCACCCATCAGATAGCGGTGGTGGAGGAGCGATCCAATAACTCTTCCCCCATATTGAGGACGAAATATGTCCGGATTTCTGAGCTCACCAAGCCAGATACATGCTCGCAGGAAGACGTGCCCCAAACTCCGAACTCAAAATCGGACTATGGGCCAGAAAAAATTATTTATATCCTGGAGTCCGAACTATTAAGCTCAGAAACTCCTCAAGCCCTGGGTCATGAACATGATCTGGATCCGGACTTAAATCCACCCACCCACCCAGGCTCAAGCGATCTTTCATGCATCAGACAACAGTCCCAAGTGATGGTACATCACTTTTGGGCAAGGTTCCTCATTGTCAAGGACAAGGTCAAAGATTGTTGCGATGAAGATGCAATCTCACTATTCTGCAAAAATTGCATGCACGAGGGACTGCTTAACGCCATAAATCACCGTCACATATCACGCTTCAATGACTTGGCAACCATCGTACAGAAGTACTGCGTGATGGAAAGCGCATGGAAAACCCAGGCCTTTTGGGATCCACTGGCTCTCGCTAAACCCCTCGTCTGAACAAAAAAGGTGTACCCTCATAGGTCGCCTGACCCAATCTTGAAGAAATCAAAGCCCACTGCAGGGCGCACAACTGTTTTGGAATGGTGGCTCGATAGGCCATGCAAAATACACACCACACCGGATACCGTACCAACACACAACCTTAGAGCATGTTGGATACTTCGGCAGGTGGCCAAGAGCGGCGAGGATCTCCTCATAAAAAACATGTAAGGTCACATTTATCCCTTGGGTGTTTTGGTGATTGATGACAATGCTTTTGCGAACTAATCGTGTGCCTTGAGTTTCTCAGATACTTCATCACTAGGCACGAGACGATTCGGTGCCCCTCGGAGACTATTGAAGTTGGCGTTGTTCTACGTTTCTCTTTGGTGGATTTGAGTCGTAGGAGAGCCGTACTATTAAGAGGGGGTCTGCGTCGGAAAGTTTTGGGTGGAATCAACACATACACTTGTCCTACATTTCCTTGCACTCTGGAGCTTCTCTTCGTTATCTTGGTTGTGCTGAAATCTGACGACTACTGATGTACTTGCGGTAGTACCGCAAGTACCAGCGGTAGTACCGCTGTGGCTCACGGTAGTACCGCTCATCTTGAGCGGTAGTACCGCGACTCCCAGGCCTAGTGCCGCTTCGGTACGGTAGTAGGGGCGGATGTAATTTTTTACATCCGCGCCACCCACGGTAGTACCGCTCGTCCAGCGCGGTAGTACCGCGGTGACCCATGGTAGTACCGCTCCCCAGGAGTCGTAGTACCGTGGCCCTCCTACCTAGTACCGCAGCGTCACGGTAGTAGGCGCGGATGTAATTTTTTACATCCGCGCCCGCAACGGTAGTACCGAGCCTCGCGAGCGGTAGTACCGCGTCGGATTTTTGTACCACCTCAACTTCAGCGGAAGTAGGCACGGATGTAATTTATTTCATCCGCGCTCTTCGCAGGCTATGACTTCCCTGCCTTGCGGTAGTACCGCAAGGGGAAGCGGTAGTACCGCGCGAGCGGTAGTACTGGACCCTAGTCCTGGCCCCTGCTGCTGTCGCGGAAGTACCGTGGTCCGCCACGGTAGTACCGCGCGGCCCTGCGGTAGTACCGCGCCCCTGGAGCGGTAGTACCGCGTGTCGCGGGCTGAACTTGTGGATAACGGTTGGATTTTTCCCATGACTATATAAGGGGCATCTTCTACCTCTAGTTGACTACCTCTTCTACGTCTAAGGTCCATTGTTGCTCCAAGCTCCATTTTCGCTCGATCTCTCTCCCTAGCCAATCAAACTTGTTGATTTGCTCGGGATTGGGTGACAAGGGCCCGATCTACACTTCCACCACATGATATTTGATTCCCCCCACTTATCCCTTGCGGATCTTGTTACTCTTGGGTGTTGAGCACCCTAGACGGTTGAGGTCACCTCGAAGCCATACTCCATTGTGGTGAAGCTTTGCGGTATTGTTGGGAGCCTCCAAGTGTTGTGGAGATAGCCCCAATCTTGTTTGTAAAGGTCCGGTTGCCGCCATCAAGGGCTCCAATAGTGGAATCACGGCATCTCGCATTATGTGAGGGCGTGAGGAGATTACGGTGGCCCTAGTGGCTTCTTGGGGAGCATTGTGCCTCCACACCGCTCTAGACGTACTTCCCCTTAAAAGGAAGGAACTTCGGTAACACATCCTCGTCTCCACCGGCTCCACTCTTGGTTATCTTGTCCCTTTACCTTTGCAAGCTTACTTGTGCTATATCCATTGCTTGCTTGTGTGCTTATTATCTTTGCATCATATAGGTTGTCCACATAGTTGCACATCTAGACAACCTATTTCATTGCAAGGTTTAAATTGTTAAAGAAAAGTCTAAAAAGTGTTAGTTGCCTATTCACCCCCCCCCCCTCTAGTCAACCATATCGATCCTTTCAATTGGTATCAGAGCCTCGTCTCTTTATTAAGGACTTTGTCGTTTGAAGAGTATGGTTGACAACAACGACGGTGCGGAGGAGCACTCCGGTGTGAATCCCGTCTCGTCTTCGGCCGAAGGGGGAACCTCGATCTCTTGTGAGGATTCAATGTGGCTTTAGACACATTGAAAACCTCCATGACGGCCGAGGTTAAAAGCATATTTTCTGAATTCCTAGAGGGACTCAAACTATCTACCTCGCCAATGAAAGTGGGTGATCCCATTAACAAGGTGACGGATGCTAACCCCGACAAGTGGGGAAGCTAATAGTGAAAAGAGTCCGTCTACTAGAGGTAGAAATGGCACTGGCATCTTTGCCAATGTGGAACCCCCGGTGTATAGAGGACCGATCCCCTCTACTCATTTAAATCATGCCGGTCCTCCTCCTAAATATGTGAAAAATGAAGATTTTGATGCTTGGCTCTATAGCTTCAAGCGTCACTTAAAACATGTGAACACTAACCTTTGGATAATTATTGAAGAAGGTTTCTATCCTCATGATCCAA
The DNA here is from genome assembly GCF_018294505.1 of Triticum aestivum. NCBI lineage: Eukaryota > Viridiplantae > Streptophyta > Magnoliopsida > Poales > Poaceae > Triticum > Triticum aestivum. The sequence goes on from NC_057810.1 coordinate 360,714,447, forward strand.
GCAACTTCACCCCTCGAGAAGAAGTGGACAATCAATTCAATGAAAGTGCTCTCTTCATCATCCAAGATGCAATCCTTCCCGAAGATCTCCCTCATCTTCGACCTCATGCCATGGCTAAAGAAGCATGGAAATGTGTCGAGCGTCTCTATCGAGGAAGTGCTAGCATTCAATGCTCCAACTATGAAGTGGTGCAAGATGAAGCCGATGAGTTTGCAATGAAAGAGGATGAAGAACCTCGTGAGCTCTTTCGAAGAGTGACAAAACTCGCGGTCGCACTCCGAGATCATGGAAGCAAGGACACGGATGACAACTGGATCAAGCGCAAGTTCCTCAAGGCCATGATGCCCTACAACAAGGCCATGTCCTCCATCATTCGCCAAAGACCGGACTTCCACTCCATGAGTTTGTTGCAATGAGCATCTTGGACAAGACCGCCGACAATGCGGTGCTCCGTTCCCAAAGGGCAAAGAAGCCCAATCTTGCCTTGAAGGCCAAGGTTAGTGTGGAAGAAGAAGAAGAAGAGGAAGATGAGGAGAGCAACCCCGAGGACACGAAGTATGATTATCATGAGCACATGGCTCTTGCCTCAAGACAGTTTTGGAGTAAGAAGAATACAAGACCCAACTTCAACAAGAACAACTCAAGTGGCCTCAAAGGGAAGCAATGAGTTAGAACCTGTTTCAACTGTGGCAATCTTAGCCATTTCGTTGCGGATTGTCCCTACGAGAAGCGGGAAGACAATGGTGGCAAGTTCATCCGAAAAGACAAAGCCAAGTCCTTCCCCAACAAGAACAACTTCACCAAGAAGACTCCATCTCGTGGGTTGGTGGTTCAAGAAGAATACCGTGAGGATGACGATGATGATGAAGATGGTGAAACAATGGCCATGGCATCCATTGCCATTGTCACCACTCCCCGGGTGTCTCTCTTCGATGCACCTAACGAGAACATCACCGCTAAGTGCCTCATGGCTAAGGCCACCAACAAGGTAACCCCCAACATCAAAACCACCATTATTCCTAACCCTCCTTCAACGGATGATTTTGATAATGGTAAGGGGTCTAATGAGGAGATCAATGAATTTGAGTCCTTCATGAGTAAGCTCAAGGGCAAGTCCAAGAAGCATTTCGTTGCTCTCTTGGAACAACTTGGTGAAGCCAATGACATGATCGAGGCTCATGAAGAAACCATCACTAAGATGGAAAGTCATAGTCGTGACTATGCCGATGAGATATCGGATCTCTCTAATGCTCTTGAGGAAGAGCATGGGCATCGTTTGGCTCTTGAGGAGTCACACAACGATGGTCATGCTAAACTAAAGAAAGATCTTGATCATGCTCTTGTTGTGTCTCGTGTTCTAGCTTCCGAGAAGGCTAAACTTGGGGTTGATCATGTTAGACTCACAGAGGAGTTTGATGTACTTAACAAGGCCCACAAGGTCTTGAAAGGTGCTAATGCCACCCTCAAGGAGTCTCATGCTCAACTCCAAGTTAAGCTAACCAAGGAAAAGGCCACATTTCCTCACATGGTCTTAATTGATAATGCAAATGCAACTAACCCATGTTGTGAGCATGTGCATCTTGTGGAGGAAAATGCCAAGTTGAAGAAACAACTCAAGAAAGGTCTTGTGTCATGCATACAAGGCGAGAAGAACCTAAATGACCTTTTGAGCAATCAAAAGGAAGTTGTGGGCAAGGAGGGAGTTGGGTTCGCACCCAAGTCCAATAACAAGAAGAAGAACAAGGAAAAGAAGAGCAAGACCAATCGACCTCCTCCGCTCACGCAAACCTTTGTGAAGGAGGGAGAAGGTGCTCCTAAGGAGAAGAAGAACAATGGGAAGAGTGGTGAAGCCAAAGAGCGCAACGCCATCTCTCCCAACAAAGTCGGCGACTTTAACCCCTCTTATGTGTTGTGCCGTGCTAGTGATGGGCATGTTTATGCTAAATTTGTTGGTTATCCTTATGAGTACATTGAATGGTCTATTTGGGTTCCTAAGACCCTTGTTACTAACATCAAAGGACCCATTACTCAATGGGTACCTAAAACCAAGCAATGATCTCTTGTAGGTGTTTGCTTTCGGTGGGGGATCATGGTTGCTTGATAGTGGAGCAACAAATCATATGACCGGGAGCAAGGACTTGGTGGTGGACGTGCACAAGATCCCATCTATGCCCACCAATGTCGAATGGGGTGATGCATCACATTCTAAGGTATTGGGTCTTGGCAAGGTTGTCATTTCTCATGATCTAACGATCGAGAAAGTCATGCTTGTTGAGTCCCTTGCGTTCAACTTACTTTCCGTTCGTCAACTCGCACTCATGGGTTTTGCCACCTTCTTTGATATTGATACCATGGCCCTCTTGTGGAGCAAGACTCTTAAAGTAGCATTTGTTGGACATGTCGAGAACGGTCTCTATGTGGTTAACTTTTCAGAGCAACCCACTAAGACCGCGACATGCCTAATGGCTAAAGTTGATGTGGGATGGCTTTGGCATCGCCGTTTAGCCCACGTCAATATGAGATCTTTGCAAAGTCTTCTCAAGGGGGACCATGTTCATGGACTAACGAATGTTAGTTTTGCCAAAGATCGTGTTTGCAGTGCTTGTATTGAAGGAAAGCTTCATGAGACGGCTCACCCTCCCACGACTATCATCTACTCGAAGAGACCCTTGGAGCTCCTGCACATGGACCTCTTTGGGCCCCCATCCTTTGATAGTCTTGGGGGTAGAAAGTATTGCTTGGTGATAGTGGATGATTATTCAAGATACACTTGGGTATACTTCTTCAAGAGGAAGAGTGAGACTCAACAAACCGTCATCGACTTTGCAAATGAAGCTCAACGTCAACACAATGCAAAGATCTTGACAATAAGAAGTGACAACGGCACCGAGTTCAAGAACTACACCTTGGATGAGTTTCTTAGTGATGAAGGGATCAAGCATCAATATTCTGCACCATATACCCCTCAAAAAATGGTGTTGCGGAGAGGAAGAACCGGACGTTGATGGATGCGGCAAGGACCATGATGGCGGAGTTCAAGTCTCCATACAACTTCTGGGCCGAAGCCATCAACACAGCTTGTCATGCATCCAATCGGCTCTATCTCTACAAAGGCTTGAACAAGACTTCGTATGAGATACTCACCGGGAACAAGCCCAATCTCAAGTACTTCCGGGTGTTCGGGTGTAAGTGTTTCATTCTCAAGAAAGGTGTTCGTTTGTCTAAATTCGAAGCTAGAGCTCATGAGGGCATATTTGTTGGTTATGCTACAAACTCTCATGCTTACCGTGTTCTCAACAAGTCCAACGGACTCATTGAGGAGACGTGTAACATAGAGTTTGATGAAAATAACGGCTCCCAAGTGGAGCAAAGTGGTACTTGTGATGTAGGTGATGAAATTCCTCCCCAAGCCATAAGAAGAATGGGTATTGGTCATATCCTACCCATTGAGGAACCCCTTGTGGCTGAAGGAGAAGGACAATGCTCCACTCAAGTGGAGCCATCACCTCCCCAAGACCCACACGCTTCCGAAGAACAAAGTGAAGGCCCTCACCCTCATGAACAAGACCAAGGGCAAGATCAACCTCAAGATGGTGGTGAACCTCTAAATGATGCCCAAGGTCAAGTTCTCCCCCTCGAGCAAGTTCAAGATCATGAGCAAGCTCAAGACGACGCTCAAGATGATCAAGTTAACCTTCCTCCTTCCACACCCGAGGAGGAATTAGAGTGTCGTGTCGCGAAGATTGCTTCCAAACTCACCACCCAAGGCCATCTCATGGAAAACATGGTTGGAAGCCTAAGAAAGGGGGTAAGCACTCGTAGACAATTAGCTAACTATTGTGAACATCATGCCTTTGTCTCTTGTGTTGAACCCCAAAAGGTCTATGAGGCGCTCGAAGACTCGGATTGGCTCAATTCCATGCATGAAGAACTCAACAACTTCGAGTACAACAAGGTGTGGAGATTGGTGCCAAGACCTTCGGGGAACCACAACGTCATTGGAACAAAGTGGATCTTCAAGAACAAGCAAGATGCTCATGGGAACATCATTCGCAACAAGGCAAGATTGGTAGCACAAGGCTACTCCCAAGTCGAGGGTATCGACTACGGTGAAACCTTTGCTCCCGTTGCTCGTCTTGAATCCATTCATTTGTTGATTGCTTATGCTTCCCATCACAACTTTAAGTTGCAACAAATGGATGTGAAAAGTGCTTTTCTTAATGGTCCTATTAATGAGTTGGTTTATGTCAAGCAACCCCCCGGGTTCGAGGACCCCTACTTCCCGGATCATGTGTATCAACTTGATAAGGCACTCTATGGCCTTAAACAAGCCCCACGTGCGTGGTATGACCACCTTACCGAGTTGTTACAAGATCGTGGATTTGAAGTAGGACAAATCGATCCCACTCTTTTTACTAAGAAGGTCAAAGGGGAGTTGTTTGTATGCCAACTATATGTTGATGATATTATCTTTGGTTCTCCTAACAAAGCTTTCAATGAGGAATTTGCCGCTCTCATGACCTCCAAGTTCAAGATGTCTTCGATGGGAGAGTTGAAGTTCTTCCTTGGCTTTGACATCAAACAAAGAAGAGAAGGAACCTTCATCAACCAAGCCAAATACACTCAAGACATGCTTAAAAGATTCAAGCTAAGTGATGTCAAGCCGGCTTCTACACCAATGCCTACCAAGTGCCAACTTGACATCGATCCCAATGGTAAAGCGGTGGATCAAAAGGTATATCGCTCCATGATTGGCTCCTTGCTTTACCTTTGTGCATCTAGACCGGATATCATGTTGAGTGTGGGGATGTGTGCACGGTTTCAAGCCGCACCAAAGGAAAGTCACTATGTGGCGGTCAAGCGAATCTTTCAATATTTGGCTCATACCCCAAACTTTGGCTTATGGTACCCAAGAGGAGCAAATTTCAAGCTTGAAGGTTTCACGGATTCCGATTGGGCGGGGGACAAAGTGGATAGGAAGTCCACTTCCGGAGGGTGCCAATTTCTTGGTTGCTCTTTGGTAAGTTGGTCTTCCAAGAAGCAAAGTTGTGTGTCTCTCTCGTCCACCGAAGCGGAATATGTGGCGGTCGGTAGTTGTTGTGCTCAACTCCTATGGATGAGGCAAACTCTAAAGGAGTACGGTGTCATTTGTGACAAAGTGCCTCTTTGGTGTGATAATGAAAGTGCCATCAAGATTTCTCTCAACCCGGTACAACACTTCAAGACGAAGCACATTGAGATTCGGTATCACTTCATCCGGGATCACATTAGGCGAGGGGAGATCGAGCTCAAGTATGTCAACACTCATGATAACCTTGCAGATATTTTCACGAAGCCCTTGGATGAAGCAAGATTTCGCGAGTTAAGGCATGAGCTAAATATCATTATTTGAGCAATGTGACTTGAACCCGTACACCCCCCACCACACTCAACGTGTTGTCTAGTTTAGGTGTAGGCATAGACATAGGGGGAGTGTTGTTCTCTCAATGAACTCTCCCTCCCCCCATCATGCATAAATCGATCACCTCTTTCACATTAGCCATTTTTTATGGTACTTGTGCTTCAAATACGAGTTTTGGTCATGGGCCCAAGGATAATTCTTCGCGGTGCCATACCATCCAACTCAAACATAGGTGGCTTCGGCCACCGCCCTCTCTCCTCGAGAGGCTTTGTCTTTTGGTGGTTTCTTGTTGTCTCTCTGCCTCTGGATCTTGCGTGTTCTTGAGGTCTCTTGTGTGTGAAAAGTTTCCGTGCAAAGGCTTTTTCCTCATGTTGAAACTTGCGGTGGCTTGAGTTCACGGTACTACCGCGGCCAGCTACGGTTCTACCACAGCCAGCCACGGTACTACCGCTCGCGGGAGCACGGTACTACCGCCACCACGCGGCAATAAATTTTTACTGCCGCCTGGTTGAGTAGTACTACCGCCTCGGTGTGGTACTTCCGCCCGAGCGGTACTACCGCGATGATCTGCGGTACTACCGCGCCAGTTTGGGCCCGTGGGGATAAGGACGGGCAGGGGGAGTTCTAACTCCCCATACCCATTCGCAGTTCTTCCCCCACTTCGCCTCTTTCTCTCCCTCGCTCAAGAACGGAGCCGGCGTTCGTTGTCGGATCTCCTCCACCGGGTACCCTCCCGTGATTCCTTCCGGTGGGATCGTTCCCCACCACGTGCTCTTGCTATGGACCAAGGTTTTCCCCCAACTCCCTCTCCTTGTTCCTTGGGTTTGGTGTTTCTAGGTTTTGGGAAGGCTTGTGTGTTCTTGAGATTCCTAGTCTTAATCTCTGCAAGAGTAGGATGAAGGAGCGTGGTACTGCGTAGGATTCATACTTGTATTGTTGTCTTGCGCTAGATTTGATCATCGTAGCACCGCCGTTGTTTCGCGGTTCTTTTCAGATTCAAACCGCCGGTTGGATCTGACACGACGCGGTACTATTGCCCGTCTGGCGCGGTACTACTGCCTACATGGTACTACCGCCCTTCGGGAGCGGTACTACCGCGCTCTGTGCGGCACTAAAATTTTACTTCCGCTCCAACCACGGTACTACCGTGACCTCGCATGGTACTACCGCGTTTGGAGCGGTACTAATATTTTAGTACCACAGGCAGTGGCAGTTCTACCGTGGCTCACATCTATCGCATGCCACCTTTCTCGTATGCCTTCTATGTGTTTCTTGTGCTTTTTCGTGGCCTTTGCATTGATCTTTTTCGCGTCTTTGGTGTTTTGCGTGTGTGTCTCAGGTGGTGGCTCTCGCCGGTCCAATCCCAGTCGTGACACTGGCTCCAAGTGTCTGCGCAACCCAGGTGAAGTACCAGAGGGCTCGTCCGCCTCCAAGCGCAATGTCAAGCACTCAACTAGCAAGCACAAGGAGCCCGCTAAGGGCATGGATGAGATTGCACCAGCTGATTATGTCCGTCTCAGGCAGCTTCACCCTTATGTGCACCACGTTCCACTGTCAGAGGCTGTGAGCTATTCTGGAACAAGCAACAGACCAACATCTATCTGGATGTCATCAAGAACAAGCAGAATACCTACATGGAGGTGAAGTGGATTGATATGCATCACATGAGGAAGGACAAGTTTCGTGACTACTTTGGAGAGGCTCTGGACTTGGTGGAGCAGTTTGGCATTGAGCATGTGTTATCCTTCCACCTTGACTATGACCCTGAGCTCATCTGTCAGTTCTTTGCCTCAGTCTACTTTCACTCCAATGAGGAACGAAAGATGACCTGGATGACCAATGGTTGTAAACTGTCTGCTACCTGGAAGGAGTTCATGGATCTTCTCCAGGTTCCTGATGATGGGCTCAACACTCCAGTGGGTGTTCGCCCCCATGCCAATGCTGAGTCTACCAACAAGGATAGGCTTGCACCCTTCATGGTTGAGAAGGTGCTCACCAATGGCAAGACAACTTTGGTGCTCAACTCTTTTCTGGATATCATGTATCGTATCTTCCGCAACTCCTTGTTCCCTCGCATCGGTGACAAAGACAAGGTTCATGCCTATATGGTGGACATGATGCTCATTTGCGAGGAGGCTCGTTCGTCTCAGTCTCAGCCACTTGATGTCTCACACATCATGTGGTGTGAGCTCCGGTTTGCAGTGTTCAACCGCAAGGTGCCTATCTATGGGCCCTATCTGTTTCTGCTGATTTCGAAGACTTGGGAGAAGATGTTCCCTGATGAGGAGTTCCTTGCTCCAGACTGGATTCGCCATGAGCCCATCTGTCTGCGTATCAAATCCAACTGGACCAACACCACTACTCGTGCCGAGGCGACTGCTGCTAGGGCTGCTGTTGATGAGGAGGATGCTGGCACCGAGGATGTTGCTGAGGGCCGTGCTGCTAGGCCTTCCCAGAGTGCCACTATGCCATCATGGGCCAAGAAGCTGAAGGACAAGATGAAGACTCTTTTCTGCATGCAAGCCAAGGGGCAGTACAGGACTCACGTGGCGTCCAAGGAGAGTCGTCGCCGGGACAACAGGATCTTGCAGCTCTATGGTGAGGCAGTGTCTGGCGGGTCTGAGGAGCACATCACTCCAGAGGCCGAGTGGATGGAGAAGCAGGGCTACAGGTGGACTGAGTCTGAGGAGGATGTCGAGGAGACCATCCTTGCTGCCGAGGAGACCGACGGAGAGGGTTGGGACGAGTTCCCTGCTTGAGCCACCTCTTGTGTGTAGGTGTCCTCTCTGCCTTTTTGGCGTCTCAATGCCAAAGGGGGAGAGAGTGTAGGGATTTGCGAGTGTGTCGTGTGTTTGCTGCTTTCTCGTTTGAACCTCAGTAGCTTTACTTCGTCTGGTGTAAGACGTTTGCACTCTATCTATCCTAGCGAGCTTGTGTTATATTGTGCTATCTTCATGCTATGCTATGTTAGTTATCGTGCCTTGGTCTCTAAAATATAGGGGGAGTGTTGATCCTAGTCTGTGTGCTATGCAGTCCAAAGCATTCATTTAGAGTGCACACACCTAGGGGGAGCCCGTCTATATTTTAGAGAGGTGGGGTTTGCCTTTGCTCTAAATCATCTTATCTTTGTGCAAATCCCGTGTTGTCATCAATCCACCAAAAAGGGGGAGATTGTAAGGTCACATTTATCCCTTGGGTGTTTTGGTGATTGATGACAATGCTTTTGCGGACTAATCGTGTGCCTTGAGTTTCTCAGATACTTCATCACTAGGCACGAGACGATTCGGTGCCCCTCGGAGACTATTAAAGTCAGCGTTGTTCTACGTTTCTCTTTGGTGGATTTGAGTCGTAGGAGAGTTGTACTATTAAGAGGGGTTCCGCGTCGGAAAGGTTTGGGTGGAATCAACAGGTACACTTGTCCTACCTTTCCTTGCACTCTGGAGCTTCTCTTCATTATCTTGGTTGTGCTGAAATCTGACGACTACTAATGTACTTGCGGTAGTACCGCAAGTACAAGCGGTAGTACCGCTGTGGCTCACGGTAGTACCGCTCATCTTGAGCGGTAGTACCGCGACTCCCAGGCCTAGTGCCGCTTCGGTACGGTAGTAGGGGCGGATGTAATTTTTTACATCCGCGCCACCCACGGTAGTACCGCTCGTCCAGCGCGGTAGTACCGCGGTGACCCACGGTAGTACCGCTCCCCAGGAGTCGTAGTACCGTGGCCCTCCTACCTAGTACCGCAGCGTCACGGTAGTAGGCGCGGATGTAATTTTTTACATCCGCGCCCGCAACGGTAGTACCGCGCCTCGCGAGCGGTAGTACCGCGTCGGATTTTTGTACCACCTCAACTTCAACGGAAGTAGGCACGGATGTAATTTATTTCATCCGCGCTCTTCGCAGGCTATGACTTCCCTGCCTTGCGGTAGTACCGCAAGGGGAAGCGGTAGTACCGCGCGAGCGGTAGTACTGGACCCTAGTCCTGGCCCCTGCTGCTGTCGCGGAAGTACCGTGGTCCGCCACGGTAGTACCGCGCGGCCCCGCGGTAGTACCGCGCCCCTGGAGCGGTAGTACCACGTGTCGCAGGCTGAACTTGTGGATAACGGTTGGATTTTTCCCATGACTATATAAGGGGCGTCTTCTACCTCTAGTTGACTACCTCTTCTACCTCTAAGCTCCATTGTTGCTCCCAGCTCCATTTTCACTCGATCTCTCTCCCTAGCCAATCAAACTTGTTGATTTGCTCGAGATTGGGTGACAAGGGCCCGATCTACACTTCTACCACAGGATATTTGATTCCCCCCACTTATCCCTTGCGGATCTTGTTACTCTTGGGTGTTGAGCACCCTAGACGGTTGAGGTCACCTTGAAGCCATACTCCATTGTGGTGAAGCTTTGCGGTATTGTTGGGAGCCTCCAAGTGTTGTGGAGATAGCCCCAATCTTGTTTGTAAAGGTCCGGTTGCCGCCTTCAAGGGCTCCAATAGTGGAATCACGGCATCTCGCATTGTGTGAGGGCGTGAGGAGATTACGGTGGCCCTAGTGGCTTCTTGGGGAGCATTGTGCCTCCACACCGCTCTAACGGAGACGTACTTCCCCTTAAAAGGAAGGAACTTCGGTAACACATCCTCGTCTCCACCGGCTCCACTCTTGGTTATCTTGTCCCTTTACTTTTGCAAGCTTACTTGTGCTATATCCATTGCTTGCTTGTGTGCTTATTGTCTTTGCATCATATAGGTTGTCCACGTAGTTGCACATCTAGACAACCTATTTCATTGCAAGGTTTAAATTGTTAAAGAAAAGTCTAAAAAGTGTTAGTTGCCTATTCACCCCCCCCCCCTCTAGTCAACCATATCGATCCTTTCAAAACATCGCAGAGCAACATCCGACAAAGCACAACACTACAATATTGACAGTCTTCGAGACTTTCGCCTCAGGTAACAGGCGCAAGAGAGCACTCCGCGGCCTCACCGAAGTCTGCCAAGTCGCAACAATAAACCCTTGGAACGACACGGCCATAACTTTCAGCGCCAGTTTCGAACCGCAATTTAGAACAGTCCGGGCACCAGCCGCTTTGGTCCTCAGCCCAATCATGGACAGCTTCCGGCTTACCAAAGTGCTCATGGACGGCGGTAGCGGACTAAACCTCATTTACCAGGAAACTCTCAATAAAATGGAAATAGATAGGAGCCGCATTGAGCAAAGCAGCACAACCTTCCGAGGAATTATTCCTAGCCGGAAGGCAAGATGCGCTGGAAAAATCACACTTGATGTGGTATTCGGCACGTCGGAGAACTATCGATCCGAAGAGATAACCTTTCAGGTGGCCTCCTTCACTAGTGGATATAATGCCTTGTTAGTGCGGGATGCGTTCGCGAGCTTCCAAGCTATACCCCATTACGGGTACATGAAGCTCAAAATGCCAGGGCCCAATGGAATCATCACCCATGCCAGTGATCCGGACACAGCACTCCGCGCCAAAAATAAAACAGCTGCCTTGGCCCTCGAAGCATTGTCTGAAGCCCTCGTGGCCGAAGAATTAACTGCATTATGCTCAATAGTGGATAGGGACGACGTGATACTCGATAAGCGGCCCAAGTCCACCTCCTTTAAACCAGCGGACGAAATAGTAAAATTCCAAGTCCACCCAACGGACTCTTCAAAGACAGCATCCATCGGGGCAAAGCTGGACCCCACAATCGACGACGCACTATGGGCGTTCCTATGCGAGAACTAGGATATCTTCGCCTGGCACCCTTCTGATATGTCAGGGATCCCATGCAGGCTGGCCGAACACAACCTTAACATATTGTAGGCATATAAGCTGGTCAAGCAAACACTACGGCACTTTTCAAAACCCAAACAACAGGCTATGGGAGAGGAACTAGCCAAGTTACTCGAGGCTGGATTCATCAGAGAAAAAAAACACCCGGATTGGCTAGCAAACCTGGTGATGGTACCAAAGAAGAATAAATCCTGGCGCCTATGTGTCGATTTCAAAGACCTCAACAAGGCTTGCCCTAAGGATCCCTTCCCTCTCCCATGCATCGATCAGATCATCGATGCCAGCGCGGGACACGATTCATTGTGTTTCCTCGACACATACTCCGGATACCATCAAATCAAGATGGCGGAGTCCGATCAAGCCGCAACGGCATTTATAACCCTATACGGGCCTTTCTTCTTCAACACTATGCCTTTCGGGCTCAAAAACTCCGGTGCCACCTACCAACGCATGATTCAAACATGCCTAGAAAAACAAATCGGCAAAACAGTTAAGCATACGTCGATGACGTAGTCATCAAGACCAGACACGCCGAGTCTTTAATAGACGATCTACGGCTCACGTTCGATAACCTTCGAACATATGACATTAAACTCAATCCGGAAAAATGTGTTTTCGGCGTTCCCGCCGGAAAGCTGCTGCGCTTCATCATTTCAAATAGAGGAATCGAAGCAAACCCAGCCAAAATCCAAGCTTTGTCACAGTTGGATACCCCAACAGATCTCAAACAAATCCAGAAGCTAACTGGATGTGTGGCAGCTCTAAGCCGCTTTATCTCCAGATTAGGAGAAAAGGCTTTGCCACTTTATCTCCTTCTTCGACGAACCGAACACTTCGAGTGGACGGACGCGGCGATGGCCGGACTGGAGGAAATAAAGGCTCTTTTAGCGAGCAACCCAATCCTGGCCGTGCCAAACATCAGCGAACCCATGTTTATACATAGCCGCAACACACCAAGTTGTGAGTGCGGTGCTCGTCGTCGAACAGGAGGAGGACGGACACAAATTCCCGATTCAGAAGCCGATATACTACGTATCCACCATCCTCACACCATACAAATCTTGGTACCCACATTATCAGAAAATAGCATACGCGGTCTTTATGGCATCCCGGAAACTACGACACTACTTTCAAGCGTGTTCAATCACGGTGGCCTCCGAAGTACCACTTAACGACATAATAAACAACCGCGATGCCACGGGCCGGATTGCTAAGTGGGCCATAGAGCTCCTCCCATTCGAAATCACATATAAACCACGGCGAGCCATTAAATCCCAAGTACTGGCGGACTTCGTCGCCGAATGGACAGAGGCCGAACTCCCTAAAGAGTACGGCACATACGCCAACTGGATCATGCACTTCGACGGCTCTAAAATGCTGGCAGGTCTGGGAGCAGGCGTGGTCCTCGCATCCCCCACTAGAGATACAGTCCAATACATACTCCAAATATTATACACAGACTCCAACAATGCAGCCGAATACGAGGCTCTATTGCATGGTCTTCGGATGGCCGTCTCCATGGGCATTCAGCGCCTAGAAGTGCGTGGGGATTCAAACCTTGCAATATCTCAAATAAATGGAGACTTTGATGCCAAAGATCCGAAAATGGCGGCATATTGTAATGTCGCCCTTAAGATGTCAGCTCGGTTCGAGGGGCTCGAATTTCATCATGTGGCTCGAGAAAACAATCAAGCGGCGGATGTCCTCGCCTGCATCGGCGCTAAACGTGACCCCGTCCCACCTAACATTTTTCTGGAAAGGCATTTCAAGCCATCCGTGGTGTGGCAAGGGGAGACCGGCAACATCAGTCCGGATCCGACCACAACCCCAGATTCCGAACAGACTGACATAATCGGGGGCTCTGCCATCGAAATAACACCCTCGGCCCATCTCATCATGGCTGTTATCGCCCCATGGACCGAACCCTTCTTGGCCTACCTTAACAGGCACGAACTCCCCGAGGATCAAAATGAGGCACGCTGCATTGTCCGGCGCTCTAAAGCCTACAAGGTCCATGAGGGAGAGCTTTATAAGAAAAGTGCTACCGGGGTACTTCAAAGATGTATCTCCGAAGAGGAAGGGCGGCAGCTCTTGGCTGAAATTCATGCCGGCCTCGGCGGTCACCACGCCGCAACTCGGACCCTTGTAAGCAAGGCCTTCCGCATAGGTTTTTATTGGCCGACGGACCGAGCAGACGCACAAGACCTCGTCCAACATTGCGTCGGATGCCAGCTTTTCGCCAACCAAAACCATATGCCGCCCACCGCCCTACAAACAATCCCCATAACTTGGCCTTTCACGGTCTGGGGGCTTGATATGGTTGGACCCCTTAAAGGAGGAAGCCATAAGAAAAGATACTTGTTGGTCATGGTGGACAAATTCACCAAATGGATAGAAGCCAAACCAGTCAAAACGGTCGAATCCGGACCCGTGATAGACTTCATATCGGGTGTAGTACACCGTTACGGTGTCCCCCACAGCATCATCACTGACAACGGCTCCAATTTCACGGCCGACGAGGTGAAGACTTGGTGCGGCAAGATGGGCATTAAGATTGATTACACCTCCGTCTATCACTGCCAAACAAACGGTCAAGTCGAACGAGCCAATGGTCTTATTATGAGCGGCATTAAACCTAGACTAGTGCGATCCTTAAAAGAATCAGACACGCACTGGGTTAAGGAGCTTGACTCCGTACTTTGGGGGCTGTGGACCATGCCAAATCGCACTACCGGATACACACCCTTCTTCATGGTGTACGGCGCAGAGGCTGTGCTGCCCTGTGATATTATTCATGACTCACCTCGAGTGCGCATGTATGAAGAGAGAGAGGCCGAGCTTGATCGGCAGGATAGTTTAGATGCCCTGGAACAGGAGCGCGACGTCGCCAAGGCCCATTCTGCATTCTATCAACAATAGGCTCGCAGGTATCAAAGCAGAGAAGTACGGGCCAAGACTTATAATATTGGCGAACTCGTTCTGCGTCTACCGGAGAAGAAAAAGGACAAACTCAAACCCAAGTGGGAGGGGCCCTTCATCATTAATAAAGTTCTCACCGAAGGAGCATACCGACTGCGGGATGCATCCAATAATCGCCTTGAGCCGAACCCATGGAACGCAGCCAGACTCTGAAGATTCTACGCCTAGCGCCGAACTCCCTATTTGTCTCCTTCCCTCTTTTGTTTTTCATTTACTTTTTAGCTCTCTTCGCACCTTTCCTTTTTTGAAAATCTCTAAAGCTTTATTGTGGCTAGAATACACACTTGTAACACACTAATCTTCAAGTATGTGCGCTCATTGTACTTGGGGGCTTCTTATACAGAAGCTTAATACAATTATCTTCTGGCCATCAAGCCCACTGCATATGCGTCCTTTTTCCATATGCACCTTTTCTTCGCCATTATATGCATCGATATGACTTAAGTTGTGGCCAAGCTGGGTTGCCTGGCTCCCGTGCTTATGCACTACGTTCCTGTTAGTTCGGCTAGGGCATAAAGGGAGCACCTCTGCGATTGTTCCTGCCGGGTACTCCGGACATGTACCTGAGACTGGGTGAAGCCAAAAGCTAGCGTTCTTAAGGGAATATTCGGTCGGTGGACTAAAGATGTTTTTTACCTATCACAATATAAACCCCCAGATGTTTCACATACTGCGCTTTTTGATCGCAGTTCGGACATGCACATTAATGCATGCGTACCTAGGGAAAGGAACCCTTAACGGAACTATTCTCTCTGGAAGATGTTTCTTACTAACCATGTAATATAACATAGCTAGTTGGGTACTTGTCTGTTCAAGCAATTATGACCCCTACGCCTGGTTTCCACGCGTACCCCGATTTATATTACCGAGCGGTTATTCAGAAACACTCCGGACTGTCGAGTCTAGAGGACAAAGCGAAAAGGTCCACCATGACAAATGTTTTACAATCCGGGTAGGGACAAATATGTCAATTGAAGTACATAGTCATATAGACCCAAATACTTCCTCCTCTATGCCATCCAACAGGCTGTCTAGCCTACAATCCTGTTGGGAATATCTTGCGGCTGCTTCTACCTGGTCATATACCAGACTAACGGGGATTTCTTTCCCATCTGACCCTACAGGTCCGACCCGGGCCATATGATTCAGATCAAGCTTGGTATACCGTGTTTTCACCATGGCCCAAGCCTCCCTCGCACCTTCTCGACAGGCAGATATCTTCCATAGTCGGAAACACCGCCGCGCTCCTTTGAAAAGTTGTACAAGCTCCCCTATACTTCCTAGTAGGGAGGTGGATGGCCACAAGGCCTTGGCAACACTCTGCATGACCCGTCGAACTTGCTCGTGCAGTTGCGAAAGCTCTTGTAGCTGATCGCCTGAGGATCCGGGCATCTCCTCTTCAGGACGGCCCGTCAGAATACCTACAGACATAACTCTATTAGTTCCTATCTTTGCCGAACTATATAAATGTCCGTTTGAGAACATACTAAAAATGCCACGTCGAAGCCTCTTATTTTCCTTCACGGAGTCAGCCAGCTGGGCCCGACCAATTCTTCACCCAGCTGGGTATTAGCATCTTGGAGCGTGTTATTCTTCCATATGACCCGTGTAAGTAAACGCTCATCGGCGGCTGCTTGCCTTTGTGCCTCTTGCTCACCCTCTTGTGGGGTTCTCGGATTCGTTTCCGGATTATTTGAGGATTTTGGTCATCAGATGTTGTTAGCGTTACTGGGTTATGAACACAATATTGTTTCTCCTCAATTCAGGAATACATACCAGTCGATGCCTCTTTGGATCTTGTCAGCTTGGCCATAGCGGCCATTAGCTGGGGTCGACACTCTTCCAGCTCTTGAGACAACAGGTTGTTCTTCTCCAAGAGAACCTATATGTGCAATAATCCTTAAATAAGTTGTACCAACTGCTTTAAGTCTCAGGGGCTACTGATATACATAATTATTAGATTTTTATACTCACCCATATATCTTTCAAATACTGGTTCGTGGCTCTAGCAAGCCCATCCTAAGCGGCTCGGATGTATGCATAACCTGAGTTGAAGGCATTAAAAGCCTCATCTGAAAAACCAGGGTCGCGGAGTGCGGCTCGCTGGCGCCGATGATTCATGGCGTTCTCCACTTCAGAATTTGTAATGGACATTTTGTCCGAATCCTCTGTAGGAGGACAGTCCGGTGTTACTCCCGTGTTGGCCTTCGTCCCCGAGACTGGGCTTGGAATCCGGCTAGTGGAGGCACAGTTGGCAGGATCCCCGGACATAGTTCGGTGGATGTTCTTTCTGCTAATACACAATGGATAGTGTCATACTTTAAGATGACGAACCACGGAGCGTATTTAAAACCATACCTCCTTGAGGACGACTCCGCCATGTTTCTGTTCGCCTTCCTTTTTAAAGGCCTACCCGGCATAGGCGCCCCTTGCTGGCGAGTCGCCTCGGGTTTGGCTTGGCGCGCAGATCATCTTCCCTTTAGAGCGTAAGAATTGCGCGGTGGGTAAGACGAAGGGAATAAATCTTTTTCAGAAGATAAGTCTCTTGTTTACTTACATGCAATACAGGGAGGAGGCCGGGATAGTCAACAATGATGGCCATCTCTGTGTCGTCACAGCTCGCCTGGTGAAACACCCCTTCCATGAGCTCCACGAATATATCTGGATCCTCTTCAAATCCGGGGTCAAGGGCCCAGTTGCGGTCCTCTGGCTGTGGTGCTGAACTGTGGAACTCCCTGATTACTTTCCGCCATTCCTGTTATAAGTAGACGGAAATAAATATTTATAAAAACAAAGGCTCAGGGAATGAATAGAGCAGAGTGATGAATGGCAACTCACCCAACTGGGAGGGTTGTACATGGAAAAGCCATCCCATGGTTTAATGCAAACGAACTCCTCTCTTTCCCCCTTGTATAAATCGGACAGTATTTCCACCAGAGCGGTGGTGGAGTGCGGACCCTTTTGGCCACAGCGGGTGGCGTCATCGTCTCCTTTGAAGTGCCACATGGGATGCCCTCGATATTGGCGTAGCTGAACTCCCGCATTATGGATATCGCCATAACCTTGAATATTGACAATTCGGATTGAGCGAGTATTCTTATCTTGCTCGTCAATTGAAGGACCTCCCTGCTATCTTCCTCTCTGGGGCTCCGGGGACGCCAGTTAAGGCGTTTTCTCAATGGAGCATTTGTAAACTCCGGAAGACCCATTTGGATTGGGTCGGGAAGGGAGACGTCCTCAATATAAAACCACTCGGAGGGCCACTCTTCGGGTGCCTTCTTCAGTGTGGCGGATAAGTATCCGGTCCCGGCGATGCGCCATATCTCGGCTCCGCCCACTTGGAATATTGATCCCCCTTGATTACGGGGGACGAGGCAGAATAACTTCTTCCACAGCTCAAAATGGGCTTCACATCCCAAGAATAGCTCGCAAAGAGCGACGTAACCTGCGATGTGCAGGATGGAGGCAGGTGTGAAGTTGTGCGGCTGGAGGCCGTAGAACTCCAGAAGCCCGCGGAGAAATGGATTGATTGGAAATCTGACACCCCACAGCAAGTAGGAAACGAGGCATACTCGCTCCCCCTGGATGGGTTGGGAAAGTTCTCCGCCTGCTCCCCACCGTCGAAGGAGGCCAGTCCGGCTCGAACGGGGACTGAATATGCAGGAGGTAGATACCCTTGGGTCTGCAACTTCACTAATCGGCCATGGGATATGGCACACTTCTCCCAATCGCCCGGATTGGTGTTGCGAGAGCGGGAGGAAGAGCCGCGGGCGCCGACCATGTTGGAGTGGTTTTTTCGGGCACGCTCTGATGATTCCTCGCTTGGGGAAGATGGTGTGGATCAGATCGGAAGATCCCTGTCTCTTTAATAGACAATTTATTTACATGGCTAGGGTGGCAAATGTAAAAATGCCATGACTTCTCGCATTCACTTGACACGTGGAGGTTGAGACCGTTAAGGTGCAGAAGCCGATGAGCGTAACATTAAATGGGGAACCGGACACTGCTTTTACAACAGGTACTTTGAAGAATTTGGAGAAGGAACCCGCCTTGCAATGCCGAAGACAATTTGCACGCCGGACTCATCGTCATTGAAGCCTGGTTCGGGGGCTACTAAGGGAGTCCTGGATTAGGGGGTCCTCGGACAACCGGACTATATGCGAATGCTGGACTGTTGGACTATGAAGATACAAGATAGAAGACTTCGTCCCGTGTCTGGATGGGACTCTCCTTTGCGTGGGAGGCAAGCTTGGCAGTTAGGATATTAAGATTCCTTTCTTTGTAACCGGCCCTGTGTAACCCTAGCCCCCTCCGATGTCTATATAAACCGGAGGGTTTAGTCCGTAGGACAACAACAATCATAACCATAGGTTAGCTTCTAGGGTTTAGCCTCTATGATCTCGTGGTAGATTAACTCTTTTAATACTCATATCATTAAGATCAATCAAGCAGGAAGTAGGGTATTACCTCCATCGAGAGGGCCCAAACCTGGGTAAACACTGTGTCCCCTGCCTCCTGTTACCATTAGCCTTAGACGCACAGTTCGGGACCCCCTACCCGAGATCCGGCGGTTTTGACACCGACAGCGCGCCCGGCGCCCCTCTCAGGCTGGGCTTGGGGGCTCTCCTCTGGAGGGCCTCAGACCTAGCCGATGTCGCGAGGGCGACGCTCGGGCACCATGTGAAGGCGCTCTTCAGAACACGCTTCCCAGGAGAAGGCAGCAGGAGTGAGGCACCAGGCATTCAGGAGTTCATCAGCGAGGCGATCAAGGAGATTCAGGAAGGAAGGGTTCTGCAAGGCGATCATCGTCGGCCGCGAGGCGGAGCTCACTGCCCTAGCGAGGGTAGAGAGTTCCGCGTCTGCATCGACATCCCTGGGCTCAACAGGCCACATCTCGGCAGCTCATGTGGTCGTCTCGTGTCGGCCGATGCGAGGGACCGCCTCACAGCTATGTCCGCATGCCTTTCGGCCTGGCGGGCGCGGCTGAGGCGTTCCAGAGCTGCATGAGGGGCGCTCAAGTGGCCTGCGAGGCCAGGCGTCAGGCAATCCAGACGGAGATGGAGGAGCACCCTCAGGAGCCTTCTGGTCCCTCTGAGCCTCCCGAGGCCCGACACCGGAGCGGCTCATGAGGAACGACTTCAGTAGCACGCATTTTTTTGGCTACTTTAACAACTCTTCATCAACAATATCAGGTGACATCTCCCTAGTTCGTTCAGTTTGGGGGCGCAAGATATATAACATGTCATAGTATGGTATCACAAAGTAAAGTGCATAAGTAAAGGGCTCGGGTAAGAGATAACCGAGGCACGCAGAGACGACGTTGTATCCCGAAGTTCACACCCTTGCGGGATGCTAATCTCCGTTTGGAGCGGTGTGGAGGCACAATGCTCCCCAAGAAGGCACTAGGGCCACCATAATCTCCTCATGCCCTCGCACAATGCAAAATGTCGTGATTCCACTAAGGGACCTTTGAGGGCGGTCACCGAACCCGTACAAATGGCAACCCTTGAGGGCGGTCACCGAACCCGTACACTTTGGCAACCCTTGGGGGTGGTCACGGGAACCCGTACAAAATGCTCAGGGCGATCTCCACAACCTAATTGGAGACCCCGACGCTTGCCCGAAGCTTTACATCAAAATGAGAGGAAGAACAAGAAGGAGAACACCAATAACTTCAAGATCTAGATCCAAGGGGTTCCCCTCACACAGAGGAGAAAATGTGGATCTAGATCTCCTCTCCTCCCCCCCCCCCAAAAACTAGCAAGAATCCATGGAGGAATTGAGAGATAGCAAGCTCCAAGAGGTCAACAATGGTGGGGAAAAAACTTTCTCAGATTTCTTAGGTTGGAGGAGGAAGAAGGGGGTATAAATACCCCAAGAAAAATATGGTCGTTGTACCCCGGGCACCCAGACAAAAGGGGTACGGGCACCCGAACAACCCAGAGAGAAAGCCACTAAACTCCGGGCACCCGGGGGGAAAAACCCCGGGCACCCGGACGAACAAGGGAAGCACAACGACAGGGGGGCGGGTACCCGGGGTGCCCAACCCCGGGCACCCGGAGGGGGCTGAGAGGAGCAGGCGGAGGAGCCTGGGCACCCGGGTTGATCAGAGGAGGAGAGAGAGCGCCCCGGATCACCCCGGGCACCCAGGGGGCGAGACCCCGGGCACCCGAATCGGCCAGAGAGGTCACTATGGAGGGGCTCGGGTGACCCCGGGCACCCGGGGGTCAAGGACCCTGGGCATCCGCACTAGGCAGAGAGAGGCGGGAACCGGTAAAATTGAAACGACCACAACTTTTGCAAACGAACTCCAAATTTGATGAAACCAAGTTTGTTGGAAAGGTAAAGACAGGGGCTAACACAATCTTGATAGAAATATCAAGATATAGCATTTGAGAAAATACTCAAAATAAAATGGTGAGAACCCTTTCTCAAATAAAACCGGTAAAAACTCCAACACCGAAAACGCAAAAGAAGATGCATAGGAAATCGGTTTTCAATGAACTAGAGCTTGTCACGAAGATAACCATAAGCTCTAAAACCTCACAAAGAGAAAAGCCAAACAAGAACCAAGAAATATGATGCCAAAGATGCAAAGGTTTGAGCTCTCTACCAACAATACGAAAAAGCTACTCACTCAAGAGCCCCCCTTGATAGTATGGCTATCGATCCTATAATCCGGTCTCCAACTAACACCATGAGACCTATAAAATAGAAACCTATAAAGGACAAACTTTTGCCTTGTGCATAATCCATTTGATCTATATGATGAAGATCTTGACCTCTCAACTTGTACCACCTTTCTTGATTGCGCTAGCTTTGCCTTGTGCATAATCCATTTGAGCTATATGATGAAGATCTTGACCTCTCAACTTGTACCACCTTTCTTGATTGCACTAGCTTGACGAAGACTAGTAGATTGCCCCCCTACTCCACTATGGGTGAGCCACTCCTTAGCACATCTTCACAAGTACATTGTCACCACAATGGATGGCAAGCATCAAGGACGTGATCTCTTCATGATGCTCCACTTGAACTTGCACACCACAATCTTGATGACGATCACCACTTGATGTCATCCTCTCCATGGATTGTATGATATCTTCCTCTTGACGCAAGCCCATGAAAACATACCTAACCCCACATAGAACTCTCACGCAGACCATGGGTTAGTTCACAAAGCGTAATGGACAATGCTTACCATACCATGGGATCACTTGATCCCTCTCGATACATCTTGCACGCTTTGTGAGGTGATCAGCTTGATTCACTCTCTGACTTAGTCTTGATCAACCTCTCACATGACCAATCTTTAGATAATTCCTTGAATAGCACCTTGGTCATCACATACTCTCCTTGAAACCAACAAATGGACCCCAAGAAAAGCCTATGGACAAATCCTTCAAATATAACTCAAGACAACCATTAGTCCATAGAGATTTTCATCAATTACCAAAACCAAACATGGGGGCACTACATGTTCTTTCACCCCCCTCTAGTCAACTATATCGATCCTTTTACTAATGTTCATGTTGTAGTTAATTCATTTCCTATTTCTATCTTTTTAACAAGCATAAATGTCAATTGCTAAGAATCACTCGACCAAATCGTTGCAATATGGGTATAAGAGATATACTTCTAGTGGATAATACATGTCATTTCTCTTTTGTAGATCCAAATAAACGCACACTCACATGTGTATTCTCTATTGCCGGATTATAGCCTTTGTGATGATCACATACTGATGTTTCATAGAATATTTTAATACTTTCCACAAGGGGATATGAGGAACTCTATGATTGGAAAATAACCTAGAGACCATTGCCAGTAATCGAAACTAATTTGATTGAAACAAACTAACCAAATTGTTCGTTCATTTATTATTTTAATAAAAACAAATCCAGGTTGCTATTTCCAAGATGTTACTACGTGAGAAATCTCTACATGTTAGTTAAAATGTTGCACATGGTACTTATCTCTTCAAGTCAGATCTCTTTTCTTATGTGTTATCTCTGCCATTTCTTTCCTTGGCGGTTCTTTCTTTTTTGATGAATTTTGGTGGTTATAGCAGCATATATAACATATCGTTGGATTTAAAGCACTACAAAACTTATAACAGATGATAGTGTGGTTTGGTATAATTATCCACTAATCACATATTTACAAATACTAAACTCCCTAGAAAGGGACATTGTGGTGCATCGAGGTTGGGGCATCGCATGGGATCTGACTGTGAAACTTGTGTATGTTGTTAGAGCCCACATGCAGGTATATGGGGTGTGCGTGCAGGGCTCAGTGAATCACATATTATCTTTGATGAGATCTGGGCTGAGCGGGTCATGAGGAATTACCCATGTGATCGGTGGTTGCATGAAGTCGGTGGCACTACTGTATATCACTCTTTGATAGCAACATTGTTATGCATAAGGATTGCAAAGCCGTTTGGTTGTCGAAGGGAGCAATTCACCACACCATGCCACTCTTATTATTTTCATCGGTGCCACCTCTCCTCCATTGCTTGCTCGAGAGAGTGATCCGTCTGCTAGGTGTGCCCGGTCTGGTCATCTTTCAACCTAAGATTTGATGAATAGAAGCGTAAAGAAAACTTTGTAGAAAAGCGGGCATGGCAAAGCGCGCTTCTACTTTGGTAAGAATACAAAATCTAATACTCCCTCCGTTTTTATTTAGTTCACATATTAGCTTTAGTCAAAGTCAAGCTTTACAAACTTTGACCAAGTTTATAAACAAAAATATTAAGATATACAATAACAAATCAACAACATTAGATTTATTATTGAATGTACTTTCATATCATATAGATTTATTATGATAAATGTCTATATTGTTTTCTATAAACTTGGTCAAACTTTACGAAGATTGACTTCAGTCAACTCTAATATGCAGAGTAAATAAAAACGGAGGGAGTACTACCTCTGATCCATATTAATATTTGTTGGTTTAGTACAACTTTGTACTGATCTGTATTAATTGTCGTTGCTTTAGTAGTATAAAGTTGCAGCATAATTAATATGCATAAATTGATGATGTAGCAACATTGCATGTATAGACTAAGCAGAAGATTTTTTTTCCAGGGGACTAATGCAAAAGTTCTAACTCGAGACTTTAAAATAATTTTTGTGTGAAATACATGACTTTTTTTAGGTCTTGTACAATGCAAGATGTCTAGGAAAAGTGCTAAAAAAATAGACCAATATTTTCTTAAGCATCAATGCTTATTTGCATAGGGTAGACGCTTAATTAGGCATCCCTTAAATAAGAATTGAAGCTTAAAAACTTGATTTATTTTATTAAGCATCTCCATAAGCACAATGCATTGTTGATTGCAAGGTTAAGAAAATTAGTTAGCGTAGATAGTACTGTACTACCTGTGTAAACTAATATAAGAGCGTTTAGATCACTAAAGTAATGATCTAAACGCTCTTATATTAGTTTACGGAGGAAGTACTTAGGAACAAAGGATCAGACAATGACTGTATTACAAATTTAGTTTCTTTTTGAGGGGTTATTACAATTGTCATTCCGTAGCTTACTTTGTCGCCC
The DNA here is from genome assembly GCF_018294505.1 of Triticum aestivum. Lineage (NCBI taxonomy): Eukaryota > Viridiplantae > Streptophyta > Magnoliopsida > Poales > Poaceae > Triticum > Triticum aestivum. The sequence continues at coordinate 360,738,169 of NC_057810.1, forward strand.
TCGGCCGCCAATCGGAAATGGCGCAGGGAGAAAGCCCCGCGGTTTCTTTTCACGGCCACGCCTCTGCTGTTTCATTTTGGCGGGAAAATCTGTCGAACTCGAACCCTAACCAGGCGGCGCCATGGACAAGTTCCTCGTCGCGGTGCCGCCTTCCGCCGACGAGGGCCCCAAAGCGCCACAACCGCCGCCTCGGAGGTGCTCCACCTCGGACCCTTTCCTCCCCACCTGTTCCGGCCTCCTTGGTGTTCTGACCTCCCTTCTGGTCCGTAGGTGGCACCGGTGGAGCCGTATCGCCGTGGAGCTGGATGGCCGTGTCGACGCCAGGTTTCGACATCGGGAATCCCGCCGTCTCCTCGATTCCCTTGCCGAGGTTGTAGATATTTCGAGAAGAGTGATGTTTTTGTTTCAGGTTGTCGCGTTTCAGACTGGAATTACAGCGTAGGGGGTCGGAAATAGGAAATGGAATCCTCCAAATTTCATTTCATTCTTAGGAAATCTAATGGGACGGCAATGTTGGAGTAGGTTAATGGGATGAAAAGCTTAAACTTTTCTTGTAATTTGAGCGTTACAGACTTACAGCTGCCGTTTTAAGTTTCAGCACATTTTTCCTTTCATAGTGAGTTGTGGTGGATTATGGTAGATCGGAACATTGAAATGGTCAGGGACTTGGCGCTTTGAGGATGTTGCTAGCTTCTGTTTTCTTTATCTACTGGAATTTCGGAATCTGTGCTGATGACTTCCCAACACTCATAGATGCTTATCATAGTATCCTGGACACTGGGGAAACATTGTTGAGAGACTAGTTCAGATAAATCATCACTAAAACTGTGCAGAATCCTATTTGTGTTATAGAGTTTATGCTCTTTAAATTGGCAAGTATCCTAGTTGTGTGTTAACTTTGGAAATTTGTACCAGAAAATGGAGAAATTTTTATTAGTGCCTACGCTTCTTCCAAGTTCTTGTTTTTTAAGCGAAGCAATTTCTACTCTTTTTATATATTAGGCTAATGTTGTGAACTTTTCTTTTTATGCTGAGAAGATTAGGACCTTCGAACACAAGTACTACACGCATGGCGAGGAACGGTGCCCGACATATGTAATGCTGATAAGTACGCTGGTTTGTATTTTGTAGTGCTGAGTCAATGTATATTATCTGGCTAATCTGTTCACCACTTCTGCTCCTATTAGGTGAATCGCATGATTAATGCTTCAACATTTGCTGGGTGTTACCATCCAGCTAGGTCAGCATTTATCTTCTAGTTTTCTTGGAGTATTTCATTGCAAAATCTCTAGTGTCACGATCACCTAATACAGTTCAATTGCTCGCTTTGTCCTTGTTAGATAGGCTAACAAACTTGTTTCATTTAATTTGATAAGCAGGGAGGGGGTTTCGGCAATGGAATTTGATAAAAAGGTACCATTGAAATGCATACAAAATTTTAATTTTCCCAGCTTAGCCTCACTACCTGAGGTGTATGAAATTCAGTACATTCTGTCTGGAACAACTGTTACTTCCATTCAGATTCAACTAATACTTCCATATTTCCACTCCACTCTGTCCTCTGCCCAGTATGTGGCAAGAATGTTCTGTGCTGTTCTACTTGGTACCAGTTTATCATGAAGTTAATTATAGATCTATATCTCTTTCCTGTTACTCTATGTTTGACTAGAAATATTGTTTTAGTTCTGTATTTTGCACAAAGCATATGCATAGGATGAAAATCTTGAGTTATGCATTTTACCTTTTGTACTTATAATAGTAGATTATCACACACTGTAACTACCTGGTACCAGAGCGTCCGTTTCATTAAGAAAACAAAATGACCATTTGAGCGGGATTAACAAGTATAACCAACTCATATTGATTACTTTTTTGAAGCAGACTGTGATACATGAATGTTTAAGCACCTTCCTTATGTTTTTAATTGTGCAGGGAGTATACCTCGCATCAGTGACAATCTCAGGATGTTTAACAGTGCATGACTTTGAGACCTTATACTGTTCCTTGTATGGCCCATCATGTAGTAAGTTAAACTTACCCGACTCGGTTTGCTAGAAAAATGCTGAAAGTAGATGCCTTGCAAATAATATTCTCTGTATTATGGTCCTAGTAGATTCGCCTGTGTGTTGGTAGAATCATATAGTAATTATAGGATGACACCTTAAAGACCGTTACTGTGTAGATCATAAGATCAAGCCATTAGTTTATCATTGTAACCCTGCAGGGTCAGGGTTGGAATGCTCCAACAGGAACATAGAATCGTACATAGAAGTCTTGGCAACTTTGCTTTAATGTACATCAGGCATTTGTTAGTTCTTACTATGAAATAAGCTTCAGGAACTCCCCTAAGAATGATGGTATCATTTTAAGACACTGGTAATCTCGTTTGAATCATCCTCTTTGAGAAAATAGACCTAGTTTGCCACGTCCAGATTAAGGATTTCCATAATATGGATGTACCCTGTACTTTCTGTTGCTGCATATGTTGATATAAATTGGCCTTGTTAAACCACTCCAAATATCCAGGTAGCTAACCAAAAAGTTAAAATGATAGTGTACTGTGTTTCTCAACCATATATTTATGAAACAGAACATCCTCTCAGAATATTCAAGGAAAAGTCACGCTCAAGATGATTTATTCCTAGTTTACTGTCTCAGGTCTCGTCATAATTTTGCTGTTATTACTTATTCATTGGTAGGTTTACCAGATGACTCATCAAATTATGTGCTCCATATATCAAACTCAATGCCTCTGTGTGCTGTCCGATGGAATCCAGGAAATCAAGACGAGGTTAGTATCAGCATTGAATTTCATTTGAGATTTCCTTTTTTCATTTTATCTGAGTTCAGAAAGTACTTTGGCACTCAATATCAATGAGGAATGATAAGTGTAACTGGCAGTTAGGGACGGCAATTATGTTTATTTTATAAATTAAATATAGCGCTTATGACTTATGTGGTTTCTATCTATTTTTATTATTGAGCTCTGAGCATGCCTGATGCAGATTGTTTGCTCATCTAGCCAAACTGACAAAGTTTTACTGTTTGACATTGGGTACGTCTCATCTGCTCCGACTGAAGTAAGTACCTCTTTTGCATTGTTCCTTAAGAAATGCTTTACTTCTTACTCAATGATACTGTAAATATATTTTCTCCATGTTGACTTACATCAGAATTTCAAAGATCATGTAGTCTTTTCTTTCTCCTTCAATTCCAAAATAAATATGCCAGTAAAATATATTTGTTGTTACTGTTGGCGGTTTGTTTCTGCCAAACACCACATATGGCCATGGAATTTTGAGCAAACCCATGTGTTGATTGGCACATTACCCGGGGTTTTCCCCCAGTTTTTTGGTACAGTACAAATATCCAATCCGCTAATGGGTACGCCCATTTTAAAAAGCTGCACTCATCCTTGGTCATCATATAACAAGGTAGACAGGGTTCCATCAGCATCACTAAAAGCAAAATTGCACAATGCTGAAGAAAAGGTTTCTGGATAATATTTCAAGATAATATACTTCCAGATGCTGTACATCTTAGTCCATTAGAAGGAAATTTGTTGTAGTAGTTCATTGTACTCCCTCCGTCCCAAAATTCTTGTCTTAGATTCGTCTAGATACGGATGTATCTAATACTAAAATGTGACTTGATACATCCGCATTTAGACAAATCTAAGACAAGAATTTTGGGACGGAGGGAGTATTACACAACGTCCCTCACAACTGTTCCGATTTTTAAATTATTGTATTTTAGGTTTTACAGAAAGGGAAGACCAAATTTCATGGTCTCTGCTCGGAATCCCGGAAGGGTTTGACTGATCTAGCTTTTACTCCAGACGATAAGTCACGGTATGTGACAGTTTTGTGTTTATTTCACTGTCATGTCACTTGTGATAAGGCCAATCATAATTTATTTCTATTTAGCAACTATTGTGATGCTTTGTATAAATGACTGACTGCATATCATGTTTCTTGTTCTTTTCATAGAAAGGGGAAAATATGGTTTGACCCTTCCTTCAAGAAAAACTAAAGAAATATTAGCAGTTGTGAAGCTAAATAAATGAAGTTGTGATAATAAATGAAAAACTAAAGTAATAGTTTTTACTTGACTGGATGGGGGTGAGATGTGTTTCCAAAGAAGAGAGTATGTAGATTCTGCTTCTGGTTGGTGTCGATCTGTACTGTGAGAGTTTAGATTCTGCTTATGGTGGAAAAGTGGATCTTGGTTATCATTGCTAATTACTAAGTGTACTGGCAACACTGTTACCACCTTACAATATATTGGTACTCCCTCCTTTCCAGTTTATAGGTCGCGTATCTCTAGGTTGTCAATTTTACCACTGTAATATAAATGATATATCACAAAAGTTATACAATTAGAAACTAGAACATTTGAAGTTTCTAATGGTATAATTTTTGTAATATATAACTTGTATTATGTTGGTCAAATTGCTGATCTAGGGATATGCATGGGCCTAATAAACCAGAAAAAACTAGTATTTGGGAGGCATAAGCTATGTATATTTGCACCAAAATACCAATATTCTTAACGAGATTTCTCTAGCTGGAAATTATGCATAAAATTTCCACTTACTGGCTCACCATTGTAGGCTATTTGCTTCTGGACTTGATGGTGCAGTCTACATGTGGGACAGGCGGCTAAGTAAGACACACTGTGTTGAGCTTACAGCACTCCCAGAATCTCAATTTACCAGTGTCAAGTTAAATATGGATAATCGGGTATGCTAATTATCATGTTAAATATTTGTTGTTCTATAGTATGTACCTATCCTAATTCTCATGTTAAGTACTGATGTTTTATAAAAACAGTTGTTTAGCTGTGTTAATGCTGTCCTCTTATACACTAACCTATGTTTCAGATTCTGTCTTGCTTTGTAAATACCACCTAATATGATGTAATGTGATGTCTGCTGATATGTTGTATATCTACTGTATGATCGACCAAAATACGCTTTTTCCAAACTTAGTGGTAAACAAGAGGCTAATCTTGCTATTTTTGTTTTTATGCAGTTTGCTTTTTCTGTTACCTTGAACAGTTTACAGTTCATCCATTCATGTATGTGGACTTATAAAATATGTTTTTTTCAGACAGTGTTTGGCGCAACTAGAAATGGGACCATTCATGTTTGGGATACACGTGGAGGGAGGGCATCAGCTGCTTTTCAAAGCCATAATGAGGTACATTCAGCAGATGAACATTCTGCTAGTTCTGCTTCTTTTCATGTGATCTAAGGTCATCCAACTTGATATTCTGCATGATGATTTCAGTATTCTGTGAATCAGAAAAGAGAACTTCTGTTTGTGAACTTTATGTATGCAGTAGTGCTGTACCAATTCAGCATGCACATACAAGTTTCTACATATCTATAGTCAGCAAGTTAGTTCTATTTGATTGTAAATACACCCTTTTTACTATGATGTTTTTAAATGATACCCCCAAAGTTGCTTTTGTTTATTCCATTTTTATATACTTAAGCTGATTGTAATTTATAAGTGGTTTCCAGGTGCCAAGAAAACTAAAAGTGAATCTCAGAGGAAACTGCCCCTGTCATCCACCAACCTCCAATGATAAATCACAAGCGTGGGACTCAATCTGAAAACCTACTAAAACTCACAATATGCTAAAGAACCCCCTAAATTACAGAAACAACTCTTGTTAAGATATCATGTTAAATGTGATCTGCGGAAGATTAGAAATAGGTAGTGGTTTAGTGGACTAGACTATGAAGTGCAATTCCAAGGATAATCTATCTAATTTCCAATTTATTTTGTATTTCATGTCATGGCCGTGACAGTGCTAGTACCATTTTATAAGAGAGAAAGTAGTAGAGAAAGAACAGTCCTTCATTTTGAACCTTTTTACGCAGCAATGTCATAGCTGTCTTGGCAACATGATGACTATTGTACCTTGCCTTGGTTCTGGGCTGACAAAATTTTCATCCAGGTTCAACCTTTGTCATCAGTGAAGATATCAACGTTGTTGGGAAAAATTGCATCGCTGAAGGTATTTGAAAGATAAATACTTACTGCAAGGGAATTTATGCTAAAGAAACCTCATGTATCCGTTTCCATTCTTGTGACCCATATTGAAGCCTCACATACAAATAGTATTACTGACATGATTCCATATCAGAGCCATCTGCATGAACTGTCAACTAGTTCGATTGTGGAACAGAAAAGAAACCCTAAACCCTGAACTCTAATATCGGGAAAAGAAAAGAAACCCACATTTATTGTACAGCATCTAATCTAACATTCAATAATGTATCTCAATTGGAAGGTGCACAATGCTTTTGGATGTTTCAAAACATGTTTAATAAATTTTTAGTTCATCCATCTGATGAACCGAAATTCTGTTTTCAGACATATTACAAAATGGTATAGTTCATCTATCCGATCCATCCCAATTATAATGGTTTGGAACTGTTTTTCTCTTTGAAGCTAGATATTTTTGCCTTTGAAGCTTTGAGATATAGGAATAACAATAGTTCGTTTGGAGTATCGTTAGATAACTTATAATGCTAACAATATTAAGGCTATAAAACATATTTCTTAGTTTAACATCATTTTCACCTTGCTAACTATTTTCAGGAACAATCAAACATTGTTTCAAGTGAAATTCTGTCGATAGACTTTAACCCTAGTTGCTCATATCAGTTAGCCTTCCATCTTGATGATGGGTGGTAAGTATCTCAGACCTCTCAGTTATTGTCATTATATAATCATAAAAATCAATGGTTACTTTGTTCTTATTGTTTTTACTCTTCATTCTTCCATTTCTTGTATAAATTTCAGTGATGTGTGCTTACTAGTGATTTCTCATCCATCTGCATCCCATGTTAGGTCTGGAGTCCTGAATGTCAACACTTTCAGTGTTAGTCATCTGCACTGCCCTCCTCCTGCTTGGTTGTAAGTGTGACAAAAATTTCTCCCAAGGAAATATGACAAACTTGGACTCCATACGAATATGTCTTCGTAAGCTTTACAAATGTGACAAAAATTTCTCCCAAGGAAATATGACCAAACTGTTTTGTGGTTCTCTGCTGTTTGTTTTATTAGGGAGGGTGTGGGCTCTGTGTTGCATAAGCGGAAAGCGACCTGGCTGTCAACATCTTCAGTAAGAAAATTATAGGGCATCCTCAAATCTTAACACATGCAACACTTTTCTTATAATTGGACCCCGTGAGACATCGGATGAAGAAAATAAATTTTCATGAATGCTAACAGATGCAGTCCTGCTTACCATGCTAGCCATAATATTTGTTATTTCCATTTCTTGACATAAAACATAGTGAAACACATTAAGGCATATGATGCATGTCATATGTTTACATTGTGCAGATTTATGCAGTCGGATCTTCCTCCAGTAATGGAATGTATGCACTGGATTTTCATCCAGATACAAGCTCTGCATGCCATGTGGACTACAAGTATGCTGGTCTTTCATTTCCAGTTTGTTTTGTTTTTGACAGAGTCAACTTACCTGGCAATCTAATCTTTTACCACCTCCATTCCCAAATATAAGACGTTTTGGCAGTTTAAACTGAACCAACGGGACGTCTTATGTTTAGAAGCAGAGGGTGTAGTTATTTGCTGGGACGTATGTGGATAAGTTCCACAATTTCCGCAATTCATCGCTTTTTTCTTGGATCCATTGAACAAAAATAAAAAAGAAATTCCCTTGGAAATAACTTTGGATTCAGCTCATTTTATGCACGATGTTCATTCTTGTTTCCTCACCTGGCTTTCCATGTTTCAGCGAGGAAACAAAAGGCTCCGAGGAAAATCAACCTGCAGAAAACAAGTTTATTCCCTTATCCGAAAGGGCGCTTTCCTGTGCAGCCCATCCACTCAGTCACAACATAATTTGCGGCACCGAGGTTAGTTTGCTTACATTCTGGTTAAGATTGCTATATCTATATTCCGATTCCGCACGTGAAAGGCCATACTGGATCTACGTATGTGCCGAATGGCTTTAGAACTGGAATTTTGTCAGATTTACAAACAAAATTGGAGTCAGGTGGCAAAAATATAACTAGTCACTATTGTCTGCAGTTCTCGTCGTTGCTCATGGTATCACAAAAGTATGAGACCGTCAGAGATCCAGAGTAGGGCCCGAGCACATCAGGAGCTTCCTCCAAGCACAAGCAATATCCGGCATTATTATCTCATGGACGCCCTGCACATAAGAAGGACGTGTGCAGCATGGGACTTTGTTGAATTTGGTTGGCAGGTTGCTTTAGCTGGGGAAGTTGTGTAGTTGGTCACAAGATTCAGCTTGCGGCCAGAAGACCAATGGACATGGTCGTTGCACTTGATCTTTCAAGTGTTGGCCTTCAAGGCATGCTTATGGGGGCGAGGAGGATTGTTCACTTGTAATTACTGTTTCTTCTTTAGCCATCCGATCCGATGGTATACAGAAAGTGCTGTCATCTGTATATGTCTTGGTCTGTACCTGAACTATTTGGAATCAGTTTGATTTGTGTTGTGTAGATGAACCCTCTTGATTCGTCATGCTTAAGATGGAAAATTGCCACGTATGTACTGCCTCTGTCCAGGTTTAAAGCTCGTGATTTTCGAGCGTAGCAACTACAGTTCAGTACGGAAGAAATTAGTGGACAGCTGTTGCATGCAGTCAGTTGTGCGCCGTTCGCTTTTGCATGCATCCAGCCGCGCGCGCAGCCAGCGGCGGGAGATCGAGAGAAAGCATGCCAGCGGCCTTGTAAAACCGGACGGAGGGGTTTCCTTCCATAAACTTCTGTGTATGGTACCCCATTTTGTAGTTTTCATTGATGGTATAGTTGCATGGAGGAGCTTCTTTCGCACACAACCTTGCAGCCGATGAGATTGCTGCAACACATTGATGTCATTGTGCAACCCGGGCACAATGATTGGATCCCCAATCACTAAGCAATGAAAATCTCTTTTACCCCACAAAAAAAAAACAATCACCAGGCAATGAAAATCTCTTTTACCCCACAAAAAAAAATATATTGTGCAACCCGGGCATCCCAAAGAAAGGGTGTCAAATCCTCCACCACATAATGACGATCCTCCTCCTCCTCGACCATGAGGGAGCCATCCTCCGCTTGCTCTTTGTCCACCATCCGCTCGAGAGTGGCACCCAATCTGACCGCATGGGAAGGGGCATGGCGACAAGGAGGGAGAATGTGCTATAGGTGTCGATGTCGGGAGTAGAGGTTGTGAGCTATTTGGTCATGTCAACGACCTCTTTATTGACGCAGGCGGAGGCAAAATGTGGTGGGCGCTGAAAAAATGTGATGAGAAATGTGGCGGGAATGGCTCTGGGCAGTCGGCACGCTTCCCGATGCCATGGTTGTTTGGCCATCCGCTCCATTGGCAGAGAGAGGAGACGGGCCGCACAGAAGGCCGAGGAGGAAAGTGAAACTTCCCTCATGCATGAGCTATTGATGGTTTGAGCGAGCTCAAAACTGACGCCCCGAGCCTCCAAATATGAAGGCTCGCGGGTTCGATATGGAGCGTCCTTTATAAGTTATGGCGACTCAGGACCATATGACGACTCTGCTAGAGTCATTCTGATCCACAACCATCATATTGATAGTTATTATAGTGATCGAGCAATATAGTGACTATGTTAGAGTTGCTCTAAGGCATGTCCCATTGGAGTAGTATAGAGCCAAGCTGTTGGCCACACGCCTTGTCGCGTCCATTTTGTAGCCATGATGTCTCTCTCGGTAGTTTCTGGAAGGTGGGAGTACACTTCTGCTTCGGTACATCTCCCTTAAACACAAAGACGGCTCAGATTAGCTCATACCTCTTTGTGAGTAAGGGCATGATAGTCATATTTTATAAACTCTTCACGTATATGCTAATTGTTTTTTCTAAGAAACACGTATACACTGTACGTGAACGGAGGTGCACACCCTGCCGCGCTGGGCTGGCCCATTCAGCCTTTCTTTTAATGAAACCGCAAAAAAACTTGCATGCTGCAGGATTCGATCCTATGTCCTCCATGGATTAGAACAGCCTCACTAACCAACTGGACAACCGGACGTCAGATGTTATCTGTATTTTTTAATACTTCAAATAGAACACTGGAAAAGCGCAACATTTTCTGTTTGGTATTTTTCTTTTCTTTTTTGTTTGTTAAATGCGTAAAGTTTTTATAATAGTGATTTTTTTCGAAAATGACGACAAAATTTTAAATTCTTCATTTTTTCTTCCAAATCAGTGAACTTTTTTTTTCAAAATTGATCAGTTTTATTCACAAATTACTGAACTATTTCGCAAATTGGCGATTTGTTTTTGAAAATTTTTGAACTTTTTAAATAAATTGACAAGCTTTGTTTCTAAATCAATGATTTTTTTTCAAATTTGTGATTTTCTCCCCAAATCAATGAACTTTTCTTCAAAATTGATAAATTATTTTGAATTTTTGATGAACATTTCTCAAAATCAGTAAAAGAAACAGAAAAAAGAAAAGAAAAATAAAATAATATAAAAACCCATGTAAACACCAAAGAAAAAACCAGCCCGGTTGAAAGGGAAAAACAAAGTCTTTTTAGCGTTATATTTGACGCACTACAAAAGATGGAAAAGGAAAAAAATTAGACCATGATCAACAGAGGTGTTCGAGTAGGCGAGATGGCTCCGTCTAAGAGCATGTCCTTTCCCGACATGCTTGAAATGGCCCCAATTTTTTTTCATGCCTTGTATGACCAATTCAAGGCACCATGCCAAGTTGTTTTGGTTTTCGACAAGTTCTGCATTTTTCAGAGTTTTCTCAGTCAAAAACGCCTGATAAATGGGCGGACATGTCACAACTTGCATACGGTGTCAGAAATTGTTCAAACCTGGCATGGATGACTACCATGGTCATGCCCACCTGGTTGAAAAGGTTGGGGTCATTTTAAGAATGTGCAAAAGTAGACCATGTTTAATGAAGGATATTCGGGTCGGCTAGAATACTCTACCTGATGATACATTGTTTCTCAACATCCTTCAAATGGCCTAATTTTTCCCACCTCCTTCTATGATCAAATCAAGGCACCATGTCAAGCTGTTTAAGTTTTTGATAATTCTTGCATTTTTTAGTTTTCTCGGTGAAAACTGGCTGAAGAATGGTCGGACGTGACACAACATGCGTATGGTGTGGGAAATTCATTCAAACCTGACATGGATGCCTACCATGGGCATGCCCGCCTACTGGAAAAGGTTAGGGTCATTTCATGCATGTCCGAAAATATATCATGTTCAATAGAGGGTGTTCGGGTAAGCAGGAAGGGTCCATTTGAGGGCATGTTTTTGCGGCATCCACTAACTCACCCCAAATCTTTCCATGATCTTATATGACCGATTAAACGCATCATGCCAAGTTGTTTTGGTTTTCGACAAATTTGATCTTTCCTGAAGTTTTCTCGGTTAAAAAGGCAGATAAATGACAAGACGTGTCGCAACTTGCATATTTTGTCGGAAATCATTCAAACCTGGCATGGATCCTTGCCACGAGCATGGCCCCCTACCTGCAAAAGTTGGGGTCATTTAAAAAATTCAAAACTAGACCGTGTTCAATGGAGGGTGCACTCGGATGGGCATGCCCATGGTGAAGGAAATATGCCCTAGAGGCAATAATAAAGTTATTATTTATTTCCTTATTTCATGATAAATGTTTATTATTCATGCTAGAATTGTATTAACCGGAAACATAATACATGTGTGAATACATAGACAAACATAGTGTCACTAGTATGCCTCTACTTGACTAGCTCGTTTGTCAGAGATGGTTATGTTTCCTAGCCATGGACAAAAGAGTTGTCATTTGATTAACGAGATCACATCATTAGGAGAATGATGTGATTAACTTGACCCATTTCGTTAGCTTAGCACTTGATCATTTAGTATGTTGTTATTGCTTTCTTCATGACTTATACATGTTCCTGTAACTATGAGATTATGCAACTCCCGTTTATCGGAGGAACACTTTGGGTACTACCAAACGTCACAACGTAACTGGGTGATTATAAAGGAGTACTACAGGTGTCTCCGAAGGTACATGTTGAGTTGGCGTATTTCGAGATTAGGTTTTATCACTCCGATTGTCGGAGAGGTATCTCTGGGCCCTCTCGGTAATGCACATCATTATAAGCCTTGCAAGCAATGTGACCAATGAGTTGGTTACGGAATGATGCATTATAGAACGAGTAAAGAGACTTGCCGGTGACGAGATTGAACTAGGTATTGGATACCGACGATCGAATCTCGGGCAAGTAACATACCGATGACAAAGGGAACAACGTATGTTGTTATGCGGTTTGACCGATAAAGATCTTCGTAGAATATGTATGAGCCAATATGGGCATCCAGGTCCCGCTATTGGTTATTGACCGAGAATAGTTCTAGGTCATGTCTACATAGTTCTCGAACCCGTAGGGTCCGCACGCTTAAGGTTTTGATGACAATTATATTATGAGTTTATGAGTTTTGATGTACCGAAGGAGTTCGGAGTCCCGGATAAGATCGGGGACATGACGAGGAGTCTCGAAATGGTCGAGACGTAAAGATCGATATATTGGACGACTATATTCGGAGTTCGGAAAGGTTCCGAGTGATTCGGGTATTTTTCGGAGTACCGGAGAGTTACGGGAATTCGTATTGGGCCTTAATGGGCCATACGGGAAAGGAGAAAAAGGGCCAAAAGGGTGGCCGCCGCCCTCCCCTTGGACTAGTCCGAATTGGACTAGGGAGGGGGGCGCACCCTTCCTTCCTTCTCCTTCTCTCTTCTCTTTCCTTCTCTCCTACTCCTAATACATGGAAGGGTTCCTAGTTCTACTAGGAAAGGGGGAATCCTACTCCCGGTGGGAGTAGGACTCCCCTAGGGCGCGCCATAGTAGAGGGCCGGCCCTCCCCTCCTCCACTCCTTTATATACGGGGGTAGGGGGCACCCCATGGACACACAAGTTGATCTACGGATCGTTCCTTAGTCGTGTGCGGTGCCCCCCTCCACCATATTCCACCTCGGTCATATCGTCGTGAAGCTTAGGCGAAGCCCTGCGCCGGTAGAACATCAAGATCGTCACCACGCCGTCGTGCTGACGGAACTCTCCCTCATCTCCGGAGCTCGGCTGGATCGGAGGCTGGAGATCGTCATCGAGCTGAACGTGTGCTGAACTCGGAGGTGCCGTACGTTCGGTACTTGGATCAGTCGGATCGTGAAGACGTACGACTACATCAACCGCGTTGTCATGACGCTTCCGCTTACGGTCTATGAGGGTACGTAGACAACACTCTTCCCTCTCGTTGCTATGCATCACCATGATCTTGCGTGTGCGTAGGAAATTTTTTGAAATTACTACGTTCCCCAACAGTGGTATCAGAGCCTAGGTTTTATGCGTTGATGTTATATGCACGAGTAGAACACAAGTGAGTTGTGGACGATATAAGTCATACTGCCTACCAGCATGTCATACTTTGGTTCAGCGGTATTGTTGGATGAAGCGGCCCGGACCGACATTACGCGTACGCTTACGCGAGACTGGTTTTACCGCCGTGCTTTGCACACAGGTGACTAGCGGGTGTCTGTTTCTCCAACTTTAGTTGAACCGAGTGTGGCTACGCCCGGTCCTTGCGAAGGTTAAAACGGAGTCTATTTGACAAACTATCGTTGTGGTTTTGATGCGTAGGTGAGATTGGTTCTTGCTTAAGCCCGTAGCAGCCACGTAAAATTTGCAACAACAAAGTAGAGGACGTCTAACTTGTTTTTGCAGGGCATGTTGTGATGTGATATGGTCAAAACGTGATGAGATATAAGTTGTTGTATGAGATGATCATGTTTTGTTGAAGTCTCTTTGTTGCATAAGATGCAAGTGCCAAATAATTGCTTTACTTTATCGCTATGCGATAGCAATAGTTGCAAGAGCAATAGTTGGTGAGACGACCATGTAATGACACATTGATATAGATCAAGATGATGAAGATCATGGTGTCGTGCCGGTAACAATAGAGATCATGACAGTACTTTGGAGATGGAGATCAAAGGCGCAAGATGATCATGGCCATATCATGTCACATATTTTGATTGCATATAATGTTTATCTGTTATACATCTTATTATGTTTTGTTTGACGGTAGCATTTTAAGATGATCTCTCACTAATTATCAAGAGGTGTTCTCCCTGAGTATGCACCGTTGCGAAAGTTCTTCGTGCTGAGACACCACGTGATGATCGGGTGTGATAGGCTCTACGTTCAAATACAACGGGTGCAAAACAGTTGCACACGCGGAATACTCAGGTTATACTTGACGAGCCTAGCATATACAGATATGGCCTCGGAACACGGAGACCGAAAGGTCGAGCGTGAATCATATAGTAGGTATGATCAACATAGCGATGTTCACCATTGAAACTACTCCATCTCACGTGATGATCGGACGTGGTTTAGTTGATTTGGATCACGTGATCACTTAGATGACTAGAGAGATGTCTGTCTAAGTGGGAGTTCTTATGTAATATGATTAATTGAACTTAAATTTATCATGAACTTAGTCCTGGTAGTATTTTACAAATTATGTTGTAGATCAATAGCTCGCGTTGTTGCTTTCATGTGTTTATTTTGATATGTTCCTAGAGAAAATTGTGTTGAAAAATGTTAGTAGCAATGATGCGGATTGGATCCGCGATCTGAGGTTTATCCTCATTGCTGCACAGAAGAATTATGTCCTTAATGCACCGCTAGGTGACATACCTATTGCAGGAGCAGATGTAGACGTTATGAACGTTTGGCTAGCTCAATATGATGACTACTTGATAGTTTTGTGCACCATGCTTTATGGCTTAGAATCGGGACTTCAAAGATGTTTTGAACATCATGGACCATATGAGATGTTCCAGTAATTGAAGTTAATATTTCAAGCAAATACCCGAGTTGAGAGATATGAAGTCTCCAACAAGTTCTATAGCTAAAAGATGGAGGAGAATCGCTCAACTAGTGAGCATGTGCTCAGATTGTCTGGATACTACAATCGCTTGAATCAAGTGGGAGTTAATCTTCCAGATAAGATAGTGATTGACAGAATTCTCTAGTCACCATCACCAAGTTACTAGAACTTCGTGATGAACTATAGGATGCAAGGGATGACGAAAATGATTCCCGAGCTCTTCGTGATATTGAAATCGACGAAGGTAGAAATCAAAAAGAGCATCAAGTGTTGATGATTGACAAGACCACTAGTTTCAAGAAAAGGGCAAAGGGAAAGAAAGGGAAACTTCAAGTAGAATGGCAAACAAGTTGTCACTCCCATGAAGAAGACCAAAACTGAACCAAAGCCTGAAACTGAGTGTTTACACTGCAAAGGAAATGGTCACTGGAAGCGGAAATGCCCTGAATATTTGGTGGATAAGAAGGATGGCAAAGTGAACAAGGGTATATTTGATATACAGATTATTGATGTGTGCCTTACTAGTGTTTATAGTAGCCCCTGAGTATTTGATACTTGTTCGGTTGCTAAAGATTAGTAACTCGAAACAGGAGTTACAGAATAAACAAAGACTAGTTGAAGGGGAAGTGACGATGAGTGTTGGAAATAGTTTCAAGATTGATATGATCATCATCACACACTCCCTATATTTTCGAGATTAGTGTTAAACCTAAATAAATGTTATTTAGCGTTTGCGTTGAGCATGAATATGATTTGATCATGTTTATTGCGATACGGTTATTCATTTGAAGTTAAAGAATAATTGTTATTCTGTTTACATGAATAAGACCTTCGATGGTTATACACCCAATGAAAATAGCTTGTTGGATCTTGATCATAGTGATACACATATTCATAATATTGATGCCAAAAGATGCAAAGTTAATAATGATAGTGCAACTTATTTATGGCACTGCCGTTTGGGTCATATCGGTGTAAAGCGCATGAAGAAACTCCATAAAGATGGATTTTCGGAATCACTTGGTTATGAATCATTTGATGCTTGCGAACCGTGCCTTTTGGGCAAGATGACTAAAGCTCCATTCTCCGGAACAATGGAACAAGCTACTAACTTATTGGAAATAATACATACCGATGTATGCGATCCAATGAGTGTTGATGCTCGTGGCAAGTTTCGTTATTTTCTGACCTTCACAAGATGATTTGAGCAGATATGGGTATATCTACTTGATGAAACATAAGTCTGAGATAGTTGAAAGGTTCAAAGAATTTCAGAGTGAAGTGGAAAAATCATTGTAACAAGAAAATAAAAGTTGCTGCATCTGATCGCAGAGACGGATATTTGAGTTACGAGTTTGGCCTTCATATAAAACAATGTGGAATAGTTTCACAGTTCACGCCACCTGGAACACCACAATGTTATGGTGTGTCCAAACATCGTAACCGCACTTTATTGGATATGGTGCGATCTATGATGTCTCTTATTGATTTACCATTGTCGTTTTGGGGTTATGCATTAGAGACAGCTGCATTCACATTAAAAGGGCACCATCTAAATCCGTTGAGACGACACCATATGAACTGTGGTTTAGCAAGAAACCCAAGTTGTCGTTTCTTAAAGTTTGGGGCTACGATGCTTATGTGGAAAGTTTCATCCTGATAAGCTCAAACCCAAATCGGAGAAGTGCGTCTTTATAAAATACCCAAAGGTAACTATTGGGTACACCTTCTATCACAGATCCGAAGGCAAGTTATTCGTTGCTAAAAATGGATCCTTTCTAGAGAAGGAGTTTCTCTCGAAAGAAGTGAGTGGGAGGAAAGTAGAGCTTGATAAGGTAATTTGTACCTTCTCCCGAATTGGAAAATAGTTCATCACTGAAATCAGTTCCAGTGATTCCTACACCAATTAGTGAGGAAGCTAATGATGATGATCATGAAACTTCAGATCAAGTTACTACAGAACCTCGTAGGTCTTCCAGAGTAAGGTCCGCACCAGTGTGGTACGGTAATCCTGTTCTGAAAGTCATGTTACTAGACCATGATAAACCTACGAACTATGAGGAAGCGATGATGAGCCCAAATTCCGCGAAATGGCTTGAGACCATAAAATCTGAGATATGATCCATGTATGAAAACAAAGTATGGACTTTGATTGACTTGCTCGATGATCAGCAAGCCATGTTAAATAAATGGATCTTCAAGAGGAAGACGGACACTGATAGTAGTGTTACTATCCACTAAGCTCGACTTGTTGCAAAAGGTTTTCAACAAGTTCAAGGGTTTGAATACGATGAGATTTTCTCACTCGTATCGATGCTTAAGTCTGTCTGAATCATGTTAGCAATTGCCACATTTTATGAAATCTGGCAAATGGATGTCAAAACTGCATTCCTTAATGGATTTATTAAAGAAGAGTTGTATATGATGCAACCAGAAGGTTTTGTCAATCCTAAAGATGTTAACAAAGTGTGCAAGCTCCAGCAATCCATCAATGGACTGGTGCAAGCATCTCGGAGTTGGAATATACGCTTCGATAGTATGATCAAAGCATATAGTTTTATACAGAATTCTGAAGAAGCCTGTATTTACAATAAAGTGAGTGGGAGCACTACAGCCTTTCTTATTAGTATATGTGAGTGACATATTGTTGATCAGAAATGATGTAGAATTTTTTTGCAAAGCATAAAGGAGTGTTTTAAAGGAGTTATTTAAAAGAAAAGACCTCAGTAAAAGCTACTTACATATTGAGCATCAAGATCTATTGAGATAGATCAAGACGCTTGATAAAATTTTCAATCAGTACATACCTTGGCAAGATTTTGAAATAGTTCAAAACGGAACAGTCAAAGAAAGAGTTCTTGCCTGTGTTGCAAAGGTATGAAATTGAGTAAGACTCAAATCCCGACCACAACAGAAAATAGAAAGAGAATGAAAAGTCATTCCCTATGCCTCAGTCATAGGTTCTATAAAGTATGCTATGCTATGTACTAGACCTATTGTATACCTTACTCTGAATTTGGCAAAGGAGTACAATAGTGATCTAGGAGTAGATCACTGGACATTGGTCAAGAATATCCTTAGTAAGGACTAAGGAGATGTTTCTCGATTATGGAGGTGATAAAAGAGTTTGTTGTAAAAGTTACATCGGTGCAAACTTTTACACTGATCCAGATGACTCTAAGTCTCAATCTGGATACATATTGAAAGTGGGAGCAATTAGCTAGAGTAGCTCCATGCAGAGCATTGTGGACATAGAATATTTGCAAAATACATACGGTTCTGAATGGGACAGACCCGTTGACTAAGCTTCTCTCACGAGCAAAACATGATCACACCTTAGTACTCTTTGGGTGTTAATCACATAGCGATATGAACTAGATTATTGACTCTAGTAAACCCTTTGGATGTTGGTCACATGATGATGTGAACTATGGGTGTTAATCATATACAGATATGAATATTGGTGTTAAATCACATGGCGATGTGAACTAGATTATTGACTCTAGTGCAAGTGGGAGACTGAAGGAAATATGCCCTAGAGGCAATAATAAAGTTATTATTTATTTCCTTATTTCATGATAAATGTTTATTATTCATGCTAGAATTGTATTAACCGGAAACATAATACATGTGTGAATACATAGACAAACATAGTGTCACTAGTATGCCTCTACTTGACTAGCTCGTTTGTCAGAGATGGTTATGTTTCCTAGCCATGGACAAAAGAGTTGTCATTTGATTAACGAGATCACATCATTAGGAGAATGATGTGATTGACTTGACCCATTCCGTTAGCTTAGCACTTGATCGTTTAGTATGTTGTTATTGCTTTCTTCATGACTTATACATGTTCCTGTAACTATGAGATTATGCAACTCCCGTTTACCGGAGGAACACTTTGGTTACTACCAAACGTCACAACGTAACTGGGTGATTATAAAGGAGTACTACAGGTGTCTCCGAAGGTACATGTTGAGTTGGCGTATTTCGAGATTAGGTTTTGTCACTCCGATTGTCGGAGAGGTATCTCTGGGCCCTCTCGGTAATGCACATCATTATAAGCCTTGCAAGCAATGTGACCAATGAGTTGGTTACGGGATGATGCATTATAGAACGAGTAAAGAGACTTGCCGGTGACGAGATTGAACTAGGTATTGGATACCGACGATCGAATCTCGGGCAAGTAACATACCGATGACAAAGGGAACAACGTATGTTGTTATGCGGTTTGACCGATAAAGATCTTCGTAGAATATGTATGAGCCAATATGGGCATCCAGGTCCCGCTATTGGTTATTGACCGAGAATAGTTCTAGGTCATGTCTACATAGTTCTCGAACCCGTAGGGTCCGCACGCTTAAGGTTTTGATGACAGTTATATTATGAGTTTATGAGTTTTGATGTACCGAAGGAGTTCGGAGTCCCGGATGAGATCGGGGACATGACGAGGAGTCTCGAAATGGTCGAGACGTAAAGATCGATATATTGAACGACTATATTCGGAGTTCGGAAAGGTTCCGAGTGATTCGGGTATTTTTCGGAGTACCGGAGAGTTACGGGAATTCGTATTGGGCCTTAATGGGCCATACGGGAAAGGAGAAAAGGGCCAAAAGGGTGGCCGCCGCCCTCCCCTTGGACTAGTCCGAATTGGACTAGGGAGGGGGGGCGCACCCTTCCTTCCTTCTCCTTCTCTCTTCCCTTTCCTTCTCTCCTACTCCTAATACATGGAAGGGTTCCTAGTTCTACTAGGAAAGGAGGAATCCTACTCCCGGTGGGAGTAGGACTCCCCTAGGGCGCGCCATAGTAGAGGGCCGGCCCTCCCCTCCTCCACTCCTTTATATACGGGGGTAGGGGGCACCCCATGGACACACAAGTTGATCTACGGATTGTTCCTTAGCCGTGTGCGGTGCCCCCCTCCACCATATTCCACCTCGGTCATATCGTCGTGAAGCTTAGGCGAAGCCCTGCGCCGGTAGAACATCAAGATCGTCACCACGCCGTCGTGCTGACGGAACTCTCCCTCATCTCCGGAGCTCGGCTGGATCGGAGGCCGGAGATCGTCATCGAGCTGAACGTGTGCTGAACTCGGAGGTGCCGTACGTTCGGTACTTGGATCGGTCGGATCGTGAAGACGTACGACTACATCAACCGCGTTGTCATGACGCTTCCGCTTACGGTCTACGAGGGTACGTAGACAACACTCTTCCCTCTCGTTGCTATGCATCACCATGATCTTGCGTGTGCGTAGGAATTTTTTTGAAATTACTACGTTCCCCAACACATGGTAGGTAAACATGCCAGGTTTAACAATTTCCGACACCGTATGCAAGTTGCGACATGTTCAACAATTTTATCGGTCTTCTTTTACTAAGAAAACTCCAGAAAATGCAGAATTTGTCGAAAACCAAATCAACTTGGCATGATGCCTTGAATTGCCCATAAAAGGCCATGAAAATAATTAGGTCCATTTCTTCTTCTTTTTTGCTGGGGAAATCGGGGCCATTTCAAAGATATTGAAAAATAAAGTGCTCTCACACGAACCGTTTTTGACCTTACCAAATAATCTTCGTTGAACATGGTGTTTTTTGGACATCCTTGAAATAACCCCAACTAATAAATACAAAGGGATAAAATTGAAAACAATAAGTGATTTTTAAAAGCATTTAATAAAAAAATATAGAAAAAAGAATTTAAAATCATTAGTTTAAAAAGTTAGTTAAAACATATATTTTGGTACTGAAAAAAGAGAAAAGTGAATTGACAAAATAAGAAATGAAATGAAGAAAATAGAAAATAAAATAAAACGCTTAGGCCTTGGCCTGACTAGGCGACGACATTGCTCCTGTCAGAAACGTGTGGGCCCGGTCGAAGAGCTCACGGTTTCAAAAAAAGTTCATCAATTTTTTACACAATATTCATGGATTTGAAATTTTTCAAAAAAAAGTTCACTAAGGAAATTTGCAGGAAGGTTTTCTCGGTTTTGGGAACCTCGGCTTCCCAGCCATTTTTTCCAGTTTTGGGGCGTTTTCGGAGGTCATGAACCGTGTATTTTCTTTTTCTTTTTTATCTTCTCTCTTGTTCATTTTTTTGTCTTCTTTGACTTTTGTTTATTCTGTTTATTGTTTGTATTCCTCACAAATTATTTTTTTTCAGAATTCAAATTTTGTTTATATTTTTCTGGAATTCCAAATTTGTTACTGATTTTCAAAAAAGTTCATGTATAAAGTTTGGTTCTTTTATAAAAAACTGTTCGTGTTTTGACATTCTGAGCAAGTTTGAAAGGAATGAACATTTTTTTTTGAAATTTATGTACAATTTAAAAAAACAAATATTAATATTTTATGAACGAAACAGGAAAATTAGAAACCCTAACGAAAACCGTGGAAAAAAGAAAAGAAACATAAACCAAAGAGTGAAGGTGCTGTGTTTTTTCTTGGCGTTATGTCTCTCGAACAAGAAGTAGAGAACAACGCTATTATTCCAACTAGATGTGCTAGCCCTGATGGTTTGTGCGGTCACGACCAATCGTGAGGGCCGTAGTTCCAATCCAGCCGAGGACTTCCATGTTTTGATGATTAAAACTAAAAAACCTAAATGCGCTGTGCCCATGAGGAAGGGCTGTTCGCCGGGTATTATACGAACCTACAGTGTTTACATAATAAAGTGAGTACAATTTGTGTCCATTTTTTGATGATTAAAACTAAAAAACCTAAATGCGCTGTGCCCATGAGGAAGGGCTGTTCGCCGGGTATTATACGAACCTACAGTGTATACATAGTAAAGTGAGTACAATTTATGAAAAGTCCATACTATCCTTTATATGTTTTGTGAGGGGGTTGTACCGAAGCGCTCCTCTTTTCTTTATTAATATTGATCATGCTCTTGTTGGTTTCTTGATCCTAACGGCGAGGCCCGCGTTTGTGTGTCCACCATGAGACACAGGAGCACTTAAAACGAGGATAACAACATCCAGGAATAGACATTCCAAGTGCATTGACAATTGCATAAAGACTTGGCAGCAATATAAAGTTCCGAAACAGCAAATCGCTGTTGCCCTGCAACACATTCTGAAGACCAGAATGCAACAAAATATGGAATACGAAGTGAGTCCATTCTGCCAGGACCTCGCTCCCCAACCAGAAAATCTTACTAAGGCATGCATGTCTCATACCAACAAGATACTGTATTATTTTGCTCCAAAACCGAAGATGCATCACATCTATCGTCTTATTAGTTACTGTTAGTTACAGTGGAACAACAAACAAGGAGACGGTGGTTCATGTGCCCTTCAGCTGAATGACAAAACACAGACATGCTATATAAGTACATACACAGTAACACAATCAAGTCTGATGAGGTAACCCTAACTGTGCCCTCAAGCAGAGAGCCAGCTACCACCGCCCATACCCCAAGTCCTCAAGCAGAGAACCATGAGCACAACACCACCCAAATCCTCAAGCAGAGAACCGAGGACCATGGTTAGTTAGGACTAGCCGCTAAGAAAGCAGCAGACATGTGATGCTCAGCGCATAGACATCAGGGTGCGCCTCTGGACAGCCGGGGTCTTGGAAGGCCGAGTAGCCTTGGGATCGGTTCGCTTCAGGTTCCGGCTCACCATATTCTCAATCTCTTGTATGGAGTTGGCCAGTTGCTTCTCCACGTCGTCTTCTCCACTTGGTCTGGATGGAGACTGCAAGGAGCAGTCATCAGATGCCTTCACCACCGTGGTGCTCTCGCCCTCGCCCAAGCAGGTTGCTGATGCTGCGGTGGTTTCAACAACTTGAGCCGAGCCAACACCCAGGGTTTCGTTTGTTGGTGCTGTGCTTCCATGAATACCCTCATCTGTTTGTGCTGGATCCTCAGGCTCCGAGGAGTCTTCTTCATCCCACTGGAGCTGCTGCCGAGCCACAGCATCTCGCAGCCGACTTTTCCTCTCAACAGCCTGCACAGATTTTAGTTAGTATAGATATCATCTTAAAGGCCGAGTAGAATTGCCATGGAAAGATATCATCTTAAAGGTTGTGAAACTGCATTTCCATTTTCATCATGCTAAAGTTGACAGACAGTCTACAAGCAGAATTTTAACCCTTAAAGCAAACGGAACTATGAGCACGAATGTTGGAATAAATCCGAGGCACTCCGTCGATCATCTGAGAATCAAGCAATCACACAAGCACGACACCGAGATTTGTTAACGAGGTTCACCGATATGGCTACATCCCCGGGGCCTGACTATGGGCGCTCCTCCCCATGACACCGCCACAATACTGCACCCGGTCGCCCTGGACACCGGCACATGCCGCCGGCTTCCCCTGCGTTCCGGTACTATTATATTGGCATAGGTTACATCGTGTGTCTACCCCGCTATATATGAGAGGCCTAGGATACAAGTGTCCTACTAGGACATGACTCCATATCCTATCTAAATACAATACAACTACAAGTCCAACTGTAACCTACCTTGTACACTATATTCGACACAACTCCAACAAACTCCACCTTGGCGAATATACTCCACCATCCTGGATTTGTCTATGCGTCAAACTTCCATGTACATTGGACTTGAGCTTACCCCATGAGTACCGCTGCTACTCCAAAGACTCCGTATGACTCCACCTGCAACTTGTAGTCCCTTCTTTTCTTGACCACGGTCAACACTCGAGCAAAATTAAGTTCCTTGTTACTCTAGTTTGTGCTCCCAACTTCCAGAGTATCCGTCAATACCATCACACACCGATCACTGACCTGCGTGAAAGTGAACAACTCACATATTGGATGTCACACATAAGAGTTACCTGAACTCAACATCACCACTCCTTTCTTGACTGCCTGTCTGAAACTTGAAGAAATTTCACCATTGCTTGTAGTCACCCCGAGTCAAATTCGCAGTTGTCTCACCACATATGACCACCAGAGCCCTGGCCCGTCTCCATGCCCGTGCGTACCGCACGCCTCGCCGCTATTACCGCGTCGAGCCTCTGCTATCCCGGTCGAGTCTCAAGGGCCGCGAACCCACGCCACTCAAACCCCATTGCAGAGTACCACCGATCAACACCGACCGATGACGAGTTTCGCGCTTCCATCAGACCATTGGGCTTCAGTCCGAACTACGTGTCACTCGCTTTTTCCCGCTGAATAGGCTTCGATTCTCTGGATCCTTACACCGTAGCCCCTCAATCCAGCTCCACCTTCAACATGACTCCATGGTAGATGATCAGTCCACCCTCACGCCCCGTCGACTTCAAGCTCCGTGTGTACATCACCTTGAATCAACCCCGCGTCATAGTCTTGTCGAAGCCACACAAGCCTCGGGCCTGCGCCACGTGTTTCCACGCCCAGAAGTCGGTCACCATCAGCATCACGCTCCTATGTCGCCGTCACTGATCCCGCACCGTCTTCTGTACCAACCGACTTGCATCGATCCGTCAGACCGTCCAGGCCAACTGCCCTATGTGTCTGACCCGAGCCGACTTTTCTGACTGCAACCATCTACAACTCCACGCAGCCTCATCATCCATCTTAACTGGTTGACATCCCGCAACGCCTTCAAGCATCCTTGATGTGTCAGCAAATTTTCACCGCTGTCTGTCATAACCCAAGGTTTTCAGTTCTGTCAAACTTCTGCACCTCAAACCTGGTATTCGCTGGCGCCAGATTCTTTGTACGACTAACCGTGGTGTAGCTCCTGACTCAATCCCAATGCTAGCTTGCTTTGTCCTCCTGATGGATTTCCTTTGGATCTGATTAGGCTGCCTTATGTTGCACATCTACCGCTCGGACTCGGTCTCCTTTTGTTTCCAAACAAATCACTGTCCGTTACTAAATTGCTTTGACCGTACTGCACCACGCCCATGTACGCGAGTATGCGCACGCCAGGCCACTGTTCGTCAAGGGCCGCTCCGCGCAAGACCATGATGGCCCACCACAACGGTGCTTGGGTTTCCTGCCGGCTGCCACGCCACGTGCTGCAACGCGCCGTCCGAGCCTGCTGCTACGCCGCCGTCGCCCTAAACAGATCGCCGAGACTGCCATACGTACGCGCGCATCGCCTTGTGCTTCTTTCAAACACGACGCCGTCGTTTCCAAATCTTCAAGAGCAACTTTGATCCACCGACGCGACAACATCTGCTGCCATGTCTCCAATCATACTCGTTGCATCTCGCTAGATCCCATCGACAACTTCCACGTGTTCTCCTCTAGATCAACAATTCACAGCCTCCGAACAACCTAGCTCATGATACCACTTGTTAGAATAAATCCGAGGCACTCCGTCGATCATCTGAGGATCAAGCAATCACACAAGCACGACACCGAGATTCGTTAACGAGGTTCACCGATATGGCTACATCCCCGAGGCCTGACTATGGGCGCTCCTCCCCATGACACCGCCACAATACCGCACCCGGTCGCCCTGGACACCGGCACATGCCGCCGGCTTCCCCTGCGTTCCGGTGCTATTATGTTGGCATAGGTTACATCGTGTGTCTACCCCGCTATATGTGAGAGGCCTAGGATACAAGTGTCCTACTAGGACACGACTCCATATCCTATCTAAATACAATACAACTACAAGTCCAACTGTAACCTACCTTGTACCCTATATTCGACACAACTCCAACAACGAATAAAAGTCATGAAAAGCTAACTATTTCAGAGAAATGTTGCATGTGTTTTACTCAACGGAAGCAGTGAAGCAAAATTTGTTGTCAAGTCTACATTAACTGATGATTGTTCTAGCAAGTTTATATGATTATATCCATTGTAAGCAGCAAATTTATAATTCCAAAATATTAGAATAAACAATGGTAAATGACTCAACAACAACAACAACAAAGCCTTTAGTCCCAAACAAGTTGGGGTAGGCTACAGGTGAAACCCATAAGATCTCGCGACCAACTCGGGTAAATGACTGAACATGAGATTAAAACTTGACACACAAACACATTGCTGAAAGAGAGCATCCAGGTTATAACGTAGCATAATCGGGAAGAAAAGAAAATCCACTGTAAACAACACATTACAGAACAAACTGGAGTATAATTCTTAAAAACTTAAAACAAAAGATGGGTAGATAACTGAACATGGACTAAAACTTGACACAGGAAAACATCAAAGTTCAGTTATCTAATATTGCATCACCTAAATAACAGTATATATCCATTGTGTAAGCACTACATTACAGAGCAACTGGAGTATCGTTCCAAAATATGATAATTTATAATGGATATATGACTGAACGTGGAGTAAAACTTGATACACAAATATCTTGCTGAAAGAGAACACCTGAAAAGTAAACTGAGATTGCGGCCCACAAACTACACTGTTGATGTACAAATTCGATACACCAGGTCAGATGTTGCATAAATCTCAGCAAGGTACAAAACTAGCATAAGCTAGATGATACTGTCGTGAATAGTTCCTGTATAACCCTGGACTAGGCACCACAAGAGGAAATGTTTATCACCTTGATGACTGATGTGATATCGCGGAGTGGGGTCCTTGGGTACCACTCGGGCAGGGAGCTCCTCCTCTTGGGTGCAGTCCACGCAGCCCACGCTGGTGGCACGTTCTCCTTGTTGCTCGACGGTGACGGGACCCGACGAGCAAGCGGCTTGACGGCGCCCTTGTCCACCACGGCTCCGGGAGACGCCACCCTCCTCACGAAGAATCCACCGCCAGAGCGATCGGCTACAGCCGTCCTGCTGGCAATCCTCACTTCAGCCATCTTTACTGCCAGAAGATTGTAGCAGATCAGCAACAACGCAAGAAACGCATCCAAGATGAACACGTGGTCCTACAAATTCCTGGTACACTCCTGGAGCACCAAGAGCACCCATCAAGAAATCGCCTCGAAACAGAAAAAAATCGTCTATTCTCCGGCTCTTTCTGGTCAGAATCTGTAAAAACTTCCAAAGATTCGCAACAAATGAACCCAAGAATTTTTTTTCGAACTTCCAAAGATTCGCAACCAAAGAACCCAAGATTTGTCTTTCGAAAAGAACCCAAGAATGGATCAGGAAAAAAGCAGGAACGCTGTTTGGGCGGACGCGAGCCAACCAAATCTGCCCGGATTTCAAACTACTCACCTCAGATTCCTCCCGCTCCGAATCCTGCACGCCAATCCCTGCCCTTCCGCAGATCTGAGCGCATAAACGAGAGAAACGCATCAAACGAATTGCTCGGGAAAGGGCAAGAACACAAAAAAACCTGCGAAATTTCTCACGATTTGCTCTGCTCTTCCCCGATTCCAGTCGATTCGAACCTCGCAATGGCTACTTCCTAAGGTACGGCCCTACTTGATCCCTGGTTCTGGCTAGATTCCTCCGGTTCGGGCTTCAAGGTGGCTATGGGTTTCTGTCTAGTCTTTTCTTTAGACAGAGTTTCTAGAGGTCTAATCTAACTAACGGGAAGGGGAGGAGAGGAGCGGGTTCTGGGCGTGTTTCAAATAAGGAGCCCAAAGTGGCCGCCGGTGTACATGTGTGTTTTGAGTGGACAGGGAGCACCGTCTTGTGTCGTGTGTCTGGCTGGAGGAGACGGGCAGAGTCGTTCCGGTGTATGGACCTGGTGGATACGAGTAGTTCATAATATTTGACCGTTGCTTGGCCCTGCTGCAGAGGTCTTTCTCTTTCCTTTCCGAAATAATAAGGGTCTCAAGTGTAAATATGTAATAGCAACTCCAACCCGGCGACTCAAACGGACACACATTTTGTCGAGGTAATATCAGTGACAGTCATAGAACTTGCATTTGATGTTTAATTTGATGCTAAAAGTTGTAAAATACATTATTACAGTCACATAACTTGCCTATGCGTGCAAATACGGTCACTTCTTTCGTATCCCGCCGTATCTAGTGCTCACGTGGTGTCAGCATGAATGCGGCCCACATGTCGGTGCTGGAGTGGTGTGACGTTGGGTGAGTACACATTATCTATTGTTTGCAGAAAGGGAAACGGTTGGGACCGGCGCACCGGCTGAAGATTGGGCCGGTCTCCCTCTTCCTCGCGCAGCTTCCACATCTCGCGCAGCTTCCCGGGCGCGCGCCGCCCCTCTTCTTCTGCCCCCTCCTTCCCACCCCTTCCCCATCCCTTCCCCCTCCCTCCCCCCCTGCCCGCCCCCTGGTCGCCGCACCACGCCTCCCCTCTCCCCGCTCGAAGCTCGCCATGGCTGTGCGCGGTGACCATCCCATCTCGCCGGCGACCGAGGAGGGGGTGACCACGGGAGATGCTGCAACCGGGGCGACGGGGTGCTACCACGGCGACGCTGATGCAACCCCGCGCGGAGACCGGGGTGTGTGACGGCGATGACCGAGGTGACCGTGGGCTGCAACCACGGCTTTTCTACCGTCGCTAGCCGGTTGAAGCTTTTTCTATATACGGTTGAAGCTTTTTCTATATACGGTTGAAGCTTTTTTGTCAATGTTTTGCAACTTTTTCTCTGGTCGCAGGTCTGGTTGAAGCTTTTTTTCTTAACGGATGAAGCTTTTTTATACACGATTGAAGCTTTTCCAAACCACAGTGGAAGCTTTTTTGAAAACGATAAAAACTTTTTTCGTTCTTTTTGTGTTTGCTACAACCACGTCATTTTTTTGCTGCAATCGGCAACCACAGAAGCTACATCCAGTTAACAATTTTGCTACAATGACGACGACGGGCTGCAGCGGTAAGCTTTTTTTTGCTGGAAGCGATAAACTTTTTTGCTACAACCGGTGTCGTTTTTTGTTGGAACTAGCAAGAGCCTCGAGTGGGCACACGGCGAGGTACAACGCGAGCACAACGACAGGTGCTGCGGCCGGCGGCCGGCGCCACCGGAGATGCGACCATCTCCCCGGGAGCTGCAAGCCTGCAACCACGGGGGTGCAACCATGGGCGCACGCTGCTGCATCCACAGAGGGGAGAAACGCACGAAGGCGGCATAGGTGAGGGCGGCGACCAACGGCGAGGGCGGCGACCGGCGGCGACGACGGCGAGGCAGCGAGCCGGCAGCAGGGGAGGAGGTGCGGCGGCGCGCAGGGGGGTGGGTAGTGAGTCGGGCGGGGGAGGAGGAGTGGGGGATTCGCAAGGGGCGAGGAAGACGATGACCCAGTCCAGATCGAGCGGTTACGCAGCCTCCGTGTTAGTCAGATCGAACGGCTGGCGCTGGACCGGCCGAAACGTTTCGGCCGGCGCACCGGCGCCTATCAGCGCCCTTGCAGAAAACACCCTTGACTTAGATTCGATTACACACCGGTCAGCACATAGTTGCTACAAGAAACATGATAAGAAATAGTGCCAAGGGGATCAACGAGCACTGTTTTTTGCGCCGAAAGCACCCTTGCATTTTATTTATTTACGCAAATATCCTCATATAAGAATATGCGATTCAAACCATGACCTACTGTGATTAGCAGCGCATAGATAACCACTCAACTAACTGACATTTGAAGATTAGGTAGCATAGTTAATTTTATATAACACATACAGTACGAATTAGTGTAAAAAATTGCAAAAAGGGTGTGCAAAAAAGGGAAAACCTCGGTTTGAACCTATGACCTCGCCGCTTGTGAGATATACACAATTTATCTTGTGTATTATTTTTTTTCTATGTAAGAAAACAACTTATATTCTAGATAAAATTTTCAGACAAATCATCTAAAGTTTTGCTTGAATTCAAATAATTTAAAATTAAAAAATCTAGATAAAAGGAAATACAGTGCAGAATGAATGTACATAAATTTTTGGGCAAATGAATTAAATTTTTGTTTGAAATTTAATAATTTTAACTTAAAATTAGTGCATAATGAATGAATATAAATTGTTTTGGACAAATCAACAAACTTTTTGTCTCAATTTAAATAATTTTAAATTTGAAAATGTAGATAGAATAAAATATAGCTCAGAATGAATGTACGTCACATTTTCAAACAAATCAACAGATTCTTTCTTGAATTCGGATAATTTAATTTTTTTACTCTCGATAAACGAAAATATAGGTCAGTGTGAATACACGTACATTTTTGCGGACAAATCAACTAATTATTTTGAATTTTAATAGATTTAAATTAAAAAATCTAGATAAAAGAAGATATAGTGCAGACTAAATGTACGCAAATTTCTTTCGGACAAATCAGCGGATCTTTTTTGAATTCCAATATTTTTAAATTTGAATATCTGGATAAAAGAAAATAGAGTTCAGCTCATTTGTCCGAAAGAAATTTAAAATTTGAAAAAAATAGACCGCTCAGTCAGAAAGATCCACTCTCCCTGTGATAATATGCATATGTCATGGAGAATTTCTACTCTCCGCGTAGTTTTCTTAAATAAAACAAGTGAAATAACAACATACACACGAACATTTCTATTCTACGCATGAACTTTTTTTAAATGCGAGAGCATTTAAAAAATGTAATTTGTGTTTTCTCATTATACATTTTTTTTGCAATGTTTAAATATTTTTATTTTTTACAATGTTTAAATATTCTTTATGGAGTGGATGAGTCGGATTAAAACACCCAGGTTGTCGTGGAATTGTCACGACAGATGTCCTGGTGAAAGGACTTAGTCATGGAGTCATCGCAACTAGGAAGCTTAAAGGGGTTAAAACGGGACAAAGGACACGGGAGTTTATACTGGTTTGGCCCCTTGCGGTGAAGGTAATGACTTAATCCAGTTTGAGGTGGGATTGCTTATGTCTCGATTACCAGGGAGCGAATCCGCTTGACCTAGTTCTCGATCTGATCTTACTTGTCCTGAACCGCCACCGAGTCGTCCCTTTATATACAGAGGTCGACGCCCAGCGTCTCACAGAGTCTCGGCCGACTCATAAACAATGTCCGGCTCGGTCTCTTTCTATTCTTGCCTTACAATACAAGTTACATACATATAACGGTTTATCTCTACGGGCTTTAAGTCGCCTTTGGGCCTTGGCCCCTTTAATTGAACTGCCATCTTCCAGTGCCGTCTTGGGCTTCATGAATCGCCATAGGTATAACCCGACCCCTCCTGGGCAGGTCATATCTAATAGTTATATCCCCAACATTAAGCCCCAGATTCATTTGAACGGGTTCATGTCAATCTTCAACACTTAGAAAAATCTTCTGCTCTTCGTTTGTACACAAGTTTTATAACCCGCCATGACATCATCCTCTGCATCTGTGATAACCTGCCATGACGTCATCTTCCATTAATTCACACTTTGTCCAACATATCTCAACAGATCTTTATCTTAATGTCCCAAGAATCGAGGCGTCCTAGTAGCTGGATAACCATATTTTCAGCCTCCTTGTTTTTTGCGCCCACTTAAGAGTCTTTCCTTATAAATAGGCACAACCGGTCTATCCTCATTCTCCCCCTTTCCAGTGTCTTCTTCCTCTCACAACCCTTCTGCCGCTCGAGCGCCGCCGCCGCCGCAGCGCACCTCGTCTTCCTCAACCTCGGCCGTTGCATCAACCTGAGTCGGTCCAGAGAACGGCGGCGACCCTCCGCAGTAGATCTGCAGCTATAAGTTTCTGCCTTCCCGTACCTCAGATCCGCATTAGGGTTTGCGAGCTTCTCTGTGTTCTTCGTGGTTCATCGTAGTTCATCTTCAAAACTTGTACCACGAGCCTCTTTGATCTGGAAACGGTGTATAACCAATGCAGTAGTTGTTTTGTTCCCACTTTTGATACTAGTAGATCCCCTTTCCTGGAAGAAAAGACCTTGTGAGAGCCCATGAACTCATCTATACTGGTTTTTAGGTCTAGATTTTTTTTCCTGAACAACCGTTGATCCACAATAATAGCTGCAGCCTGTGAAACTTGTTTGTATAACACTTAGCCAAAAACTGCATTTTGTTGGATCCATCTAGCCATGGCGGCTCAAACTGCCGATTTAAATTGCAATGCTCAATAGACACCATCCAACTTATCATGGCGGCTTAAATAACCTACACTGCTTCATGGCGGTTTACATAACCTGACGTAATTAGCCATATACCATTAGGCCCCTTTATAAGCCGCCATCCTGAATATGTATTGTAATGTTTTTTCTCCAGCTTAAATTTGAACCGACATTTTTTACTCTTTGCTAGGCTTCTTTTTCACAATGCCGCCCAAAACAAGCACTTCATGCAACTAGGTCCCATCCATCCTCACTGATAGTACCTTTGATGACTTTGTGAAAACCGGCTCTCTACCAAAGAAAGAAGTCATGTCATACCGCGCTCCTGATCCAACAGAAGAAAAACCTCAGCCCAAAGATGGGGAAGTCGTCGTTTTTACTGATCACATGATTCGGGGCTTTTCGCCACCCGGCTCAAAATTCTTCAGAGATGTTCTGCACTTCTTCGGCCTCCGTCCTCAAGACATCGGACCCAACTCCGTGTCTAATATTTGCAACCTTCAAGTGTTCTGTGAGGTGTATCTTGAAGAAGAGCCCAACTTGCTACTCTTCAAAGAGTTGTTTTATTTGAACCGCCAGAATGAATGTGCCAACGGACCTAGTTTGGAGCTTGGCGGGGTCTCGATCCAACGACGGATAGACGCCATTTTCCTTTATGTGAATCCACCAAGCCATCCCAAAGACTAGAACCAGACATGGTTCTACTGCCAAGATACTTATCCGGCTGATGAGAACCCTCTGCCCGGCTTTCGCCCTGCGCCTGGAGTCTAATCATCCTCTTCCAGACAAGTTGTCAGCCGCTGATCGCTAGGAACTCGCCCCCACCATGGCTAAAGTCAAGGCTCTTTTATTGAACGGCTTAAATGGTATTGACTTGGTCCGGATTCGGGTTGCCTGGTAGATTATTCCATTGAGTTGCCGCTCCGGTTTGATGTGCACCTACACAGGCGAGAAGAATGACCCTCTGCGGCACAACCTTGACGATTTACTTGACGACGTCATTAGTGACATGACAAAGTCACTCTTGAATGAGAGCCTAGAAGACCGTGGCAAGGTGGGATTAAGCCCTTTCTGCAAAGCTAACCCGTCTCCAGCGGTAAGCCGCGAGACTGAATAAATTTACCTTCAACCTTGATGTTTTGTCTTTACTTAAACCTTTTGCTGACTTTCACAGGCTGGCGACCAATTTTGGAAGAAAAAGTATGATCATGAGGCGGCAAAGAGAGCTAGGAAGGCCAAGAGGGCTGCCAGGAAAGCCGCCGCCAAGAAGAAAGGAAAGAAGGCCAGCGCCTCTGACTTGCTTTGACTAGAAGATTCCTCTGAGTTGGAGGTAGCTCTTGACTCTCTTGGCTCCTTTTTAACCACCTTATTGACACTGATTATCATCAGGGTGACACGGGAACGAGTCGCAAAGTGGACGAAGTGGTAACTATTATTTCCTCCGACTCCGAGCCTTTGCCAAGACAGAAAATCCAAAGAGTAACCCGGAAAGTAAGATTTTCACATCCATTAGCTTATCAGGATCCTCAATTTCTTTTGAAGCGACAGATTCATGAGAGCCGGAGGTAGACTTGGACCAGCAAGGATGCGAAACTCTCCTCCGGCTTACCTAACTGAAAGTACAACTATCCCAGGGTGGTTTTGGTAATTCCTAACAACATATATCTCATTGAGCTAATGCTACTTCAAGATAAATATTTCAGGAAAGCTCAATGATTGGCATGGCATGGATGAGAAAAGTGGATCCCTCAAAATGCTAAGGACAAAAGGATTGGCTCAAGCTCAAAGCACAAGACTCTACATTTTCTATTTTAGTGATCCAAGATCACATTGAGTCTATAGGAAAAGCCAATACTATCAAGGAGGGATGAGGTGTTGCTTAATGGCTTTCTTGCTTAAAATGCTTAGTGATATGCTCCAAAGCCCTCAACTACTTTCTCATATCCACATATGACCCAAACCAAAAGTCAAACTCGGCCCCACCGATTCTTCCTATCCGGCGCCACCGAGTTCAGATGTCATAGCCACTGCCACAAACCCTAGGCAAATCGGTCTCACCGATAGGGATCTCGGTCTCACCGAGATGGGGTTGTAATCTCTCTGTTTCCATTCGTAATGTTTCGGTCAAACCGAGATGAGCGATCGGTTCCACCGAGATTACAATGCAAACTCTCTGTTTCCTTTTCGTAATGTTTCAGCCTTACCGAGATGAGCGAATCAGTCCCATCGAGTTTGCCTGACCAACTCTCTGTGTGTCCATTACCAAAATTGGTCTCACCGAGTTTGTGTAATAGGTCTCACTGAGATTACGTTATTCCCTAAGCCTAATCATATCGGTCCTACCGAGTTGCATGTCGGTCCCACCGAAAATCCTAAAGTCACATGATTTGCTTAATCGGTCCGACCGAGTTTCTCAATTCGGTCCCACCGAGATTGGTAAGTTGTGTGTAACGGTTAGATTTTGTGTGGAGGCTATATATACCCCTCCACCCACTCTTCATTTTCTGGGAGAGAGCCATCAGAACATGCCGACACTTCCAACATACATTTTTTGAGAGAGAACCACCTACACTTGTGTTGAGGTCAAGATATTCCATTCTTACCATATGAATCTTGATCTCTAGCCTTCCCCAAGTTGCTTTCCACTCAAATCTTCTTTCCACCAAATCCAAATCCTGTGAGAGAGTGTTGAGTGTTGGGGAGACTATCATTTGAAGCACAAGAGCAAGGAGTTCATCATCAACACACCATTTGTTACTTCTTGGAGAGTGGTGTCTCCTAGATTGGCTAGGTGTCACTTGGGAGCCTCCGACAAGATTGTGGAGTTGAACCAAGGAGTTTGTAAGGGCAAGGAGATCGCCTACTTCGTGAAGATCTACCCCTAGTGAGGAAAGTCCTTCGTGGGCGACAGCCATGATGGGATAGACAAGGTTGCTTCTTCATGGACCCTTCGTGGGTGGAGACCTCCGTGGACTCGCGCAGCCGTTACCCTTCGTGGGTTGAAGTCTCCATCAACGTGGATGTACGATGGCACCACCTATCGGAACCACGACAAAAACATCCGTGTCTCCTATTCCCTTTGCATTCTTGCAAGTTGCATGCTTTACTTTCCGCTGCTCATATACTCTTTGCATGCTTGCTTGAATTGTGTTAAGATTGCTTGAACCATGCTAAGTTGCTAAAATCTGCCAAGAACTAAAATTGGGAAAAGGATAGATTTTTATTTGGTCAAGTAGTCTAATCGCGCCCCTCTAGACATACTTTCGATCCTACAAGTGGTATCAGAGCTTTGGTCTCCATTTCCCTTGATCTCCATAGCTTTTGGTGGTCATAGCCTTGGTTTCAAAACCTAGGAGAGTATGGCGTCTAGCGAGGGAAGTTACAACCGTAGAGGTCCTTACTTTGATGGTACTAATTTTGCTAGTTGGAAGCATAAGATGAAAATGCATATTCTTGGACATAACCCCGCCGTTTGGGCTATTGTGTGTATTGGCTTGCAAGGTGAATTCTTTGATGGGAGAGAACAGAACCGTGAAGCTACCGCGGAAGAGTTGAAGATGCTGCAATACAACTCTCAAGCTTGTGATATCCTCTTCAACGGACTGTGCCCCGAAGAATTCAACAAAATCAGCCGTCTTGAGAATGCAAAGGAAAATTTGGATACTTTGATTGATATGCATGAAGGTACCATCTCCGTCAAGGAATCCAAGTTGGATGTGCTTCAAAGTCAGCTTGACAAGTTCAAAATGAAGGATGGTGAAGGTGTCGCTGAAATGTACTCTAGGCTTGCTCTTATCACAAATGAGATTGCCGGCTTAGAAATGATGAGATGACCGACAAATTCATCATCAAGAAGATCCTAAGAGCTTTGGACGGAAAATATGATACCGTGTGCACATTGATCCAAATGATGCCCAATTACAAAGATCTCAAGCCAACAGAAGTCATTAGAAGAATTGTTGCTCATGAGATGTCACTCAAGGATAAGAAGGAGCTCCACAACAAGTCAAGTGGTGCTTACAAAGCCTCATGTGAAGCTCCCACATCATCAAGTGAGAGACAAACCTTCAATGAAGAATTGAGCCTAATGATGAAGAACTTCAACAAGTTCTAGAAGAGTAGAAGCAAGGAAAGAAGTTCCAAGTCAAGGTCCTACAATGACAAAAGATCTTCTAGTCGTGAGCGTAATTGCTACAATTGTGGAAGACCCGGACACTATTCCAATGAGTGTACGACACCCTACAAAAGAAGAGAAGATTCTCCAAAAAGAAGAAGTAGAAGAGAAGAATCACCATCAAGAGAGAGAAGGAGTAGAGATGATCGTTATGAACGAAGAACATCCCGGAGAAGCAAGGATTCGGAAAGGAAGGACAAGTCATCAAGGAGCTACACAAAACAAAGACATCAAGCTCATGTTGGTGAATGGGTATCCGGCTCCGACTCCGACAATCACTCCGAGAGAAGCTATCACTCCGACTCTGAATATACTCAAGATGAAGGTGTTGCCGGTCTAGCACTTGTGTCAACCAACTCCTACAACATATTTGATTCACCAAATGAAGGACTTGGAAGATGCTTCATGGCTAAAGGCCCAAAGGTATCACACCCCGAGTATGTTGATTTCAATAGTGATGAAGATGACTTGTTAGGTGATGATGATTTACTTGTTGACAACTCTAGTGATGAATACTATGATGAAACATCAATTAATCATGCTAATCAAGATAAAATGAATGACAATGATAAGGAGAAGATTGAGCACCTAACTAAAGAACTAAACACTCTTAAGTTAGCTCATGAAACTATCTTAGAAGATCATCAAGAACTTTCAAGGACTCATGAGAAGTTACGCTTCGAAAAGCTCAACCTTGAGCAAGAGAATGAGTTCTTAAAGGCAATCAATGATGATCTTCGCAAGAAAAGTTCTTCTTACATTGCCAAGCATTTACTCTTATCTACTTATATGCCTCAAGTCAAGTCTAGTAACAAGAACAAGAAGGATTCTTCCTCTAGTAGTAACAACAATCATGCTAAATCCAATGTTGTTGCTTCTAGTAGTTCTCTTGATTCCACTAATGATTCTCTTAGCCAAGTTACACTTGAGCAAGAAAATAGCTTATTGAAGGGAATTATAGAGAAAGGTGTTTACAAGAGCCTTGCCGGGAGTAAGCAATTCGAGGAAATTGTACACAAGCAAGGAAGGCACCGGAAGAACCAAGGTGTTAGTTTTGAACGAAAGTTCAATGCCAATGGAGTTGAGTGGGAAGAAGATCAATACCCCAAGACGAAGTTTGTTCCTCAACAAGAGAAGTATGATCCTACTTCCTTCAAAGGGACACAAGCTCAAGATGATCTTCCACCACAAGACCACAAGCAAAAAGGCAAGGACAAGCTTCAAGAGGAGATTGATGCATTTGAAGAAGCTCCTAAGGCCTTGGTCAAGTGGGTTCCCAAGACTACGTCAAGTTCTACTTCATCGAGTACAACTACAACTCCAAGGATTCCCATCAAGATGATGTGGATCCCAAAGAAGAAGAACTAGAGAGTTCTTGAGGGTGACTCCGCCAACATATTTCACTCATATCATTTTGGCAAGGACAAGTGCAATCTACTTCCACATCTTGCACTAGTTCAAGGAGTCACAAACCCTCTTGTTGGTAATACAAGGGACAAGGTAACCTAATGCTTTCATGGACATCATCTTGTGTGTGCATCACTCTATGTCTATGGATATCCTTGTTTGTTCCTTGTGGGACTAACCCATGTTGGTATTGAAAGTGCAACTCACTCCAAAGGATTGCTCCAAATGATCTACATCAACATTGAGCATCCACATCTTCAACACCCACGTGAAGTCATCATTGACAAAACCCAAGGTTAGTTCATCCCTCTTAGGGGGGATCTCACATCTAGGGGGAGCTTTACTCTAAGAATTGAGCTAAAGCAACTCTAATGGTGTGAACACAACAATGCTTTATGTAAAAGTGGTAACCCCACTTGTGCTTAAACGATGAGTATGACCTATGATCAAATGTTCTCATTTGACTCCTAAGTCAATATACTCATATATAGATGACCTAGTCATCGCCAATTGCTTGATAGATGCTAGAATGATTGTGCATGCTTTGCCACATATTTCATTTGTCATTTTATTGTGTGAGCATGTTGGTTGCATATTTTACTCATTCGAGGACATCCACTTGTAGTTTTGATTGTTTGGTTGCTTTTCTTTTGCCAAGTGGATGGGCAAGAATGCCTAAGAACCTTCTCTAGCTATCTATGCTTTTCTTGTCTCAAACTCTATTCATGCTACATCACAAAGTTTGATCAAGTCAGATTCGTACCACTCTGTGTGAGGAGCACTCGGAGTCCCCGATTCATCATAGACTTAAACTTCCAAAACCTCTTTGTGCATTTCGGTCTGACCGATCCATCCATTAGGGTCACACCGAGATCACTAAGTTGATCTAGGTTTTCAATCTCGGTGCAACCGATTTGAACTTTTCGGTCACACCGAGTTGCAGTAACTGCTTGCAGTTATGCATCTCGGTGCCACCGAGTTGTTCCACTCGGTCACACCGACAGGGTCAGGCTATATATACCCCCGGGCCAAAATTTGGAAAATTTTCCGAACCTCTTCGCCCGCGCACTGCCTGCTCTGCCTCCTCGGGTCTCCGAATCGTCCTCCTCGTCGCTAGCAACCTCCCACCACTGGTCTCCGCCGCCGTCAACAGGATTCAACTCTGCTGTTGCCGCTGTAGCAAATCCATCGCCGAACTAGGGTATGGATTTGAAACCTTGTGCTATTCCTAACTTCGATTCCTAGCACATTGCATTGCCATGTATCTTGCCATGATTGAGATCTTCCTATCCAGCGAAAACACTCCGTAGATTAGTTTTGGATTGAAAATTTAGGGTTAGGTTTCCGCCGAACTCATCTCGGACCGGCCGAGTTGTAGAAATCGGTCCCACCGATTTGGCTCAGGCCAGTGCACATGTGATTCTCGGTCTGACCGAGAATTGCAAATCGGTGTGACTGAGTTCAGGACTTTGTGAAACCCTAGCAGTCTCGGTGCCACCGAACTGTCTGACCGAGTTCACTAGTTTAGGTTCCAAAAGCTGCTTCGTATCACCGAGTTTACAAATCGGTAGCTCTGAAATGCTTTCTGTGGAAAACTAAAACTAAGTTTTTGACTCAATTCTTTTACAAAAACCTCAGTACTTTGTGATGCTCATCCACTCTACCTCATCTATATCTATTCACAGGGTCTGCTGTCAGAGTTTGCATCATGTCAGATCAGAGTGACAGTTAGAACAAGTCTAAGGAGCAAGTTCAGATGAGTGAGGGCACTAGTCCCTCTAGCAGCTATGATGATGGCAGCAGGAGCACACCCAACAACTTGCCAAAAGCAGCCACCAGGGCCAGAAAGAAGAAGACCTTAGATTCTGAAGATGAGGACTATGTGGCTGTTGAGGATGAGGCCACCTCAAAGAAGAAAGTGCTGAAGAAGGAGTATGGCACAACTGCTACCTGCCAAGAGAGTTCCTATGTCAAAGGCCAGAGCATCCACTCAAGAAACTTTGGGATCTGAACCCAAAGAACCAGTTGTGGCTGAAAAGAAAAGGGAAGAAAGGGTCAAGAAGACCATGGTCAGAGTTGTTGGAAAGCCCTCAATGATGGAAGATGAAGAGGAAGAGGTTGCTGCACCAGCACCTAAAGCTCAAAATCTGCTGGGAGATGCTATAAGGTCAGGGGCTGCTCCATCTAATCCCAAAGATGCTCCCAAAGCTGCTGCTCCAAAACCCAAGTTTGCACCCAAGAGGAACACCAGGAGTATTCCAGCGGCAGAGAAGAACAAGGCCCTAGTGCCTGAAGCTGCTGATGAAGAAGATGAAGATTCACTAGTCTTGAGAAAGCTGAAGCCCAAGATCCCAGATCATAATGATGCTCACCTAGTTGCAGAAGACATGAAGCTCAAGAAGGATGCAGGTCTGAGACAGTGGATATTGACTGACCCCTATGCAGTCAGGAGAAGAACTGCAGTGGACTACAGGTTCCACACTAAAGAACAATAGGATTTCTATGAGACAGTGCCGCTTGACAAGAAGCCCATAGTCTGTGACATGAGATGTGTTGACTGGGAGTACATCAGGAAGAATGAAGAGCACTATCCTGGAGTTAGTTTCAAGTCTTGTGGAGTAGTAGACTTTGTTGGGCAGAAGCTCACAAAGTGGAATGATGAGCTCATTATGCAGTTCTACTCCACAATTCGTTTCTACCCCGATGGGAGGATAATCTGGATGTTTGAGGGTACTAGGTACCAATCAACAGTTGAAGAATGGTCTGAATTGATCAATGCTCCAAAGGAAAATGAGGATGACTTGGATGTCTACGCTAAGAAGAAGAAAGATCACAACTCCATGGCTCACATGTACAGAGAGATCCCAGATGCTGCACTTGAGACACACACGTTTGGATCTGTACACTATCTGTTGTCAGGACTGCCCACTATCAACTGGATTTTAAGGCATACTTTGTTGCCCAAGTCAGGTGATCACAAGATGATCAGAGGCCATGCAATTAATTTGCTCCATATATTTGATGTGCCTCAGAAGTTCAAAGTCATGAGCCTGATTGTGGAAACAATCAAAAGGACTGCTGTTGATCAGAAGAGGAGTTGTGGGAATGCCCTAGGCTGTAAGTCGGCCGTGTAATTAGGCACCTTTCGAGGCCCCTTAAAATCCTTGGGCAAACGCTCGTTACGCAGAGCCGACACTAGACAAGGGACACCTCCAGTCCTAGTGGCCACGCCTGCCACAATAGAAGCCGTCAGATAAACCAGAAAAGACTGGTAAGCCGCCCGCTGAGCCGCCTGCTCAGCCACCCGCTTAGCCTCTTGACGTATCCTGTCCTGATCAACCAAGTTAGGATCTCCACCACGCGCCGGGTCATGCCCGCACGGCTGGTCACGGCGCCGGGCGTTGCTTGAAACGGCTGCTGAATCCATGTGCCTGCTATAACTCGGGCTCCGGCTTGGGCGAGGGGTCGAATGAATCCTGTCTCGACTATAAGAATATGCCTCCTACTGCGCCAAAGCCGTCTGAAGAAGTTCTCGGACCCTTCGTGTTTCAACCACCGTCGGAGAGTCGCACTACAAAAAAAAGACACATTCGTGACATTTTGGGTCGAACGAATTTTTTTCTGTCATACATATGACACTTCTATGACGATAATTGTGACAAAACCCGGTATCATCATAGATGTGGTGGGCTCCTACTTCTATGACAAAAAATCATGGCAAAAAAATGGACTTTTCATCCTGGGCGAGCCGAAGACACAGCTGCATGACATTCTTTGGGCCGTCCATGACGGAAAAAACCGTGGTAGAAGCGAGGGCAAGGAAAATTTTGGGGAATTCCCGGTTACGGTGGGAGGTCGGGGGCCGAGCGATGCGCGTTTCTCTCGTACATGTACGCGCGTCTGTGCGAGGCGTTGGCTCTAACTGAACCCGAGCGAGGTGTTGGGCTCTAACTGAACCCGAGCGATTGCACTGTAGGCTACACGTTACTGAACCTGAGCGATTGCACTGCAGGCTACGCGTTACTGAACTCAAGCGATCGATCGATGGCTGTTAACTGAACCCGATCGAGCGGTTCCTTCGCTACTGCTGTTAACTGAAGCCGATCGATTGGATGAACAGTGAGCGTTGTGGGGGGGTTGGATGAACAGTGAGCGGTGGCGTTGCCTCTGGATGAACAGGACCTCGTGGTGTGGAGGGCTGGATGAATAGTAGAAGGTGAAGGGGTGCCCATGCAGGGGTGGTTGAACAGTAGCCGGTGGAGTAGCGCGCGGTGGAGGCTGGATGAACAGGAGCCCGTGGAGGCTGGAGGAAGTCGACGGTAGCTCGTGGAGGCTGGAGGAGGTCGACGGTGGAGATGAACAGTATCCCGTGGAGTCCCGTTTTGCGGTATGCCACACCCCTCCCGATGAACAGGACCCCCGTTTTGACCGTAGCGCTCCAACACAAGTCCGTTTCATCCGTTTTGTGGTACGCCACACCCCTCCCGATGAACAGGACCCTCGTTTCGACTGTAGCGCTCCAGCACAAGTCCGTTTCGTCTGTTTTGCGGTATGCCACACCCCTCCCAATCAACAGGACCCCCGTTTCGACTGTAGGAGGTCCATTTCCTTTGTTTTGCGGTACGCCAGACCCCTCCCGATCAACAGGACCTCCGTTTCGAACGTGGCTGGTCGAACACAAGGCCGTTTCCTCCGTTCTGCGGTACGCCAGGCCTCGTTTCCATTGCCTGTTCCATCCAAGCCCTCCCGATGAACATGACGACGCATTCTGTTCCGACCCAGCCGGTTGGCTCCCCATGAACACGACGACGACGCTGTTTCTCCGTTCCGACCCAGCCATGTACACGAGCCCTGGCCGTACGTATGCGCGAGTAGGCGTTCGAGACCCCGCCCATATGTACACATACGTGGCCATATTTTCTTTCTTGCACCCTGACCGCTGTATGTACGTGTACATGCTACGTGCGTGCCTCTACTATGACACATGCACTCCTCTACACCGACCAGTATATATGTACGTACACGTTCGCGACCAGAATGACAATGCTACATACGCTTCGACCAGGTGGGTCCTGACTGTCAGGCAATTCCTTGAGCACGAAGATGTAGCTGGTGGGTCCCAGCAGTCAGGGGGGCGAATCATTTTGTGTTTTTTTGCCCGGACGCACTTCCTTGCATGCGAAGGTGTAGCTGCTGGGTCCCAGCAGTCAGGGGGGCGAATCGTTTTTTTTGCCAGGACACACTTCCTTGCGTGCGAAGGTGTAGCTGGTGGGTCCCAGCAGTCGGGGGGCAAATCGTTTTTTTTTTCGGACGCACTTCCTTGTGTGCGAAGATGTAGCTGGTGGGTCCCAGCAGTCACGGGGGCGAATCGTTTTTTCCCGGACGCACTTCCTTGCGTGCGAAGATGTAGCTCGTGGGTCCCAGCAATCAGGGGCGAATCAGTTTTTTCGTGAAATACGGGGGCCCATCCGATGAGTCCCCGCTGTCAGGTGGAGGAATAATTATTTTGTGCGTAATAAGGAGGAACTTCCTTGCGGCTGCCATGGACCCAGCTGTCAGCCTCTCCACGTACAGTCCACGTCCGATGGAAGTCGTTCCTTGACCACGTTGACCATGCTGCATCGAGAGCACCACGGCGGTGGACAACGGCGAGGCCTAGGAAGGGGATGACGCGGAGCCGGGGAAGACGCGACAGTGGATGCACACACGGAGAGGAGTACGAGGGTTCACTGGTTCGGCTACGCTGCCGTCGCTGCAGTATAACAGGGGGTGTGGGTGAGTGGAGGGATGGCCTGGCCAGCGGTGGGAGTAGTAGGGGGCGGTGAGGCCTCCGCGGCAGCACAGCCGGCCACGGGAGGCAGGAGCAGGCGGCACGACCAGCGCTGCTTTGGGCGGCTGGAGCAAGAAGACCAGAGGTTGAAGAAGCACGACGGCCGTTGGATGGACATCGTACGGTCACTGCAGCTAGAATCGTTTATATTGACTAAGTTGACAAAACCCTTAGTACGTCAACTTAGTAGGCCCACAAGTCAGCTTCCGAAACGGTGCACCCCATATGTCAGGGGGAGGAATCATTTTTTGGGCGGGTGAAGCTAGAATATCCGAGATTGAAGAAGAAGCACGGCATCCGTTGGATGGACATCCAACGGCCACTGCTGCTAGAACCGTGTGTTGACTATAAGTTGACAAAGCCTTGCATACGCGTCAACTCTGTTTTTTTAGGGGACGCGTGAACTTAGTAAGGCCAGAAGTGTGTGGCTGAGAACTTATAGCCCATTTGAGATTTGTAAGAACGTGTAACCCATTTTTGAATTCTAATGGAATTTACTACAGCCCATTTACAGTTTGTTAAAAGTACATCCCATTTCAACCAACTGTTCAAAACAGAATTCAATAAAATTTCCCACATTTTAATGGGATCCGAAATATTTTTATCCCGAAATTTCTAGTCAAATTAAATACAATTTCAATATAAATTTATATTACGTAAAAATCCAACGAAACATTGTGCTCGCAACAATTAATGAAATTAAATTTTTCAATATCCAAAAATAATATTTATAAAGTAATTACGTGTTTGGTGCACTTTTTTATAGTTACTGCCCAGTTTTTATAATTACATCCCATTTATTATTTCTTAAAGCCCATTTTGTTGTTAAGCCTAATGCATCCCTCCTAGAAAAGATTTGCAGCCCAGCGGGGCAGAGAATAACAACTCGACCTTGCCTTGTAAGGGCATATTTATCCCCGAGTGGTTTTGGTGATTGATGACAATGCTTTTGCGAACTAATCGTGTGCGTTAAGTTCTTTCAGAGATTCATCCATTGGCACGAGACGATTTTCTCCCCTCGGTGTTTTATTCAAGACGGTGTAGCTCCTTCGTTTTGTTGTTGGTGGACTAGTTTCGTAGGAGTCACCGTACTATCAAGAGGGGATCCTCTTTGGTAAGACTAGGGTGGAATCAACACGTACACATCCCTATCACACCCGTCGTCTTCCTTACGCATCTTTGGAGCTGCACTTTCTCTTCCGTTCCTGCTCCGTTCTGTGCCAGCGGCAGTACCACGATCTACAGCGGTAGTACCACCGAAGCTCTCCAGCGGTAGTACCGCTCCTCGAAGCGGTAGTACCGCTCTCAGCGGTAGTACCGCTCCACAGGGCGGTAGTACCGCTTGGGGGTCTCGGCCGTAGTACCGCAGTTGTTTCGCGCTACTACCGCCTCGATTCGAGACCGGTGTTTTCTCGTGTCGGGTTTTGCGGCACTAGGCGCGATAGTAGAAGCTGTAGTACCGCTCTTCTCCCGCGGTAGTATCGCTCTGGGGCCAGGGCCCTATCTTCCTCGCCAGCGCGGTAGTACCGCTGGGTAGGGAGCGGTAGTATCGCTCTCAGCGGTAGTACC
This sequence comes from Triticum aestivum, assembly GCF_018294505.1. Taxonomy (NCBI): domain Eukaryota; kingdom Viridiplantae; phylum Streptophyta; class Magnoliopsida; order Poales; family Poaceae; genus Triticum; species Triticum aestivum. Next base: position 360,782,941 of record NC_057810.1, read on the forward strand.
GCCCTGCCCTAGCGGTAGTACTGCTCTGTGCAGGGATGTACAGTGGGGTAACGGTTGGATTGTTTCCCCCACTATATAAAGGGGTCTTCTTCCCCAAAGTTGACTCACCTCTTTCCCCCAAAGCTCCATTGTTGCTCCAAGCTCCATTTTCGCCCGATCTCTCTCCCTAGCCAATCAAACTTGTTGATTTGCTCGGGATTGGTTGAGAAGGCCCAGATCTACACATCCACCAAGAGAAATTTGATTTCCCCCACTTATCCCTAGCGGATCTTGTTACTCTTGGGTGTTGAGCACCCTAGATGGTTGAGGTCACCTCGAAGTCATACTCCATTGTGGTGAAGCTTCGTGGTGTTGTTGGGAGCCTCCAAGTGTTGTGGAGATAGCCCCAATCTTGTTTGTAAAGGTTCGGTCGCCGCCTTCAAGGGCACCAATAGTGGAATCACGACATCTCGCATTGTGTGAGGGTGTGAGGAGAATACGGTGGCCCTAGTGGCTTCTTGGGGAGCATTGTGCCCCCACACCGCTCTAACGGAGACGTACTTCCCTTTAAAAGGAAGGAACTTCGGTAACACATCCTCGTCTCCACCGGCTCCACTCTTGGTTATGTCATGCCTTTACTTTTGCAAGCCTACTTGTGTTACATCCATTCCTTGCTTATGTGCTAGTTGTTATTGCATCATATAGGTTGCTCACTTAGTTGCACATCTAGACAACCTATTTTGTTGGAAGTTTAATTTGGTAAAGAAAAGCTTAAAAATTGTTAGTTGCCTATTCACCCCCCCTCTAGTCAACCATATCGAACCTTTCAATTGGTATCAGAGCCTCGTCTCTTTTTAAGGACCTTACCGTCCGAAGAGTATGGTTGATGTCGTAGATGAGGTGGGAGAGCACTCCGGTGCGAATCCGATATCATCTACGGGAGATGGGGGTAACTCGATCTCACGTGAGGAATTCAATGTGGCCTTGGAAACATTGAAAACCTCCATGACGACCGAGGTCAAGGACATGTTTAAAGAATTCCTAGAAGGACTTAAACAATTTACCTCGCCGATGAAAGTGGGTGATCCCACCAACAAGGTGACGGATGCTACCTCCGACAAGGGGAAGCTAACATTGAAAAGAGTCCTTCTATTAGTGGTAGAAATGGTACCGGCATCTTTGCCCATGTGGAACCCCCAATTTATGGAGGGCCAATCCCCTCCACTCATTTGAATCATGCCGGTCCTCCTCCTAAATATGAGAAGCATGAAGATTTTGATTCTTGGTTCTATCGCTTTAAGCGTCATTTAAAACATGTGAACACTAACCTTTGGAGAATCATTGAAGAAGGTTTCTATCCTCATGACCCAAGCAACTTCACCCCTCGAGAAGCCATGGACAATCAATTCAATGAGAGTGCTCTCTTCATCATCCAAGATGCAATCCTTCCCGAAGATCTCCCTCATCTTCGACCCCATGCCATGGCTAAAGAAGCATGGAAATGTGTCGAGGCTCTCTATCGAGGAAGCGCTAGCATTCAACGCTCCAACTATGAAGTGGTGCAAGATGAAGCCGATGAGTTTGCAATGAAAGAAGATGAAGAACCTCGTGAGCTCTTTCGAAGAGTGACCAAACTCGCGGTCACACTCCGAGATCATGGAAGCAAGGACATGGATGACAATTGGATCAAGCGAAAGTTTCTCAAGGCCATGATGCCCTACAACAAGGCCATGTCCTCCGTCATTCGTCAATGAACGGGCTTCCACTCCATGACCTCAAGTGAAGTGTTGGATGAGTTCGTTGCAATGAGCATCTTGGACAAGACCGCCGACAATGCGGTGCTCCGTTCTCAAAGGGCAAAGAAGCCCAACCTTGCTTTGAAGGCCAAGGTTATTATGGAAGAAGAGGAAGAAGTGGAAGATGAGGAAAGCAACCCCGAAGACACCAAATTTGATTACCATGAGCACATGGCCCTTGCTTCAAGACAATTTTGGAGCAAGAAGAGTTCAAGACCCAACTTCAACAAGAACAACTCAAGTGGCGTCAAGGGCAAGCAACGAGTTAGAACTTGCTTTAACTGTGGCAATGTGAGCCATTTCGTTGCGGATTGTCCTTACGAGAAGCGGGAAGACAATGGTGGCAAATTCATCCGAAAAGACAAAGCCAAGTCCTTCCCCAACAAGAACAACTTCGCCAAGAAGACTCCCACTCGTGGGTTGGTGGTTCAAGAAGAATACCAAGAGGATGACGATGATGATGAAAATTAAGAAGCCATGGCCATGGCATCCGTTGCCATTGCTACTACTCCTCGGGTGTCTCTCTTTGATTCACCCAACGAGAACATCACCGCCAAATTGCTACTACTCCCCGGGTGTCTCTCTTTGATTCACCCAACGAGAACATCACCGCCAAATGCCTCATGGCTAAATATTCAAACAAGGTAACCCCAACATTAAAACCACCATCATTACTAATCCCTCCATGGAGGAGTGCATTGATGAACATGATGGGTCTAATAAAGAAGTGAATGAGTTTGACTCTTTTATGAGTAAGCTCAAGGGCAAGTCCAAGAAGCATTTTGTTGCTCTCTTGGAACAACTTGGTGAGGCCAATGACATGATCGAGGCTCACGAAGAAACCATCTCTAAGATGGAAGGTCATAGTCGTGACTATGCCGATGAGATACGGATCTCTCTAATGCTCTTGAGGAAGAGCGTGTGCATCGTTTGACTCTTGAGGAGTCACACAATGATGACCATGCTAAGTTAAAGAAAGATCTTGATCATGCTCTTGTCGTGTCTCGTGTGCTAACTTCCGAGAAGGCTAAACTTGGGGTTGATCATGCTAGACTCAAAGAGGAGTTTGAGATACTTGACAAGGCCCACAAGGTCTTGAAGGGTGCTCACGCTAACCTCAAGGAGTCTCATGCTCAATTCCAAGTTAAGCTAATCAAGGAAAAGGCCACCTTTCCTCACATGGTATTAATTGATAATGCATGTGCTACTAACCCGTGTTGTGAGCATGTGCATCTTGTGGAGGAGAATGCCAAGTTGAAAGATCAACTTGAGAAAGGCCTTGTGACATGCATTCAAGGTGAGAAGAACCTCAATTACCTTTTGAGCAATCAAAAGGAAGTTGTGGCCAAGGAAGGAATTGGGTTTGCACCCAAGTCCAAGAGCAAGAAGAAGAAGAACAACAAGACCAAACGTCCTCCTCCTCTCAAGCAAACATTTGTGAAAGAGGGAGAGGGTGCTCCTAAGGAGAAGAAGGAAAAAGTGAAGGGAGTTGACATCCAAAAGGACAAAAGCATGTCCTCAAACAAAGCCGGCGACTTTAACCCGTCATATGGGTTGTGCCGTGCTAGTGATGGACATGTTTATGCTAAATTCGTTGGTTCTTCTTATGAGTACATTGAATGGTCTATTTGGGTTCCCAAGACCCTTGTTACTAACATAAAAGGACCCATTACTAAATGGGTACCTAAAACCAAGCATTGATCTCTTGTAGGTGTTTGTTTCTGGTGGGGGATCATGGTTGCTCGATAGTGGAGCAACAAATCATATGACCGGGAGCAAGGACTTGGTGGTGGACGTGCAAGAGATTCCATCTATGCCCACCAATGTCGAGTGGGGTGATGCATCACATTCTAAGGTATTGGGTCTCGGCAAGGTTGTCATTTCTCATGATCTAACGATCGAGAAAGTCATGCTTGTTGAGTCCCTTGTATACAATTTGCTTTCCGTTCGTCAACTTGCACTCATGGGTTTTGCTACATTCTTTGGCATTGATACCGTGGCCCTCTTGTGGAGCAAGACTCTTAAAGTAGCCTTTGTTGGGCATGTCGAGAACGGTCTCTATGTGATTAACTTTTCGGAGCGACCCACTAAGACCGCGACATGCCTAATGGCTAAAGTTGACGTGGGATGGCTTTGGCATCGTCGTTTAGCCCACGTTAATATGAGATCTTTGCAAAGTCTTCTCAAGGGGGACCATGTCCGTGGACTAACAAATGTTAGTTTTGCCAAAGATCGTGCTTGCAGTGCTTGTATCGAAGGAAAGCTTCATGAAAAGGCTCACTCTCCATCAACCATCATCTGCTCGAAGAGACCCTTGGAGCTCCTTCACATGGATCTCTTTGGGCCTCCATCTTTTGATAGTCTTGGAGGTAGAAAGTATTGCTTGGTGATTGTGGATGACTATTCAAGATACACTTGGGTATACTTCTTCAAGAGGAAGAGTGAGACTCAACAAACCGTCATCGACTTTGAAAATGAAGCTCAACGTCAACATAATGCCAAGATCTTGACAATAAGAAGTGACAACGACACCGAGTTCAAGAACTACACCTTGGATGAGTTTCTCAGTGATGAGGGGATCAAGCATCAATATGCTGCACCTTATACCCCTCAACAGAATGGTGTAGCGGAGAGGAAGAACCGGACGTTGATGGATGCGGCAAGGACCATGATGGCGGAGTTCAAGTCTCCATAAACTTTTGGGCCGAAGCCATCAACACCGCATGTCATGTATCCAATCGGCTCTATCTCCACAAAGGCTTGAACAAGACCCCATATGAGATACTCACCGGCAACAAGCCCAACCTCAAGTACTTCCGGGTGTTCGGTTGTAAGTGTTTCATTCTCAAGAAAGGTGTTCGTTTGTCTAAATTTGAGGCTAGATCTCATGAGGGCATATTTGTTGGTTATGCTACAAACTCTCATGCTTACCGTGTTCTCAACAAGTCCACCGGACTCATTGAGGAGACGTGTAACGTGGAGTTTGATGAAAATAACGGCTCCCAAGTGGAGCAAAGTGGTACTTGTGATGTAGGTGATGAAATTCCTCCCCAAGCCATAAGAAGAATGGGTATTGGTCAAATTCTACCCATTGAGGAACCCCTTGTGGCCGAAGGAGAAGGACAATGCTCTACTCAAGTGGAGCCATCACCTCACCAAGACCCACACGCTTCCGAAGAACAAAGTGAAGGCCCTCAACATCGTGAACAAGACCAAGGGCAAGATCAACCTCAAGATGGTGGTGAACCTCTAAATGATGCCCAAGGTCAAGTTCTTCCCCTCGAGCAAGTTCAAGATCAAGAGCAAGCTCAAGATCAAGAACAAGCTCAAGACAGCGCTCAAGATGATCAAGTCAACCCTCCTCCTTCCACACCCGAGGAGGAATTAGAGCGTCGTGCCGCGAAGATTGCTTCCAAGCTCACCACCCAAGGCCATCTCATGGAAAATGTGGTTGGAAGCCTAAGAAAGGGGGTAAGCACTCGCAGACAATTAGCAAACTATTGTGAACATCACACGTTTGTCTCTTGTGTTGAACCCCAAAAGGTCTATGAGGCGCTCGAAGACTCGGATTGGCTCAATGCCATGCATGAAGAACTCAACAACTTCGAGTACAACAAAGTATGGAGATTGGTGCCAAGGCCATCAGGGGACCACAGCGTCATTGGAACCAAGTGGATCTTGAAGAACAAGCAAGATGCTCATGGGAACATCGTTCGCAACAAGGCAAGATTGGTAGCACAAGGCTACTCCTAAGTCGAGGGCATCAACGACGGTGAAACCTTTGCTCCCGTTGCTCGTCTTGAATCCATACGTTTGTTGATTGCCTATGCTTCCCATCACAACTTTAAGTTGCAACAAATGGATGTGAAAAGTGCTTTTCTTAATGGTCCTATTAATGAGTTGGTCTATGTCAAGCAACCCCCCGGGTTCGAGGATCCCTACTTCCCGGATCATGTGTATCAACTCGATAAGGCACTCTATGGCCTTAAACAAGCCCCACGTGCGTGGTATGACCACCTTACCGAGTTGTTACAAGATCGTGGATTTGAGGTGGGGCTAATCGACCCCACTCTTTTTACTAAGAAGGTCAAAGGGGAGTTGTTTGTATGCCAACTATATGTTGATGATATTATCTTTGGTTCTCCTAACAAAGATTTCAATGAGGAATTTGCCGCTCTCATGACCTCCAAGTTCAAGATGTCTTCGATAGGAGAGTTGAAGTTTTTCCTTGGTTTTGACATCAAACAAAGAAGAGAAGGAACCTTCATCAACCAAGCCAAATACACTCAAGACATGCTAAAAAGATTCAAGCTAAGTGATGTCAAGCCGGCTACTACACCAATGCCAACCAAGTGCCAACTTGACATTGATACCAATGGTAAAGCGGTGGATCAAAAGGTATATCGCTCCATGATTGGCTCCTTGCTTTACCTTTGTGCATCTAGATCGGATATCATGTTGAGTGTGGGGATGTGTGCATGGTTTCAAGCCGCACCGAAGGAAAGTCACTATGTGGCGGTCAAGCGAATCTTTAGATATTTGGCTCATACCCCAAACTTTGGCTTATGGTACCCAAGAGGGGCAAACTTCAAGCTTGAAGGATTTACGGATTCTGATTGGGCGGGAGACAAAGTGGATAGGAAGTCCACTTCTGGAGGGTGCCAGTTTCTTGGGTGCTCTTTGGTGAGTTGGTCTTCCAAGAAGCAAAGTTGTGTGTCTCTCTCGTCCACCGAAGCGGAATATGTGGCGGCCAGTAGTTGTTGTGCGCAACTCTTATGGATGAGGCAAACTTTAAAGGAATATGGTGTCATTTGTGACAAAGTGCCTCTTTGGTGTGACAATGAAAGTGCCATCAAGATCTCTCTCAACCCGGTGCAACACTTCAAGACGAAGCATATTGAGATTCGATATCATTTCATCCGGGATCACATTAGGCGAGGGGAGATCGATCTCAAGTATGTCAACACTCATGATAACCTTGCATATATTTTCACGAAGCCCCTGGATGAAGCAAGATTTCGCGAGTTAAGGCATGAGCTAAATATCATTGATTCGAGCAATGTGACTTGAACCCTTGCACCCCCTACCACACTCATCTTGTTGTCTAGTTTAGATGTAGGCATGGACATAGGGGGAGTGTTGTTCTCTCAATGAACTCTCCCTCCCCCCATTATGCATAAATCGATCAACTCTTTCACATTAGGCATTTTTGATGGTACTTGTGCTTCAAAGACGAGTTTTGGTCATGGGCCCAAGGATAATTCTTCGCGGTGCCATACCAATTGACTCAAACATAGGTGGCTCCGGCCACCGCCCTCTCTTGAGAGAGGACAGAGCTCGCTCTATTTCGTGTGGTTGTTTTTGTTTGAGTGGTTTCTGGTCCATTGCGTGTGTGTGTTGCCTTGTTGGTCTTCTCTTTCTCTTGTGTTTTCTTTCCGTCTTCTTGGAGTTTTAGCCGTTGGTCTAGAAGTCGTGCGGTTGCTGAAGCGGTACTACCACTGGTGGCGAGCGGTACTACCGCTCCGAGCGGTACTACCGCCATCCAGCGCGGTACTACCGCTGTGAGGTGCGGGCAGGGGGTTATATCGGGGGAAGGGGGAGTTTCTTCTCCCCCATACCCATTCGCTCGCCTCCCCTCGCTCTGTTCCTCTCTCTCTTCAGCACCGGCGCCGCTGGAGGGCTCCGGCGGATCTCCCTCTCCGGGGCACTTCTCTCCATTCCCTTCGGTGGAGTCGATCCCCACCTTGTTCTCTTGCCATGGATGCCAGTATTGCCCCCGTTCCCTGTTTCTTTTTGTCTAGATTTCCAATCTAGCGTCTTAGGGGCAATAGCAGTTGCATCTCTAGATTTTTGGCCAGATCTAGGCTTGAGTAGGATGGAGAATGCTTCTAGACAGTGTGGATTAGTGTTGGGTTGGAGTATTTTTGAATTTGGTAGGACGGTAGTACCGGATCTGACCACGGCAGTTGGAACCGACTGATTTCCCCGCCTCGAGCGGTACTACCGCTCTCCCAGAGCGGTACTACCGCTTGGAGCGGTACTACCGCTCGGAAGTCGCGGTACTACCGCCCTCTACCAATTTCCACCATATTCCTACCTTTAAGTGATTCTTTTTGCTCGTATTTTGTGGCTTATGCTCGTTCTTTCTGGTTGTTTGCGTGGTCTTGTGTGTGGTTCCAGGTGATGAGGTCCCTGAGCATCAGGCTCGTCGTGTCAACCCCAGTCGTGCCACGTCCAAGCGCTACCGCACCACCGAGCCTGCCGGAGGTTCTTCAAGTGCTCCACCTCCACCTCAACTCCAGAAGAAGCCTGGGGTCAAGCCAAAGCCAGGCAAAACCATGCCAGAAATGCCACCAAAGGAGTTCTGGGCAAGGCGCCGCCGCAACCCGTATGAGGCAGACCAAGATCCCACTTTAGTCAACCATCCGTTCTGGAACAGGTTCCAGTTTTCCATCTTCTTCGATGTTCTCAAAGCCAAGAAGAACCTCTATGTCAATGTGCACTCCATCGACACCGACCATATGGAGCAAGATCGTGAATACTTTGGTGAAGCTCTTCAGATGTGCACTCAACTGAACATTCTTGGGATCATGCAATTCAACAAGGACTATGATGCTGATATTGTGGCCCAATTCTATGCCACGGTTCACCTTGGGACTGATGAGGACAGGACACTGACCTGGATGACCAATGGCAAATTGCTTTCAGTCAAGTGGAAAGCGTTCATGGAGTTGATTGGGGTGCAAGATCTAGGTCTTGAGTCTTCTGTCGGCTTTTGCCCCCACGGCCGCCCCAATGCCACTCACAAGCAAGCTCTATGGCCCTATTGCACTTTGAGGATCAACCCTGAGACAAAGAAGGAAACCTATGAGCTGCCTGCCTATCTAGATATCCTTCACCGCATCTTCAGAGAGACTCTTTTCCCTCGTATCGGGAATCTGGACCAGGTTCACTCCTATCTCGTGGACATGCTTCTTTTCTGCCAGCGTGAGAAGGGACAGCACACCGGAGCGTCCATGGATATCTCTCATGTTATGTGGTCTGAGCTGCTATCTGCTATCTCCGAGCGCAAATGCCCGATTTATGGTCCATTCATCATGCTGCTCATTGAGAAGGCCTGGGATCGTGTCTATCCCCAGGTGTTACTAGAGACTGGAGAGTTGATCTCTCACGATGTCAAGCGTCTGAGGAAGAAGGATAAATGGGGCACTCAGGCCCCTAGGACTGGAGTTCCTTCGTCTGCTTCTGCCATGGAGACCGAGGAGGAGACTGGGGCTGATGATGATGATTATGACTACATGCCTTCTGAGGTAGAGCCCTCTTGGGAAAAGAAGCTCAAGTCCAAGATGAAGAAGTTGTTCTACATGGAGGCTCACGGTCAGTACATGACACATGTGGCTGAGAAGAAGGCTCGCGGTCGCCACAAGGAGCTCATGCATCAGTTGGGTGCTACAGTCAACAGTGGATCTGAGGACCAGCTTACTGAGGAGGAGGAGTGGATTCAGCAGCACTACCCGTGGACCGATTCTGACGCCGAGCACTTCCAGACTGACGATGGTCGCGCAGATGATCCCGCTGACATCTGATGTGTGTGTCCGTCTACTGCTATCACCTGGAGCCGTAGCAACACTCCCTCTCCTTTTTGGTGTCTCGATGCCAAAGGGGGAGAGAGTTTAGGGATTTGTGCTTTGTGTCGTCTGTTTTCTATGTTTTCTGTGTTTGTGGTTTTATCGCTATTTGCTTTTGTTGGTTTGTGTCAGTGAGACCTAAGTTCCCGTCATATGGTGTGAGACATATGCTACCTTATATTTCCAGTATCTTTATCTATGTCACCATATCTTATGAGTTGCATGCTTATCTTGTTAGTTTATCTATGCTCCTCTCATATATCATGCTTAGGTGTTTGGTCGGTCTCTAAAATGTAGGGGGAGCGTTGATCCTAGTATGTGTGTTGTGCAGTCCAAAGCACTTATCGAGATAGCACACATCTAGGGGGATCTCATCTACATTTTAGGACTGTTGGTGTTTGCGCCTGTCCCATATCTTTCTTATTTGTGCAAATCCCGTATTGTCATCAATTCACCAAAAAGGGGGATATTGTAAGGGCATATTTATCCCCGAGTGGTTTTGGTGATTGATGACAATGCTTTTGCGGACTAATCGTGTGCGTTAAGTTCTTTCAGAGATTCATCCATTGGCACGAGACGATTTTCTCCCCTCGATGTTTTATTCAAGACGGTGTAGCTCGTTCGTTTCGTTGTTGGTGGACTAGTTTCGTAGGAGTCACCGTACTATCAAGAGGGGATCTGCTTTGGTAAGACTAGGGTGGAATCAACACGTACACATCCCTATCACACCCGTCGTTTTCCTTCCGCATCTTTGGAGCTGCACTTTCTCTTCCGTTCCTGCTCCGTTCTGTGTCAGCGGTAGTACCGCGGTCTACAGCGGTAGTACCGCCGAAGCTCTCCAGCGGTAGTACCGCTCCTCGAAGCGGTAGTACCGCTCTCAGCGGTAGTACCGCTCCGCAGGGAGGTAGTACCGCTTGGGGGTCTCGGCCGTAGTACTGCAGCTGTTCCGCGCTACTACCGCCTCGATTCGAGACCGGTGTTTTCTCGTGTCGGGTTTTGTGGTACTAGGCGCGGTAGTAGAAGCGGTAGTACCGCTCTTCTCCCGCGGTAGTACCGCTCTGGGGCCAGGGCCCTGTCTTCCTCGCCAGCGCGGTAGTACCGCTGGGTAGGGAGCGGTAGTACCGCTCTCAGCGGTAGTACCGCCCTGCCCTAGCGGTAGTACCGCTCTGTGCGGGGATGTACAGTGGGGTAACGGTTGGATTGTTTCCCCCACTATATAAAGGGGTCTTCTTCCCCAAAGTTGACTCACCTCTTTCCCCCAAAGCTCCATTGTTGCTCCAAGCTCCATTTTCGCCCGATCTCTCTCCCTAGCCAATCAAACTTGTTCATTTGCTCGGGATTGGTTGAGAAGGCCCAGATCTACACATCCACCAAGAGAAATTTGATTTCCCCCACTTATCCCTAGCGGATCTTGTTACTCTTGGGTGTTGAGAACCCTAGACGGTTGAGGTCACCTCGAAGCCATACTCCATTGTGGTGAAGCTTCGTGGTGTTGTTGGGAGCCTCCAAGTGTTGTGGAGATAGCCCCAATCTTGTTTGTAAAGGTTCGGTCGCCACCTTCAAGGGCACCAATAGTGGAATCACGGCATCTCGCATTGTGTGAGGGCGTGAGGAGAATACGGTGGCCCTAGTGGCTTCTTGGGGAGCATTGTGCCTCCACACCGCTCTAATGGAGACGTACTTCCCTTTAAAAGGAAGGAACTTCGGTAACACATTCTCGTCTCCACCGGCTCCACTCTTGGTTATTTCGTGCCTTTACTTTTGCAAGCCTACTTGTGTTACATCCATTCCTTACTTATGTGCTAGTTGTTATTGCATCATATATGTTGCTCACTTAGTTGCACATCTAGACAACCTATTTTGTTGCAAAGTTTAATTTGGTAAAGAAAAGCTTAAAAATTGTTAGTTGCCTATTCACCCCCCCCTCTACTCAACCATATCGATCCTTTCACCTGGGTATTCCTAAAAAAAAGTATAGCTGGGCTAGCCATTTTTAGCTTTAAAAAAATTAATATCTGGGCTGGATATCTGGCCTGGGCTAGACGGTTCACAGCCCGCCCAGTTAATACATGCAGCGATGTTTTGGTTGTTGTTCAGAGGAGAAAAATTAATATCTGGGCTAAACATCGAAAAACTCTACAGTGCTCACACCTCAAAAACACAAATACTGCTCGAGTTGCTTGGTCCCAGCTGTCGCCCGCTTCTTGTGCAATTCTCTCGTTTATTGACTACTCCCTCCTTTCCGGTTTATAGTGCTCAATTCAAAAATCTCACCAATCAAGGTAGATGGCAAGTGATGGAATACTTTTTGTAGTTTTGCAAAAGCACCTAATTAATGGTCTTGTTATCCTTAAAAAATTATGTTTATCAATGCATTAATTGCAATGCATGCATGCATAAAGTACATGCATTGGTCAATTTTCTCTTAATACTTGCATGCAATGATTTAATGCACCTTGGAATCTGAACATGTGATGGAAAACAACCAAACTGAGCCTTATAAAATGGAAAAACTAAAATTTTGAGATAAGCCCTATAAACCGGAAAGGAGGGAGTACATAGGTTGACAATGGTGTGGGACCGCGATGTCAGGAAACTAGGAGGAAGCAAAATAAATTATAGTTATATATATATATATAAAATAAGGAGGCACTTGCGTACGTGAGGCTATGGCCCTGGTGGGTCCCCATTGTCATCCTCTCCAAGTAAAGTCATCTCCTCGCCCGCGCGTGCTTTCCGCCGGAAACAGTCAGCGCCGGCCGCCCCGCTTCCCGGTGCAGGCGATTGCTCCACCTTCAAATGACACAAGTGCCGTCCGTCCGTCCATCTGCCACCCACATTAATTATACGCGGTTGACGAGATGGCTACTCCGGCGCCACACGTCCGTCCCTCTGCCCGCCCACCATTGCTATATAAACTGTTGCGCCGGCCATAGCCGCAGTCATCCACATCCATTCCCTTTCTCCTGTCCACACCACTACTGCCGACCATGGCTTCCTCACGCTCCAACGCTCTTCGGGACAGGCGGACGACGGGCCACAAGGAGATGGCAGCCATTGCTGCCGACCGGCTGGCCGGCAGGCAGCCGGAGGATGATGACGTCCCAATGGAGAACATGATAGTCGATGATCCGGCGCCAACCCCCTCCTCCGCGCCATCCTCATCGGTGCATTGCACCATGACCATCAGCGAGGCCCGTGCCCAATATATGGACATGGTGAGGCAAATGCGTGAGGAGCAGTTCTGGGAGGCGAAGGCCGACGCCGCCTACAACCACCATCTCCTCCAGGAGCACCTGCAGGCGGAGGAGCAGATCACCGCGGAGCGGGCAGAGCAGGAGGCGCTACTCGACTCGTACCGCTCCGCCCGCAAGGGCCGCCTCGAGCGCTGGCGATACCACATGCGGGTGGCGGAGGCTGCGGCCGCCTACAAAGAGGCTAGCAAAGAGGGCGATGAAGCAGACGAGGCGCTGTTTGGCGAGACCGAGGATGAGGCAGAGGACAATGCCGGCTCCGACGAGTCCCCGCTCCGCTGGTGTCGATGAGGCCCTGCTCCATCGAGGCCCCGTGGCGCCAATAATGAGGCAGAGGACACAGTCGGCTCCGCCGAGGCCCCGCCCCGCCAACAACAAGGCAGAGGACATAGCCTGCTCAGCCAAGGCCCCACCCTGCCAGCAACATGGGGGAGGATTTCCACCGCTTCGCTGAGGCGCCGCCCGCCGGCAATGAGACAAAGGACATCGCCGGCTCTGCCGAGGCCCCGCCTCGCTGCCAACGAGGCCACGCCACACAGAAAACGAGGAAGAGTAGAACACGGTAGGTCGCCGCCGCTCGGGTCCAAGTAAGGCCACCGCTGCTACCCTCCGGTTGAAGCCAAGGTAGGCGGGTTGACCATTGACGGCCGGTTAGCTTCTTGGCGGCGACGTGGAGTCGGAGAGCTGCGCTGGAGAAGAACGCTGCTTCTACTTAACTGCTGGTGCAGTTGGTTGACTGACACATGGGCCCAACATGCCACATGTCGGTTACGCAACTACACCTGTAGTTAAGTCACTGAAGCTTCTGTTCGGCTCAGCGGGACACAGGTGCGTAGCTTCGGTTAATTAATTATACCTGCAGCGCACCCCTTTTTAGTTGAAGAATGTATGAAATGTAATGAAATCCGACATGTTTATATGAAATCCGACCGTGTATGAATGAATTTATTTCGATTAGTTCGAATTCCTGTATCACTGGCATTGGATGAACATGCAAAACAATACATACTAGCATTATTCCCAGGGTGATCACCTTGTTTGCAGCAGTTTCACATGTACTCCCTCCGGTCCTTTCTAGTCTGCATACAAGTTTTGTCTGCAGTCAAAGTATCTCTACTTTGACCAATCTTATACAAAAAAGTATGCACTTTCACAATGTGCGAAGTAAAAAGGAATAGAAGGAGTACAAAGAGTTTGAGCAGCTTTTTAGCATTTCTGTACATTGCAATCAAACACACAGGCCTGGCAATTCATAGAGAACATTCAAAACAATTGATGATTATGCATCTCACCGACTCACATGTCAGAGGCAATATTTACTTCACAACTAAAGAATAAAGAAAAAATTGATCGACGCTGCTGACAGCAAAGGGCGTCCCATTCAAAAATATCAAACGCATGTCTTGCTAAAATCAATGAGCAAAATTTGACAAGGTTGTCCCATTCCAAAATATTGAATGCCTACGATTGTGGAATGGGCAGGGTTTGCCATCAGTTCGTACATTGACATGGCACCTCGTGCTAAATAAACCACCTGTTCTTTTTGTGCAGGTCCACCAAAATCAACCAAATTCGTGCGTAGTTTGTATGATTTCGCCCTTATATGTTGCAATGCCTTGAACTTATCGGCACCTCCTTTCTTGTGGTGGAAATGAATGATTTGATGTATTCATGAACATTTGTGCAGTTCCCATTGAAATCAAGCTGAGCACCCCTGTTTGCACAAATACAAAAAAATGATTAGTATAAAGCAAATTGTACTATGAATTGACAGTTTCAACAGGCACCTACATGGTCCATGTAGAGCACACTTTTAGAAAAATGGAACTCACCAGAAAGAATCCTAGAACAACATTGTACTCGCACATCACAGCAAAAAAATGGAGATTTGTCAGTCCTTCTGAGCTGAAGTTAGTTTGGTATTGTGGGGAGTAATGTAACCATCCTTCAACTGCTCCTTCTGATGAGAAGATACACAGGGCTTCTTCATCCTGGCATACTCGGAACTAGTCACTTCACGTACTCCATATTCTTCTTCAGAGGAAGATGATCCTGTTGTGCAAAGACAAGAGGACTACTAAATGATAGCATCCCTGTTTGCTCAAAAAAGGAAAGGAAATATTTAAAAAAGCACAGATGAAGCACTTTTCAAGGACAATACCACTTTTTCATGACAATATCTAAACAGTAGCACAACACCAATAGAGATGACAAAGCTCAATCATATGGATGAAATCAGTGGGCGAGTACCAACCTTTGTCAGGAGGCTTATTGTGTAGAGCATACAGATGAAGCACTTGTCCGGAACCATCTGTTGCTATCTACGGTGGTGGCCATGCTTACTATATACTCCTCGATTAGTTTAATGTTTCCAACATCTTCTTGTGCAGTTCCACTAAAATATATGGTATCTTCAAAGAAGATCCCTGTTTGCACAAGTAGAGATAATTACGTATTACATTAAGAGTGGCATCAAAGCAGTGGAAAAACAATTGGTCATTCCAACCATAGCAACAAATTAAGATGCAAAACTATATCATTACTTGTGTCATCACAGTTCCAGTGCTTCATTATAGCACCGAGAGTTGATTTTTGTTTTTCTTCCGCTTGTTCTTCCCCTTCATCACTTGGTTCAATAACAGACAAGCTTCGCCTTCAATTTAAGATTTGGCATGTCAATTAGGGAGCACAAGTATAGTACTAAACTTAATTTTCTGATGAAAGTGGCAAAATACAGGCCAACAGTTGTGAAATATCCTTATCTTACCTCAATGGGATATTATGGTGCACATACAGATTGGAAGTCTTGTCTCCATTTGTGCAGTTCACTAAAATCAAGCAACATTATCGTACAAGTAGCACAACATATGAAAGCACATTGCAGAATCATGTGAAAGAAGGCTAGTACTGACCTCTCATGATGCGGAATTCAAACAACTCACAAGAAGAAGATCTTAACCAAATTCGCCTTAAGGATAGGAAGTAAGGTCTCCTCTTATGCAGTTCCACTAAGATCAAGCAATCAAGCAACGTTGTCGGTGTGACATTTTGGTTGAACTGCACAAAACACTCTTAAAACAAAAGTGTTTTGTGCAGTGCAACAAAAGGTCACAATGGCAACGAGGTGAAGTAGATAACCCTGTTTACACAGAGGTGCCAAGGAAACAATTAGTGGTCAATAACGGTGGATGACACAAAAGCCAACAAAAAGAAGCATCTACCTTATCTAAATGGGAAAGAAAGCAAGACAGTAGCATTTCTCAAACAGTGGCATTGATTAATATTAACATAGAGATTATATTAACAATAAAATTTGTTAAACATGTAATTTGCTTTTAACAGTGGCATTGCATCAATTTTCTAGCGGCATTATTAGAGGGTGTTTGTTTACAGGGACATTTTGGTGTAGGGACTAAAAAAACTCCGTGTCAGTCCCATCTAAATCAAACAGGAGGGACTTTTAGGGACTAAAAGTGGGCATTTGGGACTAAACAAAGAAGACCCCGAGGGAGTCTTTTTGGGACTTTTTCCAACAGTTGCCCCTGCCATGCATCACACCTTGTCTCTATTAGTTCATTACTAGGGGTAACATGGTCTTTTAGCATGTCATTTAATAACCTATAGTCCATGTTTAGTCCCTGGAACCAAGCAGATAGGGACTAGGGAGTTTTTAACCAAACAGGGCCTTAGATTAACAACAGCTAATGAGTTGCACGGGACAGTGGACGCACCAGCACCATGTGCATCTACCGATGTACTGTGGTCATGCACAGTCTGTTGCAACAAAGAACAAACAACCAAGGAGCATATTTGTGTTGGTCCCAGTTTTGTTATCTTTAGACACCTTTCCCTATGTGAGCGCAGCAAATCTAGTCCTGCTCAAACTCTACAGCCTTGTCCCTTCCTTTCCTTTTTGAACTAGTACTTTCGCCCCTTCCTTTCCTCTTTGAACCACGTCCTAGATTTATGCGATACAACTTTCCCCACTACTTTCCCCCATTCCTTTCCTCTTTGAACCATGTCCTAGATTCATGCTATACAACTTTCCCCCTTCATTTCCTCTTTGAACCACATCCTAGATTCATGCTATATACAACTTTTCCCACTACTTTCCCCCACTCCTTTCCTCTTTGAACCACGTCCTAGATTCATGGTATACATGCAGCTAGAGCAATGCATGTGGAGTAAGTAAATTATATCTTAAGGTTCTTGTGGCGTGGTTCGGTGGGCGACGGGACGGCGGCAAAGAAGAAGGGGTCGGAGGCCCTCCCGCGCTGCCGCTGAGTGGAAAGTGAACAGCTGCGCCGGTAGTGGATTCCCTCCCTCGCCGACGGCAACAACGTTAAGCCTCCTTCCCTTCCCGCGGACGGATCCTGCCGGCTCTTTGAGCAGCAGTGAGGGGAGAGAGAGGCCAACGAAGTCTTGTTTAGATCTGGAGAGGGCGAGAGAGTGTGAAGAGAGCAACTACAAGCGCTGAGGCTCCAACGTGTATATATATACTGGAGAGAGAGTGTGAAGCGTGCAAACCCTAGAAAACAAGTGCCGAGGCTGCAGCTTATACGTGATGAGGTGATTATACGGTCACTACGAGATCGTATAGCTCCGTATCCATCCATTTTGTCCAGTCAAAGAATCCTCCTGGCACAAATTATGCTCAAGTGTAGTTATCAAACCCGAGACCTCAAGTTTGATGAGCGAACAGGCTAACCAGCTACACAACCCTCCCGTTATGTTCAACGAGAGGAAAATAACCTTTTATACATTCCTGCATTCGTGTGACAAGCATGCCGTGTTTTGTGTGTGTGTGGGAGTCATTGGGATTTCAATCATAATCGTGTCATGTGGCTTTGGTGGTAAGACTATCCACAGTGGTGCAGAAATAATGCAGCCTTAGTCACCTTACCTCTCTCCACGTAGTACGTTGGGTCCCACCAGTCAGAGGGTGAAACAAACAAATTAATAAGAAAAATTAAAAGCGCCAGCGGTGTATCTTACCTCACACATCTCGCTACTGCTCGGGAACACTGTCCAATTGATCCCTCTGTTCGCTCACGTACTATTTTAAGTGAATCCTTATTAACATGCACACAAATTTTGGGCACTTGTATTCGACTTAAGTCAGTGTGCCACCGTATCTCGTATACTTACTACTCCCTCCGTCTAGGTGTAATAAGTCACGTTAGAAGGTGCAACGGGACCAAGGTGCGTATGCGTGGCGTGTGTTGTGTGTGTTTAACAACATGTGTGTGTTAGAGAGAGCGACAGATCGACCTACTCCTACAGAGAGATGGTGTGTAGTGTACGATTTTAGCCGCGAGAGTCGGTGCATCCTCTCGTTTCCGGGCGTGTCCGGTAGGGACATGCGGACAGCTGCCACGCCCGCTCCTGACCAGCCTGGCCCACCCAAAGCCCCTCCATCGCCCGCGCGCGCTTCCCGCCCGAAACGGTCAGCGCCGCTCCAAAGAATCGGTGCCGCATTCATGCCCGGGCAGAGCGGACGCGACCTCTCACTGGCGCAAGAGTGATGGTTGCTTCGTCCGTCCAACTTACTGCTGGGTCTATGTGATTTGACGGCTCATTGGTCTTTATTACTGAGGTGGTAGGACTGCTGGATGTCCCACGCTTTCGGCGAAAGGAGGTACTACTACTACTAGATTACAATTTTCTCCATTCTTACAGCGGAGGCGTGCAAGAGCAGTGAAAACACGCAGGCTCAGTGATTACATGGCCCACCTCACACTATCACCGTGCGACACCTAACTCTTTACATAGTACTCCCTCCGTTCCTAAATATTACTAGATGAGTCCCCGCGCGTTGCCGCGGAACAGCGGTATATCTCTCTGCGCAAAATTATCGATTTCATAGAACTAAAAAAAACTCTATAACCGCATGACAAATGTGGTAGCCAAACTAAATAAACTCCCATCATCATTTAGATCATCCCACGTAAGGAAAAAAGATCAGCCAACTCCTACTGCATAATGGGATTATATTTTTCTTTTTGACATGTTAATGGGACTTAAAAGCTCACTTACATGCATGCTACCGGTGCATGCTTGCATGCAGACATGTTGATGTGATTTAAAACCCACTCACATGCATGTGCCACGGTATTTCTGCATGCTTGCATGTGGCTTAGTGCGGAGCCTCTCAACGTCTAGATCAGACGGCTATTATGGACTGATTTACTTCATCTAACGGCTACATCAATTTTGATGATGTGGCTCAAGGAGAGGATAGAGAATTCCTAGTAGTGGGGGCTAGCTATTACTAGTAGATAAGTCTTTGTAGAGATTCCACTAGGGACTACATACGGAACAAAATGAATGAATCTACACTTAAAATGCATCTATATACATCCGCATGTGGTTCATGGTGAAATCTCTACAAAGACTTATATTTAGGAACGGAGGAAGTACTAGTATAGTACGTACTGTAATTTATCAGCGAGATAAATTTGTACAATGCTATGAAGCTTCCAGCTTCTGTTACATGTATCTTGCGTCCAAGGTTGCCCGTTGCAACATTTCATCAAATACAAAGGAGACTAACATGCATGCTATTGCATCTCAATGATTGACAGATCATAGCAAATATGTACTCCCTCCGTTCCAAAATAAGTGTCTCAACTTTGTGCAAACTTTAGTACAAAGTTGTACTACTACTAAAGTTGACACTTATTTTGGAACAGAGGCAGCTAAAGAAAAAACGATCCATGCAGTCCCTAGCCCTTGAACCGTGAACCCTGACCAGGCTTCAATTTGCTGGCAACGTTCGAGCTTCCTAATAAATGAAGTTTGCAACCTTTTGACCATCGGATCATTTTGTGCAGTTTCACCAAAATCGAGATGAGCATCCCTGTGGCAAAGAAATTGAAGAAGCGTGATTAGAATAAGATTACTGGGACTAGTTGATGAGACATAAACTCATCACAAATACAGTACGTAGAAGCCAGTAGAGGTATGTGCGGGGCAAAGAAGTAGAGAAATATCCACAGGGAGTGATGTGGGCAGCTGGAGCAGTGGTGCAAGCCGGCTGTAAAGGGAGTTGTACCTGAGGGACGTAGCTCAACCTTGAGGAGGGCGGCGGGAGGCGGCAACTGCCCACGTCGCGGCAGTGAGCAAGGGACGAAGGCAACCTCACCGGCTTTGTGAGAGAGAACGGCGGGGACCCCTGATCGGGACGTGCCGACAGTGGGTTTTCGCCGTCGGCGACGGCCACCGCATCTACACTAAGCATCCACCCCTTCCCCAAGCGGACGTGATCCGCTGGGATGTTAGAGATGTGGCCACAGTCGTTTTGTGCGAGAGAGTGTGAAGAGAGCAACCCCAGCAAGCAACCGTGTAGGCTGGCCCGTCCTGACTATGTATATAGTGGAGCGGTTTCCTTTTCTCTCCATATGAACCTATCATATTGCGTACGTGCCACTGAAGAAAAAAAACTTTATTTATAAATGACGCGGCACCTACTACTCGTTCTCCTATAACCTTGCGCTTGGCATCTCCAAAATATTAACCTTGCGATTGGCTCTTCGCCTCTTCGGGAAGTCGAGCAATAATGGTAGTGCAGTATATATCGTTCTGGCTATATGAGACCGAATGAATTGCTGCACGTCCACCACGTGGGCGAGGGTCGAGGGGCGAGGGAGAGTGCTACATACGGAGCAAAATGAGTGAATCTACACTCTAAAATACGTCTATATACATCAGTGTTTGGAGTATGTACTAGTAGTTCATATTGAAATATACTAAATGACATATATATTCCAAACAATATGATATAATCTCTATAACCAAGGTAGTAGGGACGAGGATTAAACGGAGGGAGTAGTAATTTTTTTTTCCTCATCCTGCGAGCCACCGTGCACATGGGCGAGGGAGCGGGCATAAGGCGGAGCAAGCTTCGCCTCATCCTGTGAGCCACCGCGCCCGTGGGCGGGGGAGACGGCGTAGTAAGCAAGCTTCTCCTCATTCTGCAAGTTGACGGGACACATCAAAAGTACTCCAGTGTATAGAGCCTTACCTCTAAGGTAGGCCCCACATGGTTTGCCTCTTTTTTTAATGTAACACGTCAAGTCACAATTTGTTTGTTCACTCGTGGTAGACGATCCTCTCTCCACCAAGTGGACAACCAGTACACGTGCCAAATTACCACGCGGGCTGCCTTTTTCGTACAGAAATGAGCTCCACCGTGTACCCGCGCGGGTGTGGTTGGGAAAGAGACGGGAGTATGTGCGCTGTGCATGCACCTCTTCTCTTCGTGCACGTCCCCCACCTACGTGGGTGTGTGTGAGAGATACAAACCGCGTTCATGAGTGTTTTTTGTTTTGGGGTGGGGGGTTGATTTCGTGAATTATTTGTGGGAATATGTGTCGATGACATCTCAAACAAAATTTTGCATGCAATGTGTGTGAAATGGAGGCCTATCCATAACATGCATAGAGGGTCTGGCAATCCACGAGAAGAGAGGGAGGGGTCATAGCTATCGATAGAGTCGAAGAGAGGATCAAGTGGGTGGGTGCGAGATCGATGAAGAGAGCCATCGAAATTGTGTGTGTGTGTGTGTGTGTGTGCAAGTCAAAGATATAGGGCAATTGGCCTACCGGAACGTTAGAGGGCACATGTCAAGTTTGTGTGTGGCAGGGAGACATGACTAGAGTGCTCGATGTATCGGTGTGTGTGTGTGGGGGGGGGGAGGGGGTGGGGGAGGGGTAGGCAGAGGCCTAACTATAGAGGTAGAACGACTCGTATATGTGTTGAGAAGGAGAGACCCAGCTATGTATTGAGGGAGATCGCTCGACATCCATACATAACTGAAGGACGGGAAATATGATGGGACAGAGAGAGAGAGGAGAGAGAGAGGGAGGGAGAGGGAGGGAGAGGGGTAGAGTGCTGGATGGGTGATGGAGTTGCTTCTCGAAGATGGTGGGAGAGGCCTACTAGACAAACTGAGGGTGGAACTGCAATGTTATCAATAAGAGTGGGGATGTGTTTCTGTGTGTGCCTGTGCGTGATAGATCTGTCGGGACGCATCCATGGATGATGAAGGGGAACCATGTGTTTGGTAAGCAAACCTAACTAGATCGGTAGATCAATTGTTGTTTGTCGAAGGAAGGGAGAGACACAACTAATGAGGTAGATCGATCGACGTGTGGGTAAAAACGAGTTATAAGGACCTAGCTAGCTATATGTATAGCGAGAGATCGGTCGGTGTACGTCCATTTGTTAGAGGCAAATAAGGCCCAGCGAGATGGATAGACAGAGAGAATGGAGCTAGGAGGTGGTGCGAGAGGCCCAACTACTAGCTAGATAGGGGGAGGAGTGTGCGGTTGTGAGATCGATGAAAAGAGGGGCGAGAGTTTACACGTGTGTGTGACCGTATGAGAGACACGGGGCAAGGACACATAAAGGAGGAGATTGAAGGTGTGTGTGTATGTTGTAGGCAGGCATCACTGGAGAGGTTTATCGATCGGTGTGTGTCGAAAGGAGTTGTGGAGACTCTGGGAGAACGACCTAAAGAAGAAAAATGAATGTGCCCGGTGGATAGAATGCCGAGGGAGGGGGAGGGCGAGGAGGGCGTGTGCATGCACGTTAGAAAGTTAGTGGTAGCTACAAAGGTTAGAGGATTGTGTGGGTGTAAGAGACTAACAAAGATCATAATTTGATATGAAAGCGGATTCATATATTTGAATAGGAGATCATAGTGTTTTAAACATTGCATGCATGAATATAGCGGTGATACACGTGCTGTGCACATGTTATACCATAATGTGATAATGCATGGCGTTTGCAACTCACAGCTAAATGCCGAACAATCTAAACCATACTATACATCAAACAATCTCACATTTTATTTGAATTTGTGATAATGTGTGGCGTTTGCAGCTTACAACTAAATATCGAACAATCTAAACAATACTATATATCGAACATTCTCACATTTTATTTGAATTTGTGGTAATGTGTGGTGTTTGCAACTCACATCTAAATACTTGTAGGCGTAGGGGGCGGGGCACCATACATAATGTGATAAACACATTATACATATGAGACATGGTTTAGATTATGAAGATCTAGCTAGAGCTAGAAATGTAATGTGATTTGAAATCAAAATAAAGTGGATTCAAAAAATCGAGTTCGAGTTCATATAGTACACATAGTTCATATGTAACTCGAGACTAATCATGTGGTGTGCTGTGAAGATAATACACAAACGATGGTTTAACTTGACAATAATGATGATTGTAGATCTTATTAAAACAGAGAAATGAATTCAAATGCTTTGACTTCACAACAATCATTACTGTAGATCTTATTCAAATAGAGAAACGAGTTCAAATTTAGTTCATACTGAAGCAGTAGTATATACGTTTGGAATGCACTAAAACGTTCATTTGAGTAGTAGGTTGCATGCATTATACACGTAGCGAAATATTTTAATTGAACATAACATGAATTCAAAGTTTTGAATGACATTTGTAGTGCGCATTGATTTGGTACAGTACACGTTAGGCTTGTCCGAAAATTTCAACCCGCGCCTTGTTAGCCCAAAATATTTAAGATATATCTTTGTCTCGTTGTGCTCCGACAACTCCCTCCATCTCAACCCGCGCCTTGCTATTCCGAAATTACAACGCGCGCGAAAACTCCCATCTCATGTGAAATCCAGACACGCAAAATGCCCGTGGTACCCCTGAACCGAAAGAACCGCCTCAAATCGGTGGGGGTACTTTCGTAACTTACCCCACATTTCGGACAAACGTGTCTCTAAGCCATGGTTCCCCACTGCCATCCCATCCGCCCACCCATTCGTACACCAAGGCCGCGAAAACCCATGACGAAACCCCACACCCTGCTCCGTCCGCCACCCAGCCGGAGCCTCTTCCTCGATGACGTCGTCCACAGCAACACCTCGACATCCCTCATCCATCGTACCGGATGAGGATCCATCGTCGATCTCATCGTCCCACCGGTTCAGCCACCCCATCCTCCACCTCCAAGGAGCTGCCCTGACGTTCCCCTCGTCTTTCTCACCACCTCCATTCCCACACCGCCGTCTTCACCTGCACCACCAGAAGAGCATCATCATCAACGTTTCCTCGGATGAAGCTGCGGCCTAATCGGCACCACCAAAGAGGTTGTACACTAATCGCTGCATCTTCTTCTTGATTCGACCTCACGGTGCTGCCGGCGCTCGGTCCCGAGCCGACACGACGTGGCTCCATCCACGGCGGCATCGCCGACCACTTCCTCCATGGTGTCGCTCCCTCGGCGGTGACGTCCACATCAGTAGGAGCTGCTGCTGCTTTAGCTCTCGCTCGCGCTACTGCTCTGCTCTTGCTCTCAGTCCCTTGCTCGGTCTGCTCTTGCTCGCGCTGCTGCTCTCGCTCTTATTCTTGCTTGCGATGCTGCTCCGATTTAGCTACACTCCAGTCGACTGAATCGACTTTTGGGTCAATCAATTTTCAGGGGGGGGAGGAGGGGGGGGGCTCACCGAGGTGAAGGAAGAACCAGCCGCAACAGGGAGGGGGGCTCGCCGGAGAGGTACCCCACTATCTATATTAGGGTTCAGGGTAGGGGCGGTGGTCGCCGGCGGTGGTGGGGCGGTGGCGTGGGGATCGCCGGAGAAAAAGCTCGGCACGGGGGGGGGGGGGGGCTAGAGGGATGGACGGGGCAGTGGGGGACCGGCGGTGGGGAGTGTTTTCGGGGCAGGCGGGGCGGCGGGGGGCTGCTGTTTGGCCGGTGGTGGCTGGCGGCTCAGGGGGGTGGAGGTTGAAGATGAACCGCAGGCCCTTGATTTCGTATCCAACGGCTGCAAAATTGACTGACCAGAGATGAAAAAGTCAGTCGATCGACGTGTAGCCTCACCTTGCTAGTGCGTTCAGTTTCAACAGCAAAATTCAGTTGCGACAGTTAAGTTCAGTTTTGGCAGTTAAGTTCAGTTTCGACAGTTAAGTTCATAGATGAGCAGATGATGTATTTTACATCTAGCAGTTTGTGGTTATGTATTTTACGTCATGTATTGGAGATGCTATTAGAATTCCACTCAGGTTAACGTTGTTCATTGTCTCTCTTGTCCTGCTTCAGCCTCGGCGTCGTACAACTCATCAGAGCTGCTCCAACGACGAAACCCTCCATCACAGCGGAACAGTACCTCGGGCTCCATCTCCAGACGCCTAAGATCTTCTTCTCCTCCTTTGACAGCAAAGTCAGTCGGAGCATCCTCACCAGCCAACCCAATCACACTGAGATCGACATGGCTTCGCCAAAGAGGTTGTACACTTGTTGCATCTCTTTTTTACTCTACTTGTTATATATATTGTCCACTGAGCACACGGATTTGTTCCTTTAGTGTTTCCTTGAAAGAAAAAATGTAGGAATTTTAATTTTCACTTGTCCTCCTTTTCAAATTCCTATTCATGAAGCACAAGACTAAGAGATAGTAGCATAATAGCATTATAACCGTACATTTTCTTGTGGTTTGACTTAATCTCACCATGCTTCTTTGCATCCTGTGATCTTCCAATTGTTGTGAATCAAACACCCAGATTGGCAGAAATCCTGTGTTTTTAAATTCTCTGTTTTGCACGTGCATTCCTATCCTATTCCTGTCTATTTCCTATCCCTGCATTGTTGGAATCCTCCAATTCAAATGAGCCCTTACAGAATTACTTCTCTTACAGATAGTTGTCAAAGAAAACCTTGCGTGGTTTGTCCCGCTCCTTCTACGCCGTCGTCCACCCCAGCTCAGCTGCTCCAACGACAGAAGGGTCCAGCACAGTAGGGATCCGGCCTCCAGACTGTCTTTTGCTGCCTCAGATCTTCTTCCCCGCCGCCGGCAGCCATGAAAACTGCATTACCATCATCAACCGAGTAGATGACCTCGAGGACTACACGGGTCCGCAAGAGAGGTCACACTCTTTCGTGTCTGCTTACGTTATGCATCACTTAATATTACATGCTACTTATCGTCCTGTTCACCGATTAGACTCTGAGTCAGCTCCAAACTAATGGTCAAACTTGAGTTTTTAAATGGTTGTGGGGTACATATCGGGGCCGCTATCAATAGTATCTATCTACTATCTGGTTAATCTCCGGTGTCTACTATGAGTTTCATATTGGGTGGGAAACAAACAGTAAAGAAGCCATTATCTATATTTTTTAACTGAAGCCATTATCTACCTGCTATTATTGGTTTTGGGTCTATCCACAGGTTGCTACCATCACTCTGGATTTCTGCATGCACTCCTTACATAATCTCACTATGTTTTATTCCTATGCATGACAATTATTGTAAACAATGGAACTGAACATGTAGAGCAAAAGAGACGAGCCTTGCATGGCAATAAAATTTCATGCAGACATCGCTCCATGGTAGGCGCAAAGGCAACCCCCCTCCACGCATTTCGGATTGTAATCAAGAGGAAGATATCTGTTCTGAGGGGATTCAGAAGGAGAAGACAACTTCTATTTACCCCCTGAGGTCTTCGCTCTAACTTGGCATGCTGATGTTGGTTATATCATGCATATGGTGTCTTGCATTGCTTACTTTATACATCAAATATGTCATCTGCTTAGTTTAGACATCCTTTTTGCAAATGCCATCTGCTTAGTTTATTCATTGTTTATGTGAATTATGCAACACCATCTTGTTTAGCCAGGCATCATATATGTGAATTTTGCAATGCCATCCTGCTTAGCCAGTCATCTTATATGTAAATTATATCTGGCCATCCTTTTTTTTGTTAAATATTACATTTGTCAACAATGTTAGTACATTCAACTGCTCTTCGTGTGCATTAGCCATTTGACACGGTGATGGCAAATTTTGGAGTAAAAACAAGGTCTTCAGAGCAGACTATGCTATCTGACGAAGCGCATATCTCGCTGGTTACGGATAGCTCCTTAGAGGAGGATTCAGAGACAGATGACCAGTCCTATTCCCCCCCCCCGAGGTGTATGCTCTAACTTGGCAGGGTTATGTTGCTCATATCGTGCGTATGATGTCTCGCATTGCTATGTCATTTGATTAGTTTAGACATGCTTTGTGTGAATGGCACCTGTTCAGTGTCTAATTACCATATATGTGAATTATGCATTGCCATCTTGTTGCAAGACATTATATATGTGAATTATACAATGCTATCTTGTTGCAAAGGCATTATATATGTGAATTATGCAATGCCATGCTGTTTAGCCAATCATCATGTATGTGAATTATATCATGCTATCATTTTTTTGTATTACGTGTTCCATTTGTCGACAACGTTTGTATATTCAACTACTCTTCCTGTGCATCAGCCATTTGAAGCGGTGACGGAAGTATCTGGAGTGAAAACAAGGTATTCAGAGCAGACAATGCTACCTGCTGAAGCAGACATCTTGCTGGTTACAGAGAGCTCCTTAGTGGAGGATTCAGAGACTGATGACCAGTCCTATTTCCCCCCTAAGGTCTATGCTCAAACTTGGCAGGGTTATATTACCCATGTCATGCATGTTGTCTTGCATTGCTTAGTTTTTACATCATAGATGGATTGCCATCTGCTTACTTGCTTACTATATAAATCATATATTTGAATTATATCATGCCATCATGTTTACATAGTACATACACATCATCTATCTAAATTATGGCATGACAACCCATTTAATAAAGACATCATATAGTTATATCATCTCATCATGTTTAGTATTTACAGTCATCATATTTTGAATTATGGCATTCTATCCATGAATATGTGAATTATGGCATGCCAACCTATTTAATAAACACATTATATAGTTATGTCATGTCATCCTGTTTACATAGTCTCATATTTTGAACTATGTCTTTCCATATTTTTTAGTTAGCCATCATAATGTGAAATTGTGTCATGCTATCCTGTTTAGTTAGTCATCATATATGTGAAATTGTGTCATGCTATCCTGTTTGGTTAGACAACATAAATATGAATTATTTCATGCCCTCTTTTATTCCCCACTATCCATTGCACTTGTTTATCATATAATGTCTATACTTTAAATTACTTTTCTTGTTTACCAGCCATTTGAATTGGAGAGCGTGATGGCAGTATCTAAGGGAGTAACAACACGGTCTTCAGAAAAGATAGTGCTACTAGTTGATGCAGATAGAACCACGGTTGTACTTGCCCAAGGACCAGATCCACCACACATAACCCAGACTCTCGCAGATTGTACCCCTACCCAGTTGGACAGAGAACCAGCTACACCCCTTCTAACCCCAACCCCGGCAGATAGTAACCCAGTTCCAGTTGACACAACACCATCTCCACCACAAAGCACCCAAACATGAGTAGTTAGTAAGGGAACTACAGTGCCCAAAGCACAAGGACCACCACTCCGAATCCCAACTCAATGCTTAAAGGAGAAGAAGATCTGTTCTCAGGTCAGGTTCTGTAGCTATGGTTCATACACCTTTGCTCTTGCATTACTGTATTTACTCATACCAACTATTTTCAAATTTGAAGGATGGAATTGAAACTCCAATGGTGCAACAGGTATGTTTTAAACCTGTTTCTTTAACTGGTTTGCTGTTGTAACCTGCTCTATGTTGATTTCAGTTTCAATTGAATAAACAGTTATGTTCTCATGTCATGCACATTACAAGTGTTGTTATTGCTCTATAGTTACCCACACTTATATTCTGTCTATTCTGCTTTGTCTTGAACAAATATTATTTGAACTGTGTCTCTATCTTGATTTGGCAACAAAAACTAGAATGATATAGACCATAAAGTGACCATGGTACATAGATATATGTTTGTTTCATGCTGTTATCCTGTCCACTTTACTACTGAACTCATTTACCAAAATGAGTTTCATATACAACATGGTAAACATGTGATGTGTCTGCTTGTTTCTCTTTTAGAATGCGGACAAAATATTGGAGAACAGTACCGCGTTATCCAATGGTAAAGGAAGTAATGCAGATAAGGTTCAAGATAGTGAGACATCCCTGTTGGTCTCCAAGAAAGCTGATAAAAACTATCTTGATGACATTGAGAGAACCCAAAAGTCATTTCTTGATGTAGTATTCGAGTTACTGGCCACTACTGCTGGCACAAGCTCTTCGAACTCGCTGCCTGAATCAATTCGTCTTCTTGAGTCTCAACTTCAAGTTGAAAGAGATTGATCAGATGTGCTGCGATAGGAAGCTGAAGGACTGAGGAAGTCCCAGCAGAATTCAGATGCACATTTCCTGGTGCAACATCAAGCGCTGGAGGATTTAAGCGCCAAACAAGAGAAAGTTAATAAGCTTGCTAAGCATCTTGCCAGCATTATGGGTACCCAGGATATTGTTTCTTGAGATCTTCTGAAGTGGTTTCAGTTCTGGATTTGTTTTGCTGCGGCGTTTATTTGCGCTGGTCGCCAACTTTGACAACCAGTGTATATGATATGCTGCTTTGTTCCCTATATTTGCACTGGTGGCGAACTTTGATGCCTAGTGGATGTAATATGTGTAATAACCATGATAGCCCTAGCGTTAGTTGCTTGCTTATTTATTTCCTTGTTGTCTTATTTATTTGTTTGCTTGTAGTCATTGCAGTTCTTTTTCCGCGGTTTTCTAGTGGCTGCAATAACCTATTTTTTAAAACTAGGCCACAATAACCATGGGCTAATATTTACTGTAGTGACACTGGGCCTCCTACTGGCCGTAGAAACAGTGGGCCTTCTACGGGTCGTAGAAACAATGGGCCTTCTACGGGCCGTAGAAACAATGGGCCTTCTGCGGGCCGTATCATCAATGGGCCTTATACGGGCCATATGATCGATTGGCCAAACAGACCGCATTATGGCCGTAAACAGGCTAGAGTTGGAATCATCCTTTCATGAGCCGACCATAATGGGCCATCGTTAATAGGCCGTATTTGATGAGGCTATGAAAACGGCCCAACGTATTAACGGACCACAAACGTGCCGACTGTAACCACGGGCTGAATTTGGCCCACAAGCAGAAAATGACAGTAACGGGCCGTAAGTAAACGAATGCTGGAAATTGGCCCAAGAATAAATGGGCTCCGAGAAGGCCGAAAGATAACATGGGCTGGAAACGGCCCAACGGAATAACGGGTCGTTAATGGGTATAAAGTGATACACTATTCATTACAGGCCAGTTTCACCACGGGCCGTTAATGGGTGTAAAGTGATACACTGTTCATTACGGGCCAGTTTCACCACGGGCCGTTAATAGGCCAAGAGTTACATAGGGCCACATATGGGCCGAAAGACATCATGGGCCATACATGGGCCAGAAGTGAAACGGGCTGGAATCATATTGGATGGCCTAGATGACGCTACCGGGCCTAATTCGGATAGGGCGTAACGAGCCTTGGGTTAGCGGGCTGTAAATGGGCTATATGCGAACATGGCGTTAACAGGCTTTCCATAGGCCAGCCCGTCACCTTTTGACCAAGTCAAATGGGCCGGCCTTTTCACAGGAATGGGCCTCTGTTGGGCCGTGCCACGTGTCGACGTATCATAGGCGCCTTCTGTCCAATGAGTGGATGACATCTGTCCCAACGATGAGCCGACACGTGTTTCCTCCAGCCAATGATGATTTTACACGTGGAAAATCCCCATTGGTCGGGGCTGTTAACGGGTTATCGGATCCAAAACCCGACCCGATAGCTTAATAGCGTTCCGTTATGGTGGATGCCACGTGTCAGTCACCCTTGACGAAAGCACTTCTGTGACGCGCGATTCATCGTCATGGAAGTGGACACTTCCATGATGATAATTTTGGTAATGTCATGGAACACTTCTATGACAGCACATGTATGACTATCTTGATTCTGTCATAAAATCGTCATGGATGTACATGCATGAAAAAAAACACGACCTACTGTGACAAACACGTATCATCATGGAAGTGTATTGTTTTTGTAGTGTCGCCATCCACCGGGAGAGCCACCAATCGTGATGCTGCAGCGATCATGTTCTCTAAAGGGTTAGAAAAATGACTCGGTGGTGTTGGAACATAGTGAGGTGGAGCAGTATTCAGACGAGGAGGTTCCATCACCCGTGGCTGAACCAGCGTCCCGGCCCCGGGTGTTGCAACCCGGTTTACCTCCGGCGGGTTACTCGGGCCTGCACCGGGCGTGCGAAAGAGGTTTCTAGGATCATAAACCGGAGGCACGCGGGATTGAGTCTTCTGGTGTCTTCTCCTCATGACCTCGTTTGACGCGTTCAAATCCATTGTAAGTTGGAGGGCCTCTGATTGAATCTGCTGGGCTCGAGCATCCAGAGCCGCCCGCTCCATGGCCATCTCGACGTCCTTCGCTGCCAGGTTTTCCTTAGCTTGTGCTACCTCCTCACGTAACTGTGCCACTTCTGCACCGTGTTGAGCTTGATCCGCCGGATTGACCATGGCGGTTAACAGAGCAGTCATCCTATCCATTAGATCCATCAGAACCTGAGCCGGCGCACGCGGGGCCTCCTGCCCCGGCTGCCGCTGACCCAGAGGTTATTGCTGCCGCAGCCATAGAGTTTTGAATCGGTTGTGTGCCAGCCATGAAGATCCCAACTCTGCTTGGCGGCTCAAAGGGGTCCGGAATACTCCTGCCATGGGAACAGCCCCCAAGCCCGCCGTCTTGCAATTGATACAACGAATCCGTCTCACCCGTGGATGACTCACCATCAGAGTAGATGGCCGTCTCACCACTAGACACAGATCCTTCAGAAAATTCCCCTCCATGGATGCATCCCACGAAGGCACACTTCACGGCAGGCTGAGCCCGAGCAGGTCTCGCACGCTGAGCCGTCTCGACGATGTCGGTGCAGATGTCCGGCTCAAGGCCCGGCTCGCTGATCTTGCTGATGAAGACGTGGATTCCGCTGAAGGGACCCGGTACCCGTACTCAATTGAGCCGGTGTCGGGGCCCCAGCCTGCGTCATTGATGTAGAGCTTGCCGCGATGACTCTTGGTCATCCGGCCCACAGCGTATCCCTTGAGCCCTTCGAAGCTTCCCTTCAAGAACTCAAATCCACCATGCGCTGGCCCCACGGTGGGCGCCAACTATCATGGAATTGTCACGGCAGATGTCCTAGTGAAAGGACTTAGTTGTGGAGCCATTGCAACTAGGAAGCTTAAAGGGGTTAAAACAGGACAAAGGACACGGGAGTTTATACTGGTTTGGCCCCTTGCAGTGAAGGTAATGGCTTAATCCAGTTTGAGGTGGGATTGCTTATGTCTTGATTACCAGGGAGCGAATCCGCTTGACCTAGTTCTCAATCTGATCTTACTTGTCCTGAACCGCCGCCGGGTCGTCCCTTTATATATAGAGGTCGACGCCCAGTGGCTCACAGAGTCCCAGCCGGCTCATAAACAGTGTCCGGCTCGGTCTCTCTCTATTCTTGCCTTACAATACAAGTTACATACATATGGCAGTTTATCTCTATGGGCTTTAAGTCGCCTTTGGGCCTTCGCCCCTTTAACTGAACCGCCATCTTCCAGTGCCGTCTTGGGCTTCATGAATCGCCATAGGTATGACCCGGCCCCTCCTAGGCGGGTCATACCTAATAGTTATATCCCCAACACAGGTGCTATTTTTTATTCGTGTTTCTCACAAACCATGTGCTGGAAGGTGCGTAATTAAACAAAGTCAAGGATGCTTTCTGCGAAAAGAAAAGAAAATGCGTGCCCCACCCAATGCATCACCACTCTCGGACACTTATTTCCTCCGTTTCTTTTTATCTGCATATAAAGCTTGGTCAAAATCAAGCTTTGTAAAGTTTGACTAATGTTACATTGAAAAATATTAACAATCACAATATGAAATCAATATTACCAGATGCATCATGAAATGTATTCACATACTATACAGTTTTAGTATTGTAGATGTTTAGATTTTTTTATATAAATTTGATCAAGCTTTGTGTGGTTCGACTTTGACCAAATTTTATACACGGAGTAAAAAGAAATGGAGGGAGTACATGTGAGCCGCATTCATGCTGATACGCTACGTGAGCACAAGAGACAAATGGATACAGAAGAAGTGACCGTATCTGCACACATAGACAAGTATGGGACCACAATCACGTATTTTGTAACTTTTAGCACTAATCTTAACATATGCAAGTTCTATGACTGCCACTAATATTAAAGCATCTCTAGCAGCCACCGTAAAAATAGAAATCGTAAAACATGTTTACAGTGTCTCTCAAAACGCATTTTTGATCTGATACGGGCTTCGAAAGAACAGATACGGTAAAAGGAGCCCGCTCGCGCTAGCCGTCCTTGTAGCGTAGCTCGCCCGTGTCCATCTCCTACGTAGCAGTATGCATGATCGAGATCCATCTGGAATGTAGCAATAGCAATTGAACATATAAAGGATGAGTGGGGTGCAGGCACAACCACTGCATCCACATTGGCAGTGAATAGTGCAGTGACTCGGGGAGGCATCGAAAGAAAAAACGAGCCCCGCGTCCTTCCTCGCACGTCCCACCTCAAAAAAACGAGCCTGTGCCCTTCCTCGCACATCCCACCTCAGTCGCCTCCCTCCTCCCACCCTCCTCCCACCTCAGGAACCCTACCCAACCCATCTAGAAGCGTCGCGCGCGTCCCATTCATCATCCCGAGGGAGCAGGAGAGCAAGTTCCGACCGCGGGGGTTCGACATGCACAAGGCCAATGTCGCCGCCGACAAGGCCGTCGCGCACAACCTTCGCACCTCCTCGGCTCCAAGGGCATCGACAAGATTCTCCATTCCCCCGACGATGATGTCACCATCAGTAACTACTACAACACAGTCTCTCACTCCCCTCCCCGCTCCACTTCCTGATCTTAGCCTAACTTAAGGTTCTTTAGTCGTTGCTAGCATGTGATCTGGCCCTTCCATTCATTTCAGCTAGGGATTTTGGGTGTGTGCTATGCAGTATCTGTCTGGAGTTCTAGAATTTGCGTGTGTGTGCTAGCCTAACTTAAGGTCTATTTGTTAGTTCTGTTGGATATTACCTGGATTTTATTCCCATAAGAAGGGAAGTCCAAGTTTCTGAATAATTACCTCCCTTATGTTTTTCAGCAAATGACAGAGCGACGATCCTGGAGCAAATGGATGTTGACAACCAGGTTGCAAAATTGATGGTAGAGCTTTTCCGTAGTCAAGACTATGAAATTGGGGATGGTACTACTGGGGTGGTGGTCCTGGCAGGGTCGCTCCTGGAGCAAGCTGAGAAACTGCTAGAGCGTGGTATTTATCAAGTAAGAATCACCGAAGGATATGAGATGGCTTCCAAGATAGCTTTTGATCACCTTGAACATATCTCCACTAGGTTTGAGTTCACTGCTACAAATATAGAGCCCTTGGTGCAGACCTGCATGACAACTCTGTCCTCAAAGATGTAAGGCAAAGATACTCACTCTTAACTTCTAAGTTATGCAACCAATGTTTTGATCTGCCAGGAAGCAGAGTAGATTCAATTTACATTTCTCTCCCTTTGTCTAACGGGACCCGTCATTCTTAAACAGTAGTGTTAACCGTTGTAAGTGGATGCTTGCTGAGATTGCTGTCAGGGAAGTCTTTGCTATTGCTGATTTGGAAAGGAAGGACGTAAACTTGGACTTGATTAAAGTAGAAGATAAAGTTGGTGGGAAGCTAGAGGACACTGAGCGAATATATAGAATTGCTATTGATAAAGATATGAGACACCCACAAATGCCAAAGAGAATCGAGGATGCTAATATTGCCATCCTTACCTGCCCATTTCAGCCCCCAAAGCCCAAGACTAAGCATAAGGTTGACATTGACACCGTAGAAAATTCCAGACGATGCATGGACAAGAGCAGAAATACTTTGATGAAATGGTTCAGAAATGCACGGTAAAAGCCTACAAAATTTCAGTATATTTTATAGTAGGGCAAAGTCATGATTTCGCACAAAGTTTATTTACTTTGCATCATATCATGTTTGATTTCTTAATATAAGTACTTAAAGATTTGTTTGTACACACTTGCAGGATGTTGGTGCAACCTTAGTTATCTGACAATGGGGTTTTAATGATGAAGCCAATCATTTGCTCATGCAAAAAAATCTGCCCGCTGTCAGATGGGTTGGTGGTGTTGAATTGGAATTGATTGCCATAGCTACATGTTGATATGAGTACCTCTCCTTGTGAACCTAAATGTCTTAGAGCAACTCCAATGGGGCGACCCATTTTGTCCGCCTGCGTCCGTTTGGATCGGCGCGGACAAAAGTGGAGGCCCTACGCGCCGAGCCAAACACAAATCGCGTCCGCGCCGATCCATTTCGGGCCCAAAATTGCGCCTGGAATGCTTCGGCGCGGATGTGCTGCGTGTCTCCTGGGCGTCCGCCGCGTCCCCACCTGTAGGGCACCCAACCGCCACCGGTCGTCTTATTTATGACGACCACCGATAGCGGTCCCACTAGTCAGCCAGTGAAAGTGTCCTTTTTTAAGCATGCGTACTGCAGGGGGGGGGCTCATCCACTTCTCCCGTCCACATCTGGCCCCCTACCACTCCCTTTGCTTCCTCGCCGGCGACAGCAAACCCTAGCGCGCCATGGGCATCTTCGGCAGCAGCAAGGGCACCCCTGACACCTCGTCCTCCCGTGCTTCCCTCCCCCTCCTCCTCCAGCATCGGCACATTTCCGCCCTAAACGCCGGTGCCTACACATCCCGGTGCACCAAGCGCGATGGCACTGGGAGTACAGGCAGCCGCTGCCATACCCCGATGTCACGCTGCCGCACCATTGGCACCTGGATCCGCAGCGAATCCCGGTGCTGGTGGTTCCACAGAGCCAGCAGGCGCAAAATGACGAGGTTCGTCGGCACCGCATACAGCTCACGCCGGAGCAGCATCGGCTGCCTGAGTACGCCGCCGACTCTCCCAACTGGGAGGCTTGGTTCGCCCTCGAACACGAGGAGCAATGGCGTTCGGGTGTCGACGACGTCCCGCCGCCGTTCCCACCGCCGCCCTGCAGGTACAGCCGGAGGACATGGAGGCGGAGGTGGAGTACTAGGCCTCCCTCGAGGAATCCCTGTAGCAGGCGCTGGAGGCTAGCCACCTCGAGGAGGACATGCGCTGGGATGGGCTGGAGAAAGCCCTTGCCCTGTTGGCGGCAGGGGACTCCATCCACACCTTGATGTTCATGCCGCCACCGCCACCGTCACCGCCGATCCAGCCCAAGCCGGAGCTGGAGCCGACGCAGAAGCGCTCCCCGCCTCCACCCACTTGGCCGGAGGAGGCCTACTCGTGGACGGGCTAGTACCGCGAGTGGGTGAGCGCTGTCGGTGTCAAAACCGGCGGATCTCGGGTAGGGGGTCCCGAACTGTGCGTCCAAGGTTAATGGTAACAGGAGGCAGGGGACACGATGTTTTACCCAGGTTCGGGCCCTCTCGGTGGAGGTAATACCCTACTTCCTGCTTGATTGATCTTGATGATATGAGTATTACAAGAGTTGACTACCATGAGATCGTAGAGGCTAAACCCTAGAAGCTAGCCTATGATTATGATTGTTGTCGTCCTACGGACTAAACCCTCCGGTTTATATAGACACCGGAGGGGGCTAGGGTTACACAGAGTCGGTTACAGAGAAGGAGATCTACATATCTGAATTGCCAAGCTTGCCTTCCACGCAAAGGAGAGTCCCACCCGGACACGGGATGATGTCTTCAATCTTGTATCTTCATAGTCCAACAGTCCGGCTGTCTGAGGACCCCTTAGTCCAGGACTCCCTCAGTAGCCCCTGAACCAGGCTTCAATGACGATGAGTCCGGCGTGCAGATTGTCTTCGGCATTGCAAGGCGGGTTCCTTCTCCGAATACTCCATAGAAGATTTTGAACACAAGGATCGTGTCCGGCTCTGCAAAACAAATTCCACATACTACCATAGAGAGTACAATATTCCACAAATCTAATCTGCTGACAGCTTTTTATGACATCACACCACGGTCCAGTCACTATTCGAACCATTTTTCACAACCAGCTACTGCACATAATGCGAGGCGGCTTCCTTGACACGTCTTGTCGAAGCAGAGATTGTGTCCCCTTATCACGGGATTCTCATCAATACGGGTATGGGTAACCCAACCGCGCCATCAATCGTGGCACTTGGGAAATAAGCGATTTTAACGGGCAAGTGGGGAGGCGCACAGTTTCTACCGCCTTTATAAAGAGATAGGGATTCTCCTCTTTCACCCATGCCTTCTTCCTTATTCGCTCATCCATTCTCGCACGCTCGAGCTCCAGCACCCCAGTTCTCACCTTCTCCATACAGCCAAACATGTCCGGAGCGGGAGGCAAGTGGATGGCCTCCTCCGTCACGGAGGAGGACCTTACGAAGCTTCGGGTGGCCGGATACTTGTCCATAGACATCGCGTACCGGCTCCCGAACGCAGGGCAGATCATTCCGACTCCGGGACCCCACGGGAGGGTTGTGTTCCTCGCCCACTTCATCTACGGACTGGGATTCCCCCTCCACCCATTTGTCCGCGGGCTCATGTTTTATTACAGGCTGGATTTTCATGAACTGGCCCCTAATTTCATTCTCAACATCTCGGCGTTTATCGTCATGTGCGAGGCTTTCCTCCGCATCAGGCCCCACTTTGGCCTGTGGCTGAAGATCTTCAACGTGAAGCCGAAGATTGTGGTCGGTTAGCAGGCGGAGTGCGGAGGTGCCATGGTGGGCAAGATGCCCAGCTTCACCTGGCTTGAAGGCTCCTATGTGGAGACCGTGAAGGGGTGGCAATCGGGGTGGTTCTACATCACCGAGCCGCGCAACGCCAACTGGGTGGCGGCCCCCGAATTCAGATCCGGCATCCCCATGCGGCTCACCTCCTGGAAGAAGAAGGGCCTAGCCTGGGGCGCGCCTGCGGAGCTGACCGGACTCCAGAACTGCGTCAAAAATATGATAAGCGAGAAGATCAAGCTTGTCAATGTGGTCCAGGTCATGCTATTTTGTCGGATTCTCCCGTGTCAAAGACGGGCATTCAACCCGTGGGAGTTAGACGCGACCCAACACCAGACACTGCAAGAGCTCTTCGACACGACGCACAAAGACATCTGGAAGGTGTTGTTCAAGGCCAGCGAAGTTCCTCCTCCCACCACCGAGGACCGCAGATTTAGCACCAAGCGCCACGCCAATTCGGTAAGCATTCTACATTTCTCAAGATGTGCCTTTCCTCAGTATATTCATGGGAGGAACTTAAGCCACCGTACTGATTTAACAGGATTATGTGGCGACGGCAGAGCGGATCGACTGTCCGGTTCCGTTGCCTGAAGATCCAGCAACCGCTCTTCTGACGGAGATGCTGGTTCTGGCGCCCTATGAGGTGCCGAAGAACAAGGCCAAGGAGAAGGCCACGGGGACCAGGAAAAGTCTTTGGCGCAAGGTGGTGTCAGACTCATCATTCGAAGACACCGAGGCACACTCCTCCAACGACAATGAGAAGGAAGAAGAGGAAAACCCTCTCCCTCAAACCGAGGGGGAGAAGAAAAGGAAGGCCGCCCCCTCCGGGGAGGCCGAAGGGTCGAAGAAGGGAATGACCCTCCCTCCGGACCACTCCACAATCGCCGCCTATAGCGAGGAGGAGTGGCTACCCAGGGCCAAGTCCCTGGCGAAGTCGTAAGTATCCGGATGCCATAATACTT
The DNA here is from genome assembly GCF_018294505.1 of Triticum aestivum. Lineage (NCBI taxonomy): Eukaryota > Viridiplantae > Streptophyta > Magnoliopsida > Poales > Poaceae > Triticum > Triticum aestivum. The sequence continues at coordinate 360,821,224 of NC_057810.1, forward strand.
CTTGCATGTTTTAGCTTTATGGCTTCTTATTATGTCAAGATATGTTTGTGCAGTCCGTCCAAAGCCCACATTGACTTATCCTCCTCGGATGGGTCCTTGAGCTCGTCGGAGATGAACAACTATTAGCTCCCGATGGCCTCCACTCCCCGGCCCGCGGACGACACCGAAGTGTTGTCTTAGAGGATATGGGGCTAGGGAGAGATGGATCTGGAGGCGCCTCAGGGCGAGACCCCCGATGCCGGGCTCATGGGAGGGGGGGGGGGGAAGATCCCCATGGATTCTGTTGAGGGGGATCGCGGCAGGCTTGGCCCCCAGCCGGATACTGCGCCGGAACCTCCCGTGGTTCCGGATTCAGGCAGGCAGCCCCCCGCCAAGGGGGGCGAGCCGCCTGTGACGATGACCTCTGTCCATCCAGAGGCATCGGATAACTTGGTGGAAGCGCTTCAGAGCGCTTCCCTTGATGAAGGACATTGTACTCTTATGAGTACGGTGATTGCGAAGGTTCAGACCGCCAAAAGCGGATTGACCGAAGCCTGTGTCAGCCTCCTGACAGGCTTTAAGGTAAGTAATTTGAATTATGAGAAAGTATGATAGTATAGATAGTAGCCCCTGATGCTCTGTTTGGTGTTCGGGAAGAAAAGCCGAACAGAGGATCAAATATTATTCCCAGGAGTCTAATCATACTATGTCTATGTGAATAAGCAGGCGTCGGTGCTGGCCGCTGCCGCTGCCACTGCGGAGGTCTCCGGACTGAGGCAGAACCTGGGGCAGGCCGAAGAAGAGCTCGGCCTCGTGTAGAGGCAGCTCGAGGAGAACAAAGGTAAGTAATACCCCGTCTGAATGTTATATAAAGGAAAAAATCGTTGATGCTAATAGAAGCACGATGAATTTTACTAGGGGCCACGACCAAAGTGGCGGCCCTTAAGAAGGCGCTGTCCGAGGCCGAAAACAAAGCGGCCAAGGAGCACACCGAGCGCCAAAAACAAGAGGCTCGGGTTGATGAGATCCAGCAAGAGCTCCAGGATTTCATCAAAAAATTCGAGTCCTTGGAGCGTGACTCCAAGACGCAAGAGTCGGAGCTTGCGAAGGCCTGTCAGAGCATGCAAGATGCCAAGGTAGAAGCCCAGAAAGCCCTCCAGAAAACTAAGGCGGCCAAGAAGATAGCTGCGGGTAAGGCTTTCATTATGCAAAGCAAGCATGTGGAGGAGACTTTCCTTTTACTTACCCGAATTCGGAGCTCTCCAGGAGCATTTGCAGATCTGCCGTGCAACATCTCTGATGCCGCAGAGTTCTACCGGGCTGAGGAGGGGAGCTCGACAGATAAGCTGTTTTGGTCCCAGTATATTCAGGCCGAGCATCCGATGCCCTTGAGCGACCAGCTGAAGCAACTGGTCGAACTTCACAAAGCGGCCGAACTGGCCATGAAGGACTTCATAGTCCGGCTGTGGCCTGGCAAGCCCCTGCCCAGCAGCTACTTCGGCCTTGTCAAGAGGATGGTGAATGCCTGTCCTCGGCTGGAAGTCGTTAAGCAGTCCGTCTGCATTGAGGGTGCACGCAGGGCCTTGGCCCGTGCGAAAGTTCACTGGGGGAAGATGGACGCCGAGAAGCTGGTGATAGAGGGGCCGCCGAAGGGCAAGGAGCATCGCCACCCCGAACAGTACTATGACAATGTCATTAAGGGTGCCTGCCTTGTGGCGGATGAATGTACTAAGGATGTGATGTTTGAATGAATGTACTCATGTCATCCTGTAATATGAAAACCAGTGCATGTGCGCTATATAGCGCTTGTTAATTTAAAATATTACCTTCTGTGCGGCCGTTTACAAAATCTTAAGAGTTGGCCAGTCGTCGGATTCTGCCCCCATGTAACTAGTACTGGGATGTTCGGGATAAATATAAACACTGTTTATCCAAATTTTTTGTCCTTTTAAGGAGGTGTTTAGTGCCGCGAACGAGGCAATCGGACTATACGACTTTATCGCTCTCACTTCGCCATGGAAGTCTACAATTTTAAATGTTGATGAAGCCCCTAGTGTCCGGAAAGCCGTACTTGGGGCGCTATCCACGCCTAAATCGGACGAGGCCGATTCCTCGCCTGAAGCGGAAAAAATCTTTAAGGATTTGAGACCTCTCGAACAGCGACCAGCTCTCGCCTTATCATGACAGTCAGTTTTCGGCTTTCTCTACTAAGGTGCTCGTCCGGAAGAACCGGGAGACAATCGCAGTAGTTCTCCCTGTGCTACCTTAGCCGATATAGCGGAACGTAAGGTACCGAAACATAGGAGCCGGGCAAACCCAACTATTGACCCAAGACATGATTCAGAGCTGATGCATATAGTGTTATAAGTTTGGGGTGCCGCACTGTCGAAAGTGTTCGGACTTGTCTTGCCAGGTTATGGGGTGCTGAATAAACCTTATGTTCAAGTTGTTAAACAGCAATTTAAGATGCACCAAGATGATCTACACGAGATTCTAGTCAAGTTACATATAAAGTTCATTTAGTTCGGAGCTACTGCCTAGAAGATATGAGCAAAACAAGTTAAACCTGACATTGACGCAAAATGCACCCAAACATCAAGCAAACACCTCAAAACAAGGATGCAACATGATAATATTAAACTACATGCAATCCTAAGGAAGTTTCATATAGAGCACACTCAAAACGGAGCAACGGTTCAACATACACACACTATACAAGTTATAGCAACAATCCGCCCAAAACAGCAACTAGGCATATTGCGAGCATCAAAACAACATGCTACAGCACCACAATATGAAAACAAAAGGCATGGGCATGATGTACAGGTAAAGCATTACAAAACATGAACACTGAGCTATCTCCAGAAATCACTAGAACATGCTCAAACACACATGGTAAGATTGCAAGTTATAACAATTTCAGACTTTGCAGAAAATAACATCAGGTTGCAATGTTTAGAGCTATCAAACAACATGTTATAGGAACTTATCATGGCAAACAAAGGCATGGCATGAATCTACTAAATTCATAGATCAAAAGTCCCTTACTGACCATAAGCCAAAAAGGATCAGAAAATATGATGGCACCCACGTAAACATAGCAAGTTATATTACAGATTCAAACATGGCAGGAACATAATTATGAAGGTATATAGATGAGCTTGTGCAACTCACTACAGAGCAAAACATGGCATGACAAGGCACCCAACAGTAAGAAGACATATTTGTGAAGCTAATCATGGCAAGAGCAAGGTCATAGGATGCATGGATAACTAGCAAAACACATGTAAACAACTGAACTTAATGTAAACAGGCTGACAGCAACATTATGAAGCAACTTTGGAGCAAGATATGAACAATCTACAGCAAGCTATAAATGCAACCAGGGGCATGGATGGATAGAGGATGACATGTAGATCAAAACATGTTTATAGAACATCTCCAGATTATGCATAGAATGATTTGTAGAAGCATGTTTATATAGCATCACGAAATAACAGACAACCTAGCAAAACAGCAACATCATGTACCCTACTTAACAAGCTCGATTCACTCACCACAAGTCATTGCATGACAAGATAAGCATAGCATCATCAAGAAGACATGTTTGTGGAACAAACCAAGTCAAGAACAAGTCCATAGCATGCAAGGATCAACTATAGCAACCTTGGCCAAATTGAATAACAAGTAAACAATCTGCCAGGAAACATTTTGAAGCAAAAGTAGAGCACTCAAATGACATGCTAGACTACTCCATAATTGCAACAAAGGGCATTAATGGATAGACAATAACCACATGTTTAAAACACCCTTACTGAAGTATCTCAAAATATGCATGGATCTCTCTGTAGCATCAAGTTTACATGGCATGAAAATAACAGCAGAACAGGGACTGAAATCAGCAACATCACGATGCCTAGTTTGCATGCTTGTGATAGTCACCACATTGATCACAAAAATACATGGTAAGCACCTCTATAAAGAAGACATGGCATAGTCCAAAACACATGTAGACATCAACCTCATACGATGCACACATCAATCATGACAAAAATAACAAAAGAGCTCGTTCTGTTAACAGACAGCAGAAAACGTCATGAAGCACTCTTACAACGATGATTCAGGCATCAAGATGACCTCAAATGAATATGGTGCCATGGAACGATATGATGTACTCGTTGAGACGAACAATTTGACATATTACACGCACGAAACGGAGCTACGGATGCAGAGATACAACACGTCAAACAGGGCATGAAAATTACACAGATTCGGGACTCGGTCATTTTACTGAAAAAAAACAGGACGGGCGTTATATAGATATCTCGCGCCCAGGGCGGAGGTTAGGCGGGCTCGCTCACCTAGCAGGCTTCGGCCCAGGACGGAGGAGGAGGCAGGCCGGCTGGGCCTGCGAGGCCGACTGGGCCGGGGAAGGAGGAGCTGGGCCGCGACCCATGTGGGCGCGGTCAACGGGGCGCAGGGTTAGGGCGGCGGCGCCGCCGGTTGCGGCGAGGTTGATGCTCCGGCGAGAGCGTGGGGAAGGCCGGAGGGGAACGGGACGGGGCGGATCCGGCGAATCCCGGCCGGATACCTCCATTCTCGGTGGCGGCGGCGGCAGGGACGACTCCGGTCGACGACGAGCTCCAAGGGGCGGCGGGGCTCCTGCGCGCGTGAGAGAGAGAGAGATGACCGGGTCACGGGGAGAGAAGGAGAGGAAGAGGGCGGCGGGGCGGCGACCTGGCGGAGGTTTGTCACCGGCGTTGGCTCCGGCAGGGTCCCGTGAGGCGGCGACGAGGAGGAGGCGGGGCTCCTGCGGGAGGAGGCGACCGAGCGGGTGGCCGGGCAGCGCTCGGGCGTAGGTGGGAGGCGCGCGGGCTGGCGAGCCCATTTCGGCCCGGTGACGGGCCGAATCTGGGCCCTGGAGGGCTGGCGGCGGAGGGAGTAGGCCGGGGCGACGTGTCGCGCTTTGATAGGCCGCGGGCGACGGCGGGTGACGGCGCTGGCGAGTGGGGCGGCGGCAAGTGGCGGCGGGGGAGCTGTCCGGCGTAGAAAACGAGGAAGATGCGCCGGCTGGAGGTGGGAGGAGGCTAGGGGCTAGGTTTAGACTAGGAAATGCCCAAATATGGAAGGAGGGGTCTATATATAGCAAAAGGGGACTAGGGTTGGGGGGTTTGAGTCCGTTTCGGAGCCTCCGATCATGATCCGACGGATCTGATCGCGAAGGGGGTTAGGCAGGCCTAGCTGGGCTGTGAAAAGAGGGTCTGGACTGAGGGGAGAGAAGAGAGGTGAGGCCCGGCGATAGTCTCGAAGACCGAAACATCCGACGAATATACCGACTATATTGCGGTTATATATTTAACGGTTGGGCAGTCAAACGAACTCCGAATGCGATGAAACTTGGCAGGCGCTCTGTCTACACTATAATAAGACTGCACGACAAGTTGCAACACATTCCGAGAACATTTTTATGCCACTTATAAAATATATTTCGGAGGTGCCACGGGCGCGTGCGAGTGTGTCTGGACTCCGAACGGACAACGGAGAGAACCCGTGAAACCCGAATGAATGCAAGTTTTGAAAAACATGCAGATGAAATGCAGAAGATGACATGGCAAAATGCAACACGCAAGCAAATGACATGGCAACGAAGGTGAATAACTGGTAGACACCTGGCGCAACGGATTCGGGGCGTTACAACACTCCTCCACTAACAAGAGATCTCGTCCCGAGATCTTAGGATCGAGACGGAAGGGAAAAAGGGATGAGGTGAAACAAGAACTCAAGATAAGAAGCAAAGAATCTTGAGCACTCGAGAAGAAGAGAGGAACGACGAGAATGACAAGAATCGAAAGCTCACTGAATCAGATAGACTAAGAAACAACTCCGGTTAGAACGAGATAAGAAAAGAATAAGACTGAAAGGATTTAGGCAGAACTCTGACTAAACATGGAATGAATAGAACAAGAACTTCACAAGATGGGATGGCACTTGATGAGATGAACAATACAATGTCTCCGGAAGAATTGAAAGAATGGAATGAAAAGAACTTAGAAGGAAGGATTGACTGGAGTTGTTGAGGAAATCAACAACGAAAGAATAAGCTTGTTGTGGACTTATGGGTAACATCTCAAGATCATAAGGTGATAACCGAGCACAAACGGAAATGATTGGATAACTGAGAAGAACGAAGAAATGCAAAACTCCACTCCAAAAGAAAATGAAGAATTACTTGCTCTTCACGACGGGAGGAGAAAGATACTTGAACTCCATCAACAAAATCTTGATGAACTCTTGAGGAATGAATTAAGTCATGAAGAACCACCGTGAAGAACTCCGGTAACAAAAGGATGATGAGATAGAATGAAGGATGAAAGAATAAGATGAGCCTTGCGATGATTTAGATGGAGGTTCCGACGAAAAGGCCGAGGAAATTGAACTCCAGAAAAGAAAAGATGAAAAACTCTTGGGACTAGAATTTATTCATCAAGAACAAACTCCGAAGGAATGGATAAAATGATAATCAAGGAAAAAGAATCTTGAACGAACCACCGTAAGAATTCGAAAATGACTGATAAAAGAGACTGAATCACAGGGTAGAATTAGAAGAACAAATATGCTTGAGGGGATTTAGATGCAAAAGAACAAAGAGATGCTGAGCTGGTTAAAGAACACTTGAACGAAGCACCGGGATAATTTGGATAACGGTAGTTGAAATGATGGCCTCCGATGAAAAGAAATGGAAAAACAACTCCTGACATACTCCGGATGGGTAAGAAAAGAATATCTGACAAACTGAAATAATTCGATAGGACAACAAGAAGCTAGAACCGCAAATCTTCGAGAGAATGGACAAGATTTAGAGGGAAGACTCTTCTTCGGTCTTCAAATGACGACGAGAAACACCAACTAAATTACTGAGATACTCCGGGAGAATGAAAACCGAAGAGGTTGAGCCAACAATGAAATGATTTGAAATCGATGTTGGAAAAAAAGGCATGTGACTAATGGAATCCATTCTTACGTCACACTTGAAAAGAATTTAGGAATAACTCCGGGGGAATTAGAAGAGTCAGGTAAGATCCTGGGAAAAGACCTGTGGGTTAGGGTCCACTGAAGAGATAACACCGTTGAAAAGGATTGTTGAAAAGATAGATAATGCACCGGAACAATTGAAATATTTGAATGAGGTGACAACCTCGAATTAATTCAAACACAGACGAATCTCCTGAGATGTCTTGAGCTACGGAATGATAAAATGGCGAGAGGAAAACGGGCAAGGAGAACACTTCGAGGAAAAGAATATGATCAACCCAAAAAACTTGAATTGAGTCCACCGGAAAAGAAAAGAGATGAAGAATGTCCACCGAGACGAGAATTCACCGGTTGAAATGATTTACGGAAGACTGAAGAGGTTCCGCACAAATGGAATTGATGCTCGAAACAGACTCAGGCTCCAGGAAGAAGAGGGTGGGAGGGCGGGAAAACAAAGGTAACTTGGAGGGGAGAATTGACGAATATCTTGAAGAGGAAAACACCGGTTGAAATCATTGAGGAGATAGAGCAAAAACTTCGCACGAGTAGGATGGATACTCGATTACAGACTCCGGTTTCGAGAAGAAGAAGGGTGGGCGGGTGGGAAAATAAAACAACTGAGGAATGAACTCAAAGATGAAGAGGCTTGAGTCGACTTGACGAGAAATGCACCGGATGAAAAGAGCTGAGAACCAACGATCGAAAAACCAACTGCGTGAACCTAAAGAAAATTTGAAAGGGGAGAGGAGTAATTCAAAACACCCACGTCAAGATTCCTTACCAGAGCGACGAAGGGGCTGAGGAGTAAAAAGAATTCCTACTCTCCGATATAACTAGACTTCGAAAACAGTTTTCTTCTAGACTCAACAACGGCCAAACTACACGATCAATCAAGGGGGCTCCTAGGGTCGGTCGAGGCTCTGATACCAACTTGTCACGCCCAATATGCGACCCTATCCAAAAGGAACTCGAAGGTCCCACCAAGGATAGACCCGCATATTGAAACGCTTTTGCAAGGTGGATATCATTACATCAACATTACATAATAGATGGGGATACATACAGGAGGCATACAATGCCACACGAATACAACATCATCATACATAAGATCATCATCCGACTACGGATGGAACACAAACAGAAACTCAAACGACATCCACCCTGCTAGCCCAGGCTGCCGACCTGGAACCTATCCCCTGATCGAAGAAGCAGAAGAAGAACTCAACGCAAGCAAGCATCGCTCTCGCGTCATGATCATCGCATAACCTGTACCTGCAACTGTTGTTATAGTAATCTGTGAGCCACGAGGACTCAGCAATCCCATTACCATGGGTATCAAGACTAGCAAAGCTTAAAGGGAAAGGAAGGGGTAAAGTGGTGAGGCTGCAGCAGCGACTAAGCATATATGGTGGCTAACATGCGCAAATAAGAGCGAGAAGAGAGCAAAAGGAACGGTCGCCAACTAGTAATGATCAAGAAGTGATCCTGAACTCCTACTTACGTCAAACATAACCCAGAAACTGTGTTCACTTCCCGGACTCCGCCGAGAAGAGACCATCACGGCTACACACGCGGTTGATGCGTTTTAATTCGGATCTGGTGTCAAGTTATGTACAACCGGACATTAACAAATTCCCATCTGCCTATAACCCCAGCCCGGCTTTCGAAAGATTATACCCTGCAGGGGTGTCCCAACTTAGCCCATGACAAGCTCTCGCGATCAACGAAGGAATAGACCTTCTCCCAGGAAGACCCGATCAGACTCGGAATCCCGGTTTACAAGACATTTCGACAATGGTAAAACAAGACCAGCAAGACCGCCCGATGCGCCGACAATCCCGATAGGAGCTGCACATATCTCGTTCTTAGGGCAACACCGGATAAGCTAAGCGTATAGGTACCGACGTAACCCAAGTTGCCAAGGGATGGTCCCGCACGGTGCTCTAGTTTGGACCAACACTTAGACAAGCATTGGCCAGGGGGGGCTGTAATAAAGATGACCCTCGAGAGCGCGACTCCCAAGGGAAAAAGGGCTAGGTGAGGCAAATGTAAAACCAAGGTTGGGCCTTGCTGGAGGAGTTTTATTCAAAGCAAACTGTCGAGGGGGTCCCATAAATCACCCAACCGCGTAAGGAACGCAAAATCCAGGAACATAACACCGGTATGACGGAAACTAGGGCGGCAAGAGTGGAACAAAGCACCAGGAAAAGGCCGAGTCTTCCACCCTTTACCAAGTATATAGATGCACTAATAATATAAGAGATATTGTGATATCCCAACCAAAATCCTGTCCACCATGGAGAAATCTTCAACTTCACCTGCAACTAGCAACGCTATAAGAGGTGCTGAGCAAAAGCGGTAACATAGCCAAACAATGGTTTGCATAGGAAAGGTGTCAAAGGTTAGAGGTTCATGGCAATATGGGAGGCTTGATGAGCAAAAGATAGGTAACAGAGCATAGCGATAGAACGAAGCAACTAGCATAGCAATGATAGTAGTGAGATCCAGGGTAGCGGTCATCTTGCCTGAAATCCCGCAAGGAAGAAGAACGAGTCCATGAAGAAGACGAACGGATGAAACCGAACCAAGCAGAGACGAACGAATCCTCACGATCGCAACGAAACAGGAACTATCGAAAAGAAGCACACAACATAGGTAAACACACCACACATGAACAAGGCATGATGCACAACAAGTATGATGCATGACAAGACTACATGAAGCTACTCATGGCAAGAGATGATGCAAACAAGAGCAACACATCAAGGCAAGTTTAAATGAGGCCGGGAACAACATATAACAATTCCGGTAAGTCCTCATATGCATATTTCAAAATTGGTCCAGATCTGAATAAACCTTATGTTCAAGTTGTTAAACAGAAAGTTAAGATGCACCAAGATGATCTACACGAGATTCTAGTCAAGTTACATATAAAGTTCATTTAGTTCGGAGCTACGACCTAGAAGATATGAGCAAAACAAGTTAAACCTGACATTGACGCAAAATGCACCCAAACATCAAGAAAACACCTCAAAACAAGGATGCAACATGATAATATGAAACTACATGCAATCCTAAGGAAGTTTCATATAGAGCACACTCAAAACGGAGCAACGGTTCAACATACACACACTATACAAGTTATAGCAACAATCTGCCCAAAACAGCAACTAGGCATATTGCGAGCATCAAAACAACATGCTACAACACCACAATATGAAAACAAAAGGCATGGGCATGATGTACAGGTAAAGCATTATAAAACATGAACACTGAGCTATCTCCAGAAATCACTAGAACATGCTCAAACACACATGGTAAGATTGCAAGTTATAACAATTTTAGACTTTGCAGAAAATAACATCAGGTTGCAATGTTTAGAGCTATCAAACAACATGTTACAGGAACTTATCATGGCAACAAAGGCATGGCATGAATCTACTAAATGCATAGATCAAAAGTCCCTTACTGACCATAAGCCAAAAAGGATCAGAAAATATGATGGCACCCACGTAAACATAGCAAGTTATATTACAGATTCAAACATGGCAGGAACATAATTATGAAGGCATGTAGATGAGCTTGTGCAACTCACTACAGAGCAAAACATGGCATGGCAAGGCACCCAACAGTAAGAAGACATATTTGTGAAGCTAAGCATGGCAAGAGCAAGGTCATAGGATGCATGGATCACTAGCAAAACAGATGTAAACAACTGAACTTAATGTAAACAGGCTGACAACAACATTATGAAGCAACTTTGGAGCAAGATATGAACAATCTACAGCAAGCTATAAATGCAACCAGGGGCATGGATGGATAGAGGATGACATGTAGATCAAAACATGTTTATAGAACATCTCCAGATTATGCATAGAATGATTTGTAGAAGCATGTTTATATAGCATCACGAAATAACAGATTCAGCTTAGCAAAACAGCAACATCATGTACCCTACTTAACAAGCTCGATTCACTCACCACAAGTCATTGCATGACAAGATAAGCATAGCATCATCAAGAAGACATGTTTGTGGAACAAACCAAGTCAAGAACAAGTCCATAGCATGCAAGGATCAACTATAGCCACCTTGGCCAAATTGAATAACAAGTAAACAATCTGCCAGGAAATATTTTGAAGCAAAAGTAGAGCACTCAAATGACATGCTAGACTACTCCATAATTGCAACCAAGGGTATGAATGGATAGACAATAACCACATGTTCAAAACACCCTTACTGAAGTATCTCAAAATATGCATGGATCTTTTTGTAGCATCAAGTTTACATGGCATGAAAATAACAACAGATCAGGGACTGAAATCAGCAACATCATGATGCCTAGTTTGCATGCTTGTGATAGTCACCACATTGATCACAAAAATACATGGTAAGCACCTCTGTAAATAAGACATGGCATAGTCCAAAACACATGTAGACATCAACCTCATACGATGCACACATCAATCATGGCAAAAATAACAAAAGAGCTCGTTCTGTTAACAGACAGCAGAAAACGTCATGAAGCACTCTTACAACGATGATTCAGGCATCAAGATGACCTCAAATGAATATGAGCGATGGAACGAAATGATGTACTCATTGAGACGAACAATTTGACATATTACACGCACGAAACGGAGCTATGGATGCAGAGATACGGCACGTCAAACAGGGCATGAAAATTACACAGATTCAGGACTTAGTCATTTTACTGAAAAAAAACAGGACGAGCGTTATATAGATATCTCGCGCCCAGGGCGGAGGTTAGGCGGGCTCGCTCACCTAGCGGGCTTCGGCCCAGGACGGAGGAGGAGGCAGGCCGGCTGGGCCTGCGAGGCCGACTGGGCCGGGGAAGGAGGAGCTGGGCCGCGGCCCATGTGGGCGCGGTCAACGGGGCGCAGGGTCAGGGCGGCGGCGCCGCCGGTTGCGGCGAGGTTGATGCTCCGGCGAGAGCGCGGGGAAGGCCGGAGGGGAACGGGACGGGGCGGATCCAGTGAATCCCGGCCGGATCCCTCCATTCCCGGTGGCGGCGGCGGCAGGGACGACTCCGGTCGACGACGAGCTCCAAGGGACGGCGGGGCTCCTGCGCGCGTGAGAGAGAGATGACCGGGTCAGGGGGAGAGAAGGAGTGGAAGAGGGCGGCGGGGCGGCGACTTGGTGGAGGTTTGTCGCCGGCGGTGGCTCCGGCAGGGTCCCGCGAGGCGGCGACGAGGAGGAGGCGACCAAGCGGGTGGCCGGGCAGCGCTCGGGCGCAGGTGGGAGGCGCGCGGGCTGGCGAGCCCGTTTAGGCCCGGCGACGGGCCGAATCTGGGCCCTGGAGGGCTGGCGGCGGAGGGAGTAGGCCGGGGCGACGTGTCGCGCTTTGATAGGCCGCGGGCGACGGCGGGTGACGGCGCTGGCGAGTGGGGCGGCGACAAGTGGCGGCGGGGGAGCTGTCCGGCGCAAAAAACGAGGAAGGTGCGCCGGCTGGAGGTGGGAGGAGGCTAGGGGCTAGGTTTAGACTAGGAAATGCCCAAAGATGGAAGGAGGGGTCTATATATAGCAAAAGGGGACTAGGGTTGGGGGGTTTGAGTCTGTTTCGGAGCCTCCGATCATGATCCGACGGATCTGATCACGAAGGGGGTTAGGCAGGCCTAGGCGGGCTGTGAAAAGAGGGTCTGGACTGAGGGGAGAGAAGAGAGGTGAGGCCCGGCGACAGTCTCGAAGACCGAAACATCCGACGAATATACCGACTATATCGCGGTTATATATTTAACGGTTGGGCAGTCAAACGAACTCCGAATGCGATGAAACTTGGCAGGTGCTCTGTCTACACTATAATAAGACCGCACGACAAGTTGCAACCCATTCTGAGAACATTTTTATGCCACTTATAAAATATATTTCGGAGGTGCCGCGGGCGCGTGCGAGTGTGTCTAGACTCCGAACGGACAACGGAGAGAACCGACGAAACCCGAACGAATGCAAGTTTTGAAAAACATGCAGATGAAATGCAGAAGATGACATGGCAAAATGCAACACGCAAGAAAATGACATGGCAACGAAGGTGAATAACTGGCATACACCTGGCGCAACGGATTCGGGGCGTTACACTGGGTATGACACCCTTGAAGGTGGTTTTTGTGGGCTTGATCCTTGAGAGGTCGATGCCCATTTTGCACACTGTATCCTGATAGAGCAGGTTCAGGCTGCTGCCACCGTCCATGAGGACTCGTGTGAGATGGAATCCATCGATGATGGGGTCAAGGACCAATGCGGCTGAACCGCCATGACGGATACTGGCAGGATGGTCCTGCGATCGAAGGTGATTGGACAAGAGGACCATGGGTTGAACTTTGGGGCGACTGGCTCCATCGCATAGACGTCCCTTAGTGCACGCTTCCGTTCTCACTTGGGAATATGGGTTGCGTATATCATATTTACTGTTTTCACCTAGGGAGGGAATTTCTTCTATCCTCCTGTGTTCGGCGGCCGGGGCTCCTCGTCGTGATTGCTATGCAGCCCCTTTTCCTTGTTTTCGGCATTCAACTTGCCGGCCTGTTTAAACACCTAACATTCCCTGTTGGTGTGGTTGGCTGGTTTATCGGGGGTGCCGTGAATTTGACATGAGCGATCGAGTATGCGGTCCAAACTGGACGAGCCAGGACTGTTTCTTTTGAATGGCTTTTTCCGCTGCCCGGATTTAAAGCCTCTGAATCTAGCATTGACTGCCGTGTCTTCGGCGTTGTCGCCATTGTTGCAACGCTTGTGTCTATTTCGTCGTGGCTTGCCGTTGTTGTCCCTGGCGTCTGAATTGTCTGAGTTTTTGGGTGTGATGTTGCTACGAGCCAGCCAGCTATCTTCACCCGCGCAAAAGTGGGTCATGAGTGTCGTGAGGGCTGCCATGGACTTTGGCTTCTCTTGGCCTAGGTGTCGGGCGAGCCATACGGACATCCAACAATTTGGTTCTTTTTAGTTAAGAACCGAGTCCAGAATTTCCTGGCTCACTCTCCGGGCTGTTGGGTTATGTGGCTTAAGTCATTAGCATCCGGTGGTCGCACATAAGTGCCCTGGAAGTTGTCGAGGAATGCATCTTCCAAGTCCTCCCAACTGCCAATGGAGCTTGCTGGCAGGCTATTCAGCCAATGCTGAGCCGGTCCTTTGAGCTTAAGTGGTAGGTACTTTATGGCATGTAAGTCATCACCGCGGGTCATGTGAATGTGGAGGAGAAAATCTTCGATCCATACCGCGGGGTCTGTTGTGCCATCATATGATTCAATGTTTACGGGTTTAAACCCCTCTGGGAATTCGTGATCCATGACTTCATCAGTTAAGCATAGGGGGTGTGCGGCGCCTCTATGTCAGGCTACATCCCAACGTAGTTCAAATGAATCTAGTCTGTTGTATTCGGCCCGGCCGGACTTTGGTTTATGGTATCCGACGTGACGGTCATCGTCACGTCTTGTGGCGCGCCCCCGTGATCCGTAGATCGATCTTGACCGTCCTGCTTTGTTTTCCATTACATCTCGCAGGTCCTTCATGTAGCCCCCGGCCTTAGTATTATCGTTTGATTGGCGACGGGGTGCGGTCTGGACTTCGGGTTGGTACGCCGCTTTGTCGTGGCCACGGGGTGGCCGGTCAGCCGCGTCATGCGTTGGGAGCGTGGGCTTTAAAGCCTCCTCCTCGAGTTGAGGTAGCAACCTGCGCTTTGGGTAGCTTTTGCTAGGGCACTCGAGTCCGTATTCCTCGGCAGCCAGGACCTCGGTCCATCTGTCAGTTAGCAGATCTTGATCAGCTTGAAGCTGTTGCTGCTTTTTCTTCAGGCTTTTTGCAGTGGTTATAAGCCGGCGTTTGAAGCACTCCTACTCGACGGGATCCTCAGGCACGACGGATTCTTCGTCGCCAAGGCTCACTTCATCTTTGGAGAGAGGCATGTAATTATCGTCCTCTGATTCTCCATCTGTCGCCTGTTCCTTAGGGCTAGCTTGCCCATCCTCTTGCTCGGCCTGCTCGAAGCCTGGCTGGGCAGGATTGTTTTCGTCTTCGGCACCATTCGGATTGTTATCTCTTGTGCGGGTATCGCTATTTTTGCTATGGTGGGGCTTGGAGCGGCACCTATGACGCCAGTGCTTAGATTGCTTCTCCAAGGGGTTATCGTCCGTTGCCTCATCGCCATTGTTTTCTTTGGGGTGTCCACCATATATATATCATATGATGAAGTGGCTCTCCAGCGCCCTATAGGCGGTGGTTCCTGTTCTTCTCTTGCATCGTCATCCATACCGTCGATGTCTTCGGAGTTGAAGTCAAGCACGTCGGTTAAGTCATCGACAATGGCTATTAAGTGGGTGGTGGGTGGGGAACGAATTTCTTCATCGTCCGCTTACCACTCGAGCCGGACGTAGTTCGGCCAAGAATCTCTCGACAAGGAAAGATACCTTAATGAGTTCAGCACATCCCCCAAGGGCGAGTGTTGAAAAATATCCACGGCGGTGAACTCCATGACAGGTGCCCAATTAGATTCAATAGGCACGGACGCACACGGTTCGGATCCTGTAGCTGGAGACGAGTCCGAGGGTTTGATGACAACACCCTTAGAGGAGGTGGGATCAGTGTTCGGCTCTAACGCCGATGAGTGCGCGGCCTCCGTGGCGGGGTCCATCCACCCATCCTCGGAAGGCACGATCTGCTCCGGACCGATTCCCGGCGCCGCCGCAGGCGCGATCTCCCAAATAGTGTCCGATGGCAGATCAAAGTCATGCCCGTCGTGACCGTTCGGCGCGCATGACATGGGCTCAAA
This sequence comes from Triticum aestivum, assembly GCF_018294505.1. NCBI lineage: Eukaryota > Viridiplantae > Streptophyta > Magnoliopsida > Poales > Poaceae > Triticum > Triticum aestivum. The sequence goes on from NC_057810.1 coordinate 360,837,012, forward strand.
TCCGTCGAAGATCAAGTCTCCGTGGATGTCGGCAGGATAGTTCAAGCTTCCAAACCTGACCCAATGGTCAGGGGCGTAGCTATCGATCTGCTCCAGATGGCCAAGCGAGTTGACCCGCAGTACGAAGCCACCAAATACGAAGATCTGTCCGGGAAGGAAAACTTCCCCCTGGACTGCATCGTTGAAGATGATTGAGGGAGCCATCGAGCCTTATCGCGACGACATAGTGGAACTCTCAATGAAAGCACCAATGTCGGTGTCAAAACCGACGGATCTCGGGTAGGTGGTCCCGAACTGTGCGTCTAAGGCTAATGGTAACAGGCAGGGGACACGATGTTTTACCCAGGTTCGGGCCCTCTCGATGGAGGTAATACCCTACTTCTGCTTGATTGATCTTGATGATATGAGTATTACAAGAGTTGATCTACCACAAGATCATAGATGCTAAACCCTAGAAGCTAGCCTATGATTATGATTGTTGTCGTCCTATGGACTAAACCCCTCGGTTTATATAGACACCGGAGGGGGCTAGGGTTACACAGAGTCGGTTACAGAGAAGGAGATCTACATATCCGAATTGCCAAGCTTGCCTTCCACCCAAAGGAGAGTCCCACCCGGACACGGGACGAAGTCTTCAATCTTGTATCTTCATAGTCCAATAGTCCGACCAAAATATAAAGTCCGGCTGTCCGAGGACCCCTTAGTCCAGGACTCCCTCAAGCGCGCCTCCCGCCCACTTCGCTACGACGTCGGAGTAGGAGTCTGCCCACCTCAAGCACTGGACGGTGCACTGGCTCCGCCAGGAGCAGGCCGACGGCGAGGAGCAGATGTGCTACGAGGCCATGCTCTAACGCGATATAGAGGTGCGCCGACTCGAGGAGGAGGAGGAGTGTGCGCGGCTAGCCGCAATGCTGCCGCCCCAGCAGACGTGGGAGGAGGCTGCCCTGGCAGTGTACCAGGCGGCATTCGGGTGGGCTGGCCCTGCTCCCGTCTTCATCGACCTCACCGGCGATGACGCCGGCGGCATCGACACCAAGGGCAAGGGAAAGGCCGACGACGTCTAGCGCAGCATGCGGGGCGGCAGAAGGCGGGCGCAGACTTTTTTAATTAATGTTTAATTATGTTTAAGTGGACTTTGGCCGACGTTTGACCAACCACTTATGTTTAATTATGTTTATTTCATGTGAGCATTTTTTTTCCACGCCAGCACATTTGGGTCAGCCTTCCCGTTGGGCGGTCAATCCGGCCCATTTCAAAATGCGGACGCGCACGTCCGCCTGGCCGACCCAAACGGACGAAAAGCAGACAAAGCGCGCGTCCGTTTGGGTCGCCCCGTTGGAGTTTCTCTTATAAGTACACTATCTAACATTTGAAAACTGACTACAGGGGGACACATTGTTCCAAGATTCCAAGAGTTGACTCCTGATAAGCTTGGGCAGGTACAACTAGTTTTGTGCTATTTCTTGTAACAAGGAATAATTTTTTCTGATAATGTACACAAGTAATATTAAATATGCATGGATTGGTGCAGGTTGTATAGTCAGGTGTCTAATTTTAGAACCCCAAGTATGTGAAATCTTAGGTAGGTAGGTGAGACTACAGAGCATATGCGGAGACTAGCTGTTAATTTGCGGGAGTTTTGTCTGTATACGTAGTTACATACTTTGTTTTTTTCAGAAAAGGAGAAAGACCCCCGGCCTCTGCATCTAGACGATGCATACAACCATTTTATTAATTATTAAAACAAGACCTTACAAACTCATACAACCATTTTTGGCTGCAAGACTGGATCTTTTCCACACACTTATTTGGGCTTACCTCTTAGCCTCAGCAAGCCTAGGGTTGAAGATTTCATGCCACTAATCCAAAGAATTGCCAACAGGCTAGAAGGATGCTCTACTTTGCTCTCCACTGGAGATAAATTGACTCTGATCAAATTTGTTTTCACTAGCATGCCCACTTTTGTCATGAGCACTTTAGCAATACCTACCACTATGGTCCAATAGATCAATACTTATCTCAAAAACTATTTTTGGAGGAAATATGGTTCTCAGGATTCTGGGGTGGCACTCATTGCTTGGGAGCAGATTAGTAAACCCAAAAAACAGGGAGGATTAGGAGTGTTGAATATTGAAACACATAACAAGGCCTTGCTCATGAAATTTTTGTTCAAATTCCTCAACAAGCATGATTTCCATGGGTCAAGATAATTTGGGAGACACATTATTTACATTCTCTTCCTGGCACTCGGTTGGTGGGCTCATTTTGGTGGAAAGCAATGGACAATATGCCAAGCTGGAGTTGGAAACACTATTCTCTTATGGTCTGATGGTTGGTGGAACCAAGGATTATGCCACCAGTTTCTTGAGTTATACTCTTTTGCCATCTACAAAGACATCACTTTGAGCCAGGCCATATCAACTCCAGATGCAAGCAACTTATTCCACCGACCTCTCTCCATTCAAGCACATCAACAATTCCTCACTCTACAACAACATCTACAACAAAGAACCACAGTGGATACAAGGGACTGTTGGAAGTTAACAGGGAGCAACTCAGCATACTCATCTATGTAGATGTATCGACTCATTATGGACAAAGGATCAACACACAACATATTCATTGCCCTCTGGTCAACGACATGCATACTTAGGAACAAGATATTCTTCTGGCTTTTGCTACATGACAGAATAACACTAGGAACATGCTCCAAAGACGTTCAATGCAACTCCCAAGTTTTGAATGTGCTCTCTGTCTTGATCACACAGATGAAACCTCTAATCACCTTTTCTGGAATTGTCCCTTCACACTTTCCTATTGGGATAGCATCATTCCAAGTAGACAGAGAGGTATCTCAAGTTATGATGAAATCCTTCTTGCTATGTCTCAGCTTCCTCCGACATTTGCCTTAGAAATTATTGTTATGGGGTGCTGGGCTACTTGGAGTCCCAGAAATGACAAAATCTTCTAAATGGCAGCCATCAACATTGATACCTGGAAATTCTACCTTCAAGAAGGAGGCATGCCAGCTGAGGGCCAAGCAAGGAAAAGCAGACAAGATTCGGTCCTGGGTTGAATTAAACTTAAACATATATGATGATGTTTCCTAGAGCTGGTATTGGTTGAAGGACCGTACTGATATGTTTTGTAACTGTAAATATTTTATTAATGAAATTATACCGTAGAACTATTGTTCTACGGTCACAGGGTCAAAAAAAAGAGGCTAAAGACACCGTCTAAGCAACATCTTTCGCTACTCCTATCCAGTTGATGAAGAGGCGCTGATAGTCTGGGCCTAATACCAAACATACCTCGCAACCAAACCTAACATCTAAGACCTGGGGTCCCAACCAGGAAACCTGCCGGGTATGGGCACCCAACAGTCCGACATGCTCCTCAACCAGGACGCCTGCCACGTATGAGGCCGCCGCAGCCACCTGCCACCAATACATCTTTAGAGCTGTACTGCTCCATCTACCTTGCCCAGTCTAGCTGCCGCCGACGCCACCACGATGCTAGATAATGTCACCCTCCTGCGCGAGTCCATCTCCGTGCATTGGACGCCGAGTCACCACATCGCCATGCCGTCGAGATCCGCCACAATCAATGAGTGAGATGAAGCACCGCTCCACCAAAGAATCCGTCCCCTAGTCCCTCGATCACGTGTGTACCTCCAAGAATGACGCCCCAAAGGGGGGAACGACACTAGAGCGCCTCCGTCATCCGATCATCCGATCTAGGGTCCCCCGAAGGTAGCAGAGAGTGGCCTTGAACTTCTTCATGGCGATGTCTCCAAGAAGGGAATGATGCAGATAGCGCTCCCACCGCCGGCCTTGGCAATAGCCGAAAGCAAGTTTTCACCCAGATCTGTTCGAAGGAATCCAACTCCCGTGCACGGCCGCCACCACCACCAGGCTAAACACTCACAACTGCCGGCACCTCCATGATGCCCAGAGGCTGCGAGACTCGCCGCCACCACGCCTGGGCCACCAGCCACCGCTGCCAACACCAACCCCACATCCACCGGATCCGGGCAGGGATCCCAGATCCATCCCCCACCACCCACCACCATGGAGGGGAGGAGGCGGTGTCGGTGTCAAAACCGGCAGATCTCGGGTAGGGAGGCCCAAGTTGCACGTCTGAGGATCAGTAGTAACAATGGAGAAGGGACAAAGTGTTTACCCAGGTTCGGGCCCTCTTAATGGAGGTAAAACCCTACTCCTGCTTGATTATATTCGAGGGTATAGGGGTTACAAGAGTTGATCTACACTGGTACGCGTCGGTGCTATACAAACGGTTTTTAACCCCTTTCCGCAACGGCATTTGGAACCGTTGCCAAGTGAGTGTGCGTGATAGGGGGGGTCCTTCCCACACGACCTAGAAATCCTCGGGGATAGGCCCTCCTGGGACATCAAATGAGTTCATGTGCGATCGGGTGACCCATGGAAACCCAATCATTTCCGTAGCTATGTACATCCCACATGGTGAATCCCAGAAAACATTTCCATAGGTATGTACATCCCACACGGTGAATCCTAGAAAAACATTTCCGTAGGTATGTATATCACACACAGTCAATCCAAGGAGTACGTTTCCGTTCTTATGTACATCCCACATAGTCAATCCAGGGAAAACGTTTCCGTTCATATGTACATCCCACACAGGTTTAAGTATAGGCTCGTGTGTGATACGTGTAACTATCACACACGCTCTGCCTTGGTTAACCGTTTGCTTTTATCAACTACATCATACACGATTTGATGAAGAAAACTGTGTGGCATTGGGCTATCCATCACAAGCGCTTTTACTTCTAGAACCGTTTGCAAAGTTCCATGACCCATTTCGTAGATTTATTAGTTTACAATTAATAATTCTAGTATTATGGAAATTCACATTTCATATCGAACAACTGTTTGCCAATTTTATATCAGGCACATAGATATATTTTAACATCACAGTACGATAGCTACCGAAAAACATCATAGTACAACATATAGATAGTTCAACTTCATAAGAACAATATATTCATTTCCCTAATCGAGATCATCCAGGCTCGCCTTATCCACCTCTACTTTCAGTTCAATAAGAACCTGTTTTGCACTGGCCAACTAGGAAAGTGCCTCCTCCTTCACCAACACCATCTTAGCAAAGTTTGATTTAAAAAAATCTGAGCTCATTCTCCACCTTCCTCTTTTTATCCCGCATCTTCAAATATTCTTTAGCGTTCACAACACTATCTCTAAGCCAACCTCTGTTCTCTTCCTGATACATGCTCTAGAGCTTTGCTAGGCACATCTTCAAAGACTATGGCCACTCTTGATCAACCCACTCCAAGTAAGAACACTTTCGTTCATCCTATAATATTTAAAACTAGATCAGTAACAATTGTAGGGAATATGGGTTTATAGCAACATAGAAAATCACTAATACTTATTTTGAAAAACTGAAGAAATAGGCTAATTATGACATATCTTCTCAAAATATCAATGAGCAAATGAATTTATTGCTAGTGACACAACAACCAAATTATGAAACATCAGAAGCTATAATTAACTACAACAATGCTACAAGTTCTTACTCATGTACTATAAATAACAAATTGAACATTTTAAGAGGAAGGTAAATATAACTGCAACAACATATCGATAGTGTTTGGATGACAGCAAATTGATACTACCAGGTGTGTACATGCAAATGAATTTATTGCTAGTGTCTGAATCACATCTAACAAATGATTTGTAACAACGAAAGAGGGTCTAACCTTCTCTGCACATGCCAGAAACTTCCTCCCACTGTCCACCGATTCAAACGCAACTAGCTTCACACATGGAGATTGATGGTGACAACGGGCAGACAGATCTTCAACCACCCTGCTCCATTCGTTGCAACTGATGGTCCTAGGGAACTACAAGAGGAAGAAATAACTCAAATCGACCACCGGGTAAAAATCCTTCATTCAAAGTCATAGCCTGAGAGAGATAAGAGATGCATACCGGGGTGGTGAAGGAGTCGGAGGAGGAGGAGAAACCGCTGGAGAGGTCTTTGAAGAAGACCATGGCGACCCCGACGGTAGGATGCAGACGGAGAGAGTGAGGAAGCAAGCAAGGAAGCGGCTATAGTTTAGGAAGGAAGGAAGGGGGAAACATGGGAAATGTGACTTGTGGTCAGGGAGAAAAGGGGATGGGGAGGATGGAGGGTAGATATTTCAGCGGTAGGCCAAAAATTTCGAAATGTGGAGGGATACTTTGCACGCGGTGCCGCCGGACACCATTCACTTTGAACGATAGTGTGCATCGCAAATGATTCTTATGCTTAACGCGCATGGGATGAGTTTGATAATTGAAATTTTGGTGGAAATTTCCCCGGGTACGTCATTGCATAATTTAACATCGCTTGCTAATTTGGGCACACAAAAGAGCGTACAACACACAGACCAGACCTACTGAATCGAGCAAGTTTAGTAATTAAACAAAGACAGTTCATCTAAACATTGCTCTAACAAAAGACCAGCATTAAAAACAAAGCCTAAATACGAATGATTTTAACAAATCCGCTGCCGCGCCGGCCTATGCATCGCCGGTGTGAGATGAGACGTTGATGACTTGTCCTCGTGACATGCCACCATTGGTGGACTCCGCGTCCCCCCTTGTAGGATCAAAAGTGTGTCTAGAGGGGGGGGGGTGATTAGACTACTTGACCAATTAAAAACATAACCTTTTCCCAATTTAAGTTCTTGGAAGATTTTAGCAACTTATCACAAGTCAAGCAATCACAATACAATTGAAGCAAGCATGCAAAGAGTATATGAGGAGCGGAAAGTAAAACATGCAACTTGAAAGAAAGTAAATGGGGGGGGGGAGTTTGGAGGGAGCAAACGCAATGTTGACACGGAGATTTTTGGCGTGGTTCCGATAGGTGGTGCTATCGTACATCCACGTTGATGGAGACTTAAACCCACGGAGGGTAACGGTTGCGCGAGTCCACGGAGGGCTCCACCCAGGAAGGGTCCGCGAAGAAGCAACCTTGTCTATCCCATCATGGCCATCGCCCACGAAGGACTTGCCTCACTAGGGTAGATCTTCATGAAGTAGGCGATCTCCTTGCCCTTAGAAACTCCTTGGTTCAACTCCACAATCTTGACGGAGGCTCCCAAGTGATACCTAACCAATCTAGGAGACACCACTCTCCAAAAGGTAATAGATGGTGTGTTGTTGATGAACTCCTTGCTCTTGTGCTTCAAATGACAGTCTCCCCAACACTCAACTCTCTGGCTATGGTGGAAAGATGATTTGAGTGGAAAGCAACTTGGGGAAGGCTAGAGATCAAGATTCATATGGTAGGACTGGGATATCTTGGCCTCAACACATGAGTAGGTGGTTCTCTTTCAGAAAATGAGTAGTGGAAGTGTAGGTTTGTTCCGATGGCTCTCTCTATGAATGAAGAGTGGCTGGAGGGGTATATATAGCCTCCACGCAAAATCTAACCGTTACAATCAAATTCCCAAACTCGGTGAGACCGAATCAGCAAACTCGGTCAGACCGATTTAGTTCAAAATGTGAATGTTAGGAGTTTAGGTGGGACCGATACAGTTATCTCGGTGGGACCGATATGCTAGGGTTAGGGCATAACATAATCTTGGTGCGACCGATCACATGAACTCTATGGGACCGATTTCAGCAAATAGGTACACAGATGGTTGGTCAGGCAAACTCGGTGGGACTGATTCGCTCACTTCGGTGGGATCGAAGTGTTACAAAAAGGAATCAGAAAGTTTCCAATGCCAACTCGGTGGGACCGATTTGCTCATTTCGGTGAAACTGAAATGTTACAAAGGGGAAACAGAGAGTTTGCAATCCCATCTCGGTGAGACCGAAGTAACTAGGGTTTGTGGTAGTGGCTATGTCAAGTGAAACTCGGTGGCGTCGGATAGATCAAATCGGTGGGGCCGAATTTGACTTTAGGTTTAGGACATATGTGGAAATGAGAAAGTGGTTGAGGGTTTTGGAGCATATCACAAAGCATTTTGAGCAAGTAACTCATTAAGCAACACCTCATCCCCTTTTAATAGTATTGGCTTTCCTATGGACTCAATGTCATCTTGGATCACTAAAACAAAAATGTAGAGTCTTGAGCTTGTTGCCAATATATGTCCTTTGCATTTTGAGGGGTCCACATCTCTAGTCCATGCCATGCCAAACATTGAACTTTCTGAAATGATTATCTTGAAATAGCATTAGTTCAATGAACTATATGTTCTTAAGAATTACCAAAAACCACCCAGGGGTTAGTTGCACTTTCAATCTCCCCCTTTTTGGTAATTGATGACAACATATAGATCAAAGCTTCGACAAATGATAGTAAGAATTGAAGTACATTGTCGGTTTGAGAAGTATGTGATAAGTAAGAGCTCCCCCTAAATTTGTGCATTGTTAAAATTTGCTCTGGACCGCAAATGCACAATCTATTAGGATCATGGGTTACTCTTCCATGTCACATACATCTTGATGGAGCGCTCAAAATGATGTTAAATAAGAAAAATCACTCATCACCAAGGCAAAGTGAATGATCATACATGAGATAGATAATGTCAACATCCAAGCATAAGCATAAAGAGTGATATGATCAAGCACATGATCATACAAAGTATCTCACACAAACAGACATAATGTATCTCAAACAGGCAAGTGATACGTCTCCAACGTATCTATAATTTTTGATTGTTCCATGCTATTATATTATCTGTTTTGGATGTTTAATGGGCTTTACTATACACTTTTATATCATTTTTGGGACTAACCTATTAACCTAGAGCCCAGTGCCAGTTTCTGCTTTTTCCTTGGTTTTTGAGTTTTACAGAAAAGGAATACCAAACGGAGTCCAATTGACGTGCCAATTTTTGACGATTTTTTGTGGACCAAAAGAAGCCCATGGAGTGAAAGAGTTGGACCAGGAGAGTCCCGGGCTGCCCACGAGGGAGGGGGGCGCGCCCACCCCCCTGGGCGTGTCTCCCTGCCTCGTGGACAGCCTAGAAACCCCCTGACGTGAGACCTATGCCAAAAATTCCTATAAATACTGAAACCTCCAGAAAATAACCTAGATCAGGAGTTCAGCCGCCACAAGCCTCTGTAGCCACCAAAAACCTCTGCACTTGGAGGCCCAACAATGCCTACAAGGAGAAGGTTGTGTAGTAGACATCAAGCTCTTTTCTGGCGCCATTGTTGGGGAGGTGAGTGCTTGAAGGTATATGTTTAGATCTTGCAATCGAATCTTTTAGTTTCTTGTTTTATCACTAGTTTAGTTTATAAAATAAAACTACAAAAAAAATGGAATTGAGTTTGCCTCATACGCTTCATCTTTTTAATATCTTTCGTGAGAATGATGGAAAGGAAAATTGTGCTCAAGTGCTAGAAGAAGAAGTCTATAAGATGTTTGGGACTAAATCTTTGAATGATGAGCATGATTGCAATGTTGTTAGTATGAACTCTTTGAATATCCATAGTACTAATGATGATTGCACTAGTCATGATGAAAATGTCTCTTATAAGCATGTCAACTTTTGTGAAGTGCATAGAGTTTGCAAGTACACATTAAATAGGGAAGATAGATTTTGCAAGAGTCATAAGTATTTAGAAACTAAATGGTTGCAAGAAAGGCTAGATGTTTGTGCTGAAAATTTAAAATTTCTTTGCCATTGTGGGAGTCCTAGATTAAGGGGTCCTCGGACAGCCGGACTATATACTTTGGCCGGACTGTTGGACTATGAAGATACAAGATTGAAGACTTCATTCCGTGTCCGGATGGGACTCTCCTTTGCGTGGAAGGCAAGCTTGGATATTCGGATATGTAGATTTCCTTCTCTGTAACCGACTCTGTGTAACCCTAGCCCCCTCCGATGTCTATATAAACAGGAGGGTTTAGTCCGTAGGACAACAACAATCATAATTATATGCTAGCTTCTAGGGTTTAGCCTCTACGACCTCGTGGTAGATCAACTCTTGTAATACTCATATCATCAAGATCAATCAAGCAGGAAGTAGGGTATTACCTCCATCGAGAGGGCCCGAACATGGGTAAAACATCATGTCCCCTGCCTCCTGTTACCATTAGCCTTAGACGCACAGTTTGGGACCCCCTACCCGAGATCCACCGGTTTTAACACCGACATTGGTGCTTTCATTGAGTGTTCCAGTGTGCCGTCGCGATAAGGCTTGATGGCTCCCTCGATCAACTTCAACGATGCGATCCAGGGGGAGGTTTTCCTTCCCGGACAGATCTTCGTATTCGGCGGCTTTGTACCGCGGGCCAACTCGCTTGGCCATCTGGAGCAGATCGACAGCTACACCCCTGGCCATCAGGTTAGGTTTGGAAGCTTAAACTATACTGCCGACATCCGCGGAGACTTGATCTTCGATGGATTCGAGCCCATGATAGGTGCGGCGAACAATCACGACGGGCATGATTTTGATCTGCCGTCGGACAGTATTTGGGAAATCGCACCCGCGTTGGCGCCGAGAATCAACTCGGAGCAGATCGTGCCTTCCGAGGATGGGTGGATGGACCCCACCACGGAGGCCACACACTCATCGGTGTCGGAGCCGAACACCAAACCCGCCTCCTATGAGGTTGGTGTCATCGGACCCCCGGGCTCTTCCCCGGTTGCAGGATCTGAACCGCGTGCATCAGTGCCTATCGAATCAGATTGGGCACCCGTCATGGAGTTCACCGCCGCGAATATTTTTCACCACTCACCCTTGGGTGACGTGCTGAACTCATTAAGGTCTCTGTCCTTGTCAGGTGATTCTTGGCTGAACTATGTCCGGCTCGAGTGGGGAGCGGACGATGAAGAAATTCGTCCCCCACCCACCACCCACTTTATAGCCACTTTCGATGACTTAACCGACGTGCTCGACTTCGACTCCAAAGACATCGATGGTATGGATGACGATGCAGGAGAAGAACAGGAACCACCGCCTATAGGATGCTGGACCACCACCTCCTCATATGATATTTATATGGTGGATACCCCAAAGAAAACAATGGCGATGAGGCAATGGAAGATAACCCCTTGGGGAAGCAACCTAGACAATGGCGTCATCGGTGCCGCTCCAAGCCCCGCCATAGCAAAAATAGTGATACCGGCACAAGGGCTAACAATCCGGATGGTGCCGAAGACGAATATAATCCTGCCCAGCCAGGCTCCGAGCAGGCCGAACAAGAGGATGGGCAAGCTAGCCCTAGAGAACATGCAAATGATGGAGAATCAGAGGACGATAATTACATGCCTCTTTCCGAAGATGAAGTGAGCCTTGGCGACGAAGAATTTATCGTGCCGGAGGATCCCGTCGATTAGGAGCGCTTCAAACACCGGCTTGTAGCCACTGCAAAAAGCCTGAAGAAAAAGCAGCAACAGCTGCAAGCTGATCAAGATCTGCTAACTGACAGATGGACTAATGTCCTGGCTGCCGAGGAATACGGACTCGAGCGCCCAAAGCGCAGGCTGCTACCTCAACTCGAGGAAGAGGCTTTAAAACCCACGCTACTAGCGCATGATGCGGCTGAACGGCCACCCCGTGGCCGTGACAAAGCGGTGTACTAGCCAAAAGTCCAGACCGCACCCCGTGGCCAGTCAAACAATAACACTAAAGCCCGGGGCCACACGAAGGACGATGTATTAGAAAACAAAGCAGGACAGTCTAGATCGATCTATGGATCACGGGGGCGCACCACAAGACGTGATGATGACCGTCATGCCGGATACAATAAACTAAAGTCCGACCGGGCCGAATACAATACACCAGACTCATTTGAACTACGCTGGGATGTAGCCCGGCATAGAGGCGCCGCACACCCCCTATGCTTCACTGATGAAGTAATGGATCATGAATTCTCGGAAACCCGTGAACATTGAATCATACGATGGCACCACAGACCCTACGGTATGGATAGAAGATTTTTTGCTCCACATTCACATGGCCCGCGGAGACGATCTACACGCCATCAAGTACCTCCCACTAAAACTAAAGGGACCGACTCGGCATTGGCTGAATAGCTTGTCGGCAAACTCCATCGGGAGTTGGGAGAACTTGGCAGACGCATTCCTTGACAACTTCCAAGGCACTTATGTGCGACCACCAGACGCTGATGATCTAAGTCACATAACCCAACAGCCCGGAGAGTCAGCCAGGAAATTTTGGACCCGGTTCCTAACCAAAAAGAACCAAATTGTTGACTGTCCGGATGCCGAAGCCCTAGCGGCCTTTAAGCATAACATCCGTGACGAATGGCTTGCCCGGCATTTGGTCAGGAAAAGCCAAAGTCCATGGCAGCTCTCACAACACTCATGACCCGCTTTTGCGCGGGGGAGGATAGCTGGTTGGCCCGCAGCAACAATACATCAAGCAATCTGGGCACATCGAAAGCTAAGGATATCAACGACAAATCACGGCGCAACAAGCACAAGCACCGCAAAAATGGGGATAATGCCGAAGATACCTCAGTCAATGCCGGATTCAGCGGCTCCAAGTCCGGTTAGCGGAAGAAGCCATTCAACAAAAACAATTCAGGCCCGTCCAGTTTTGACCGCATGCTCGACCGTCCATGCAAAATTCATGGAACCCCTGGAAAACCAGCCAACCATACCAATAAAGAATGCTGGGTCTTCAGACAAACCGACAGGTCAGACGCTGAAAAGAAGGGGAAGGGGTCTCAAAGCGACAACGACGATGACGAGGAGCCCCGACCACTGAATATAGGAGGAAATATGAAATTCCCTCCCCAGGCAAAAACGGCGAATATGATACGCACAAGCCACATCCCTAAGTGGAAATATGCACTACGGGAGGTCTATACAATCAACCCAAAATTCAACCCATGGTCCTCTTACCCGATCACCTTTGATCGAAGGGACCACCCTACCAGTATCCGTCATAGCGGTTCGGCCGCATTGGTCCTCGACCCCATCATTGACGGATTCCACCTCACACAAGTCCTTATGGACGGAGGGAGCAGCCTGAATCTGCTTTACCAGGATACAGTGCGCAAAATGGGCATCAACCCCTCAAGGATCAAGCCCACAAAAACCACCTTTAAAGGTATAATACCAGGCGCAGAGGCCTGTTGCATGATACGTCTCCAACATATCTACAATTTTTGATTGTTTCATGCTATTATATTACCCCTTTTGGATGTTTATGGGCCTTATTTTACACATTTATATTATTTTTGGGACTAACCTACTAACCGGAGGCCCAGCCCGTATTGCTGTTTTTTTTGCCTATTTCAGTATTTCGAAGAAAAGGAATATCAAACGTAGTCCAAACGGAATGGAACCTTTAGGAGCGTTATTTTTGGAACGAACATGATCCAGAGGACTAGTGCAAGTCAAGAAGCAGCCGAGGCGGCCATGAGAGGGTAGGGCGCCCCCCCTATAGGGCGCGCCCCTGTCTCGTGGGCCCCTCGGGTGGCCACCGACGTACTTCTTCCTCCTATATAAGCCTACGTACCCGGAAAACATCCAGGGAGCCAACGGAACACAATTTCCACCGCCGTAACCTTCTATATTCGGGAGATCCCATCTTGGAGCCTTCACCGGCGCTCCGCCGGAGGGGGAATTGACCATGGAGGGCTTCTACATCAACACCATAGCTCCTCCGATGAGTTGTGAGTAGTTTACCACTGACCTTCGGGTCCATAGTTATTAGCTAGATGGCTTCTTCTCTCTTTTTGGATCTCAATACAATGTTCTCCCCCTCTCTTGTGGAGATCTATTCGATGTAAACTCTTTTTGCAGTGTGTTTGTCGAGATCCGATGAATTGTGGGTTTATGATCAAGTTTATCTATGAGAAATATTTGAATCTCCTCTGAATTATTTTATGTATGATTGAGTTATCTTTGCAAGTCTCTTCGAATTATCTGTTTGGTTTGGCCTACTAGATTGATCTTTCTTGCCATGGGAGAAGTGCTTAACTTTGGGTTCAATCTTGTGGTGTCCTTACCCAGTGACAGAAAGGGTTGCAAGGAACGCATTGTATTGTTGCCATCGAGGATAAAAAGATGGGGTTTATATCATATTGCATGAGTTTATCCCTCTACATCATGTCATCTTGCTTAAGGCGTTACTCTCTTCTTATGAACTTAATACTCTAGATGCAGGTAGGAGTCGGTCGATGTGTGGAGTAATAGTAGTAGATCCAGGCAGGAGTCGGTCTACTTGTCACAGACGTGATGCCTATATACATGATCATGCCTAGATAATCTCATAATTATTCTCTTTTCTATCAATTGCTCGACAGTAATTTCTTCATCCACCATAATACTTATGCTATCTTGAGAGAAGCCACTAGTGAAACCTATGGCCCCCGGGTCTATCTCTTATCATACTTGCTTCCAATCTACTTTTATTTGCATCTTTACTTTTTGCATCTATATTACAAAATACCAAAAATATATTTATCTTGTCATACTATCTCTATCAGATCTCACTTTCGCAAGTGGTCGTGAAGGGATTGACAACCCCTTTATTGCGTTGGTTGCGAGTTCTTTGTTTGTTTGTGTAGGTGCGTGGGGCTTTTGAGGAGCCTCCTACTGGATTGATACCTTGGTTCTCAAAAACTGAGGGAAATACTTACGCTACTATTTTTGCATCACCCTTTCCTCTTCAAGGAAAACCAACGCAAGCTCAAGACGTAGCAAGAAGGATTTCTGGCGCTGTTGCTGGGGAAGTCTTCGCTCAAGTCAAGACATACCAAGTACCCATCACAAACTCATCTCCCTCGCATTTACATTATTTGCCATTTGCCTCTCGTTTTCCTCGCCCCCACTTCACCCTTGCTTTTTTATTTGCCCTCTCTTTCCCAAACTCCTCCTCTCTTTTCGCTTGCCTTTTTCCGCTTGCTTGTGTGTTGGATTACTTGTTGCCATGGCGCAAGATAATACCAAATTGTGTGATTTCTCAAATACCAATAATAATGATTTCCTTAGTACTCCGATTGCTCCTCTTAATGATGTTGAGTCTTGTGAAATCAATACTGCTTTGTTGAATCTTGTTATGAAAGATCAATTCGCCGGCCTTCCTAGTGAAGATGCCTCTACTCATCTAAACAACTTTGTTGATTTGTGTGATGCAAAAGAAAAAAGATATAGATAATGATATTGTTAAATTGAAGTTATTTTCGTTTTCACTTAGAGATCGTGCTAAAGTTTGGTTTTTGTCTTTGCCTAAAAATAGTATTGATTCTTGGAACAAGTGCAAAGATGCTTTTATCCCTAAGTATTTTCCTCCCGCTAAGATCATCACTCTTAGGAACAATATTATGAATTTTAAACAACTTGATCATGAGCATGTTGCCCAATCTTGGGAAATAATGAAATTGATGATTCGCAATTGCCCTACTCATGGTTTGAATTTACGGATGATCATACAAAATTTTTATGCCGGTTTGAACTTTGCTTCTAGAAATCTCTTAGATTCGGCCGCAGGAGGCACGTTTATGGAAATCACGTTAGGAGATGCTACAAAACTTCTTGATAATATTATGGCTAATTATTCTCAATGGCACACCGAAAGATCTTCTAGTAAAAAAGTGCATGTATAGAAGAAATCAATGTTTTGAGTGGAAAGATGGATGAACTTATGAAATTTTTTGCTACTAAAAATACTCCTCTTGCTCCCAATGATATGCCTTTGTCTACTTTGATTGAGAATAATAATGAATCTATGGATGTGAATTTTGTTGGTAGGAATAGTTTTGGAAACAATGTTTATAGAGGAAACTTTAATGCTAGACCGTTCCCTAGTAATTCCTCTAATGATTATGGAAATTCCTACAATATTTCTTATGGTAATTTTAATAATATGCCCTCTGATTTTGAGAATAGTGTGAAAGAATTTATGATTTCTCAAAAGAATTTTAATGCTTTGCTTGAAGAAAAATTGCTCAAAGTTGATGATTTGGCTAGGAACGTTGATAGACTTTCGCTTGATGTTGATTCTCTTAAACTTAGGTCTTACCCTAAGCATGATATCAATGAGTCTCTCAAAGCAATGAGAATTTCCATTGATGGTGCAAGGAAAGAACCGCTAGATTACGTGCTAAGAAAGATAGCTTTATAAAGGCGTGTTCTTCTAGTTTCCATGAAAATAATGATGAGGATCTTAAAGTTATTGATGCGTCTCCTATTAGATCTTTGTTTTGCAATATGAATCTTGATAATTATGGGACTGAAGATGAGTCAACTTTACCTAGAAGGCGTCCCAAGAATTCGGAGTTTTTAGATCTTGATGCTAAATTTGGTTAAAGTGGGATTGGAGAGGTCATGACTTTAAATAGTATTGAACCCACTATCTCAGATTTCAAGGAATTTGATTATGATAATTGTTCTTTAGAAGGTTTTATTTCCTTGTTGCAATCTGTTGTTAATTCTCCTCATGCTTCTAGTCAAAATAAAGCTTTTACCAAACATATCGTTGATGCCTTGATGCAATCTTATGATGAAAAACTTAATTTGGAAGTTTCTATACCTAGAAAACTTAATGATGAGTGGGAACCTACTATAAAGGTTAGAATTAAAGATCATGAGTGTTTTGCTTTGTGTGATTTGGGTGCTAGTGTTTCCACGATTCCGAAAACTTTATGTGATATTCTAGGTTTCCATGATCTTGATGATTGCTCTTTAAATTTGCACCTTGCGGATTCCACCATTAAAAAGCCAATGGGAAGGATCAATGATGTTCTCATTGTTGCAAATAGAAATTTGGTGCCCGTAGATTTTATCGTTCTTGATATAGATTGCAATCTTTCTTGCCCTATTATTCTTGGTAGACCTTTACTTATAACGATTGGTGCAATTATTGATATGAAGGAAGGGAATATTAGATTCCAATTTTCAGTAAAGAAAGGCATGGAGCACTTTCCAAGAAAGAAAGTCAAATTACCTTATGAATCTATCATGCGAGCTACTTATGAGTTTAGTGCCAAAGATGGCACTACTTAGATCTATCTTCGCTTTTATGCCTAGCTAGGGGCGTTAAACGATAGCGCTAGTTGGGAGGCAACCCAATTTTCTTTGTGTTTTTTGTTTTTGTTCCTGTTTAGTAATAAATCTTGCATCTACCCTCTATTTAGATGTGTTTTTATCTTTTAATTAGTGTTTGTGCCAAGTAGAACCTATAGGATAACCTATGATGATAGTTGATTTGATTCTGCTGAAAAATGGAAACTTTGAACGCATGAATTTAGTTTTTTTAAATCACGGAAACGTGATTTTGCGTTGATTCTTTTTGCTGATGATGAATAGACAAATTGTCCAGGACTTCCTATTTTGGTAGGATTTTTAGAGTTCCAGAAGTTTGTGTTAGTTACAGATTGCTACAGACTGTTCTGTTTTTGACAGATTCTGTTTTTCGTGTGTTGTTTGCTTATTTTGATGCATCTATGGCTAGTAAGATGGTTTATAAACCATAGAGAAGTTCGAATACAGTAGGTTTAACACCAAAATAAATAAATAATGAGTTCATTACAGTACCTTATGTGGTGGTTTTGTTTTCTTTCACTAACGGAGCTTATAAGATTTCCTGTTGAGTTTTGTGTTGTGAAGTTTTCAAGTTTTGGGTAAAGCCCTTATGGACTATGGAATAAGGAGTGGCAAGAGCCTAAGATTGGGGATGCCCATGGCACCCCAAGATATTCAAGGATAGCCAAAAGCCTAAGCTTGGGGATGCCCCGGGAAGGCATCCCCTCTTTCATCTTCGTTCATTGGTAACTTTACTTGGAGCTATGTTTTTATTCGCCACATGATATGTGTTTTGCTTGGAGC
The DNA here is from genome assembly GCF_018294505.1 of Triticum aestivum. Classification (NCBI taxonomy): domain Eukaryota; kingdom Viridiplantae; phylum Streptophyta; class Magnoliopsida; order Poales; family Poaceae; genus Triticum; species Triticum aestivum. Next base: position 360,854,827 of record NC_057810.1, read on the forward strand.
GTCGTGTATTATATTAGTCTTTGCTTTTTAGTTTACCACAGTCATCCTTTCTGTACACACCCTTTTGGGAGAATTCTACTTGATTAGAATTTGCTAGAATACTCTATGTGCTTCACTTATATCTTTTGAGCTTGATAGTTTTTGCTCTAGTGCTTCACTTATATCTTTTAGAGCACGGTGGTGACTTAATTTTGAAGAAATTGCTAGTCTCTCATGCTTCACTTATATTATTTTGAGAGTCTTTTAGAACAGCATGGTATTTTCTATGGTTACAAAGTTGGTCCTAGAATGATGAGCATCCAAGTTGGGTATAATAAAAACTATCATAGAAAGGAATTAGATGCTACGATCAATTTGATGCTTGATAATTGTTTTGAGATATGGAGGTAGTGATATTAGAGTCATGCTAGTTGAGGTGATCATGAAAAATACTTGTGTTGGGGTTTGTGATTCCCGTAGCATGCACGTATGGTGAACCGCTTTGTGATGAAGTTGGAGCACAATTTTAATTATTGATTGTCTTCCTTATGAGTGGCGGTCGGGGACGAGCGATGGTCATATCCTACCAATCTATCCCCCTAGGAGCATGCGCGTAGTGCTTTGGTTTTTGATGACTTCTAGATTTTTGCAACAAGTATATGAGTACTTTTGACTAATGTTGAGTCCATGGATTATACGCACCTCACCCTTCCACCATTGCTACCCTCTCTTGTGCCATGCAACTTTCGCCGGTACAATGCACTCACCATATACCTTCCTCAAAACAGCCACCATACCTACCTATTATGGCATTTCCATAGCCATTCCGAGATATATTGCCATGCAACTTTCCACCGTTCCGTTCATATGACACGCATTACTTTTGTCATATTGCTCTTTGCATGATCATGTAGTTGACATCGTATTTGTGGCAAGGCCACCTTCATAATTTTCATACATGTCGCTCTTGATTCATTGCATATCCCGGTACACCGCCGGAGGCATTCATATAGAGTCATATCTTGTTCTAGCTTTGAGTTGTAATTCTTGAGTTGTAAATCCATAAAAGTGTGATGATCTTCATTATTAGAGCATTGTCCTAGTGAGGAAAGGATGATGAAGACTATGATTCGCCCACAAGTCGGGATGAGACTTCAGACTTTACAAAAAGAAAAAAAAGAAAAAAACAAAAAAAAGAGAAAGGCCAAAAAAAGGAAGAGAAAAGGCCAAAGAGAAAAAAGAAAAAAAATATAAAATGAGAGAAAAAGAGAGAAGGGACAATGCTACTATCTCTTTTTCCACACTTGTGCTTCAAAGTAGCACCACAATCTTCATGATAGAGAGTCTCCTATGTTGTCACTTTCATATACTAGTGGGAATCTTTCATTATAGAACTTGGGTTGTATATTCCAATGATGGGCTTCCTCAAAATGCCCTAGGTCTTCGTGAGCAAGCGAGTTGGATGCACACCCACTTAGTTTCTTTTGTTGAGCTTTCATATATTTATAGCTCTAGTGCATCCGTTGCATGGCAATCCCTACTCACTCACATTGATATTATTAATGGGCATCTCCATAGCCCGTTGATACGCCTAGTTGATGTGAGACTGTCTTCTCCTTTTTGTCTTCTCCACAACCACCATTCTATTCCACATATAGTGCTATGTCCATGGCTCACGCTCATGTATTGCGTGAAAGTTGAAAGAGTTTGAGATTATTAAAGTATGAAACAATTGCTTGGCTTGTCATCGGGGTTGTGCATGATTAAATACTTTGTGTGATGAAGATAGAGCAACAGCCAAACTATATGATTTTGTAGGGATAACTTTCTTTGGCCATGTTATTTTGAGAAGACATGATTACTTTGATTAGTATGCTTGAAGTATCACCATTTTCATGTTAATATGAACTTTTATTTTGTATCATTTGGATCTGAACATTCATGCCACAATAAAGAAAATTACACTGATAATTATGCTAGGTAGCATTCCACATCAAAAATTCTATTTTTATCATTTACCTACTCGAGGACGAGCAGGAATTAAGCTTGGGGATGCTTGATACGTCTCCAATGTATCTATAATTTTTTATTGTTTCATGCTATTATATTACCCCTTTTGGATGTTTATGGGCTTTATTTTACACATTTATATATTTTTGGGACTAACCTACTAACCGGAGGCCCAGCCCGTATTGCTGTTTTTTGCCTATTTCAGTATTTCGAAGAAAAGGAATATCAAACGGAGTCCAAACGGAATGAAACCTTCGGGAGCGTGATTTTTAGAACGAACATGATCCAGAGGACTAGTGCAAGTCAAGAAGCAGCCAAGGCGGCCACGAGAGGGTAGGCCCCCCCTATAGGGCACGCCCCTGTCTCGTGGGCCCTTGGGCGGCCACCGACGTACTTCTTCCTCCTATATAAGCCTACGTACCCCGAAAACATCCAGGGAGCCAACGAAACACAATTTCCACCGCCGTAACCTTCTGTATCCGCGAGATCCCATCTTGGAGCCTTCACCGGCGCACCGCCGGAGGGGGAATCGACCACATAGGGCTTCTACATCAACACCATTGCCCCTCCAATGAGTTGTGAGTTGTTTACCACTGACCTTCGGGTCCATAGTGTTGGGGAACGTAGTAATTTCAAAAAATTTCCTACGCACACGCAAGATCATGGTGATGACATAGCAACGAGAGGGGAGAGTGCTGTCCACATACCCTCGTAGACCGTAAGCGGAAGCATTATGACAACGCGGTTGATGTAGTCGTACGTCTTCACGATCCGACCGATCCAAGTACCGAACGTACGACACCTCCGAGTTCAGCACACGTTCAGCTCGATGACGATCCCCGGACTCTGATCCAGCAAAGTGTCGGGCATGAGTTCCGTCAGCATGACGGCATGATGACGATGATGATGCTCTACCGGCGCCGGGCTTCGCCTAAACTCTGCAACAATATGACCGAGGTGGAATATGGTGGAGGGGGGCACCGCACACGGGTAAGGAACGATCCGTAGATCAACTTGTGTGTCTCTAGGGTGCCCCCTGCCCCCGTATATAAAGGAGCAAGGGGGGAGGCCGGCCGGCCCTAGGGGGCGCGCCAAGGAGGGGGGAGTCCTCCTCCTAGTGGGAGTAGGACTCCCCTTTCCTAGTCCTACTAGGAAGGAGGAAGGGGGAAGGAAAGAGAGGGAGAGGGAGAGGGAAAGGGGGTGCCGCGCCCCTTCCCCTAGTCCAATTCGGACTCCTCAAGGGGGGGGGGGCGCCACCTCCTGGGCTGCTGCCCTCTCTCTCCCCTCAGTCCCACTAAGGCCCATTACTTCTCCCCGGGGGGGGGGGGGGGTTCCGGTAACCCTCTGGCACTCCGGTTTTCTCCGAAACCACCCGGAACACTTCCGGTGTCCGAATATAGTCGTCCAATATATCAATCTTTATGTCTCGACCATTTCGAGACTCCTCGTCATGTCCGTGATCACATCCGGGACTCTGAACACACTTCGGTACATCAAAACTTATAAACTCATAATAAAATTGTCATCGTATGTCAGGACCCCGACTCGATGTCACATCGATCTAGCTTGTAACACCTCATATCACTTTGCAGCCTCACGCACGGTATCCCCACGGGTGTCGCCTTACCTTTTCCCGGGACCGTTTGCGCCTTTTGGCTCACGTATATGATAGTGTCGCTAGCATCCATATGATAAGGAGCCCGGGCTGACATGACTAGTCGTAAACCCAAAGTGGCACAGACTTACAGGGACAGGCATCCATGACCCAGCAACGAACGTGTCTGTCATCAGCAAGTGGGTCCGGGCTGTAGCACTGGGCTAGCAGGACCCCGGTAAACCGGGCTGTAGCGGGCTAACAGGACTCCGGTACTCAATGCGTGACATTTCCCCGAAGGGACAGACACAGGAACGAAGAAGGACACATGCCAGCCAGCCTAAGTGTTCCAGAGCAGTAGCAAGCTACCATGGCTCAGTGGTAACACTAGGAGACATTTCCCGGTAAGAGAGGCTACTAAGGATAAACAACTAGATAGTCAGATCCCACACATACCAAGCATTTCAATCATACACACAATATGCTCGATATGTGCAAACACAACAAGGCATCACAACATGACTCTATGACACAAGTACTTTATTTAAGGCTCAGAGAGCCATACATAACATACACAAAGGTACGGGTCACACGACCCAGCATTCAAGTCATACAGTCATACAAACCAACAGCGGAAGTAATTTGTCTGAGTACAGACAACTAGAAAAATAAAAGAGGCTTGGAAAGCCTAGCTATACTACGTGGTCCTTCACAAGCTCAGGATCACCACCTGGGCCTTAGCCTACTCATTGATGTCAACGTCTACGTAGAACCCATCAGAAGGGGTTGCAGCGTCTTCTGTAAAAATGTAAATTATAGCCACATGAGTACAAAGGTACTCAGCAAGTCTTACATCAGATCCTACATACATGCATATTATCAAGAAGGGTTGGTGGAGTTGTTGCAGCAAGCCAGCTTTGACTCTTGGCTAGGCTAACCTACGAGACTCCAACTTGAAATGGTTTTGCGTACACGAGTCCACTACTCACCAATTCAATACACTACCGAGGATCCACCTCCGTCTTCCTATGGAAGAGCCATCCTCGGCACTCACCCTTGAGGCTTTTAGTAGTTTCCATTTACTTGTCTATGAACTGTATAGGCAACCAAGTAGTCCTTTACCGTGGACGCGGCTATTCGAATAGATCATGATAACCCTGCAGGGGTGTACTTCTTCATACACGCTCTCACCACTTACCGTCGTTTACACGACATGTACTCGGCAACCTTCAAGCGGAAGCCCAACGTGGGTGTCGGCCACGACCTACCTAATCACCTAAGCCTCCAGTCCAGGTTTATCGCCTATCCAGGTTCCATCCGTAGGGAGTCCGGCCGAGGTTTCCCATACGGCCCCGAACGATGTGAACAGGGTTCCTGAGATACCTAACGTGTATTCCGTACACCCGGCCACGTACCTACCGCATCACAGCCCACCCCTACGGTCAGCGCTGTCCACGGCCTCCAGTAGGCTACAAACACCAGAAACTACTTGCAACTCCTGGACGGAGAACTAGGGTGAATAAGAAGCCGAGAGGGTCCATTGGTTTCGGGCCCAATGCATGGTAGTAGCTGATTCTTAAATCACACATACAGATCTCAGTGCTTAAGGTTGGCTTCAATGAAACAACCCACCATGTACTCCTACATGGCCTCTCATCGATACCTTTACCAAATCGTGTTCACCACATCACTCTCATTACCGACATAATCATTTCACTCTAGCCCATCACCCAGATGAACCACACCTGACACGACTCTAAGCATAGCAGGCATAGCAAGGTAGGAACAACACATTCATATGGCTCAATCAACTCCTACACATGCTAGTGGGTTTCATCTAGTTACTGTGGCAATGACAGGTCATGCAGAGGAAGTGGGTTCAACTACCGTAGCACACAGCAGTTTGAAACGCGTTGTCTTAATGGAGTAAAAGAGAGCAGGAGCGAGAACATGGGATTGTATCGATATGATCAAATGGTTGGTTGCTTGCCTGATGGTTCGATGCACTGATACGGTTCTTCGTTAGGGTAATCACGGTACTCCTCGGAGGCAGAACCTGCCGCAAAGAACACCGATACACAACCATCACCAAACAATGTGCGACAATATGATGCATGCATGAAACATAGCAATATGAGTGTGTTGGACTAATGCAACTAAGACCAGAAGGGTTTGAACCAATTTGAATCAAAGATTCAAATTTCAAACTCAAACATGGCCCTTTAAAGTGTTTTTCCTTGTTCTGTATTAAACATCAGGTTAACTTGTTTAATCATGCATGAAAATAGTACAGATGGATAGATTGGATTTTTCTGATCATTTTTCATATATAATTTGTCTGATTTGGAGTTACAGAATAAAAGTTATGAATTTTTAAAGTTTAAACTATATTCTGGAATTTTCCTATATTAGATTAATTCCAGAAAATCAATTATTGCGTCAGCCTGGCGTCAGTGTGATGTCAGCAGGTCAACGGGACACGTCCGGGTCAAACCTGACAGTGGGTCCCGCGTGTCAGTGTGATTAGATTAATTAAAGTTTAATTAAAACTAAACCTGTTTAATTAACAGGGCTGGGCCCCACCTGTCATTGACTCAGGGGAGTCAACCAGGGCCCACCCGTGGTCAAACCCGGGTCGGCTGCACCGGCATTTAGCCGCCGGCGAGCCCGACGCGGCGGTGGAAGTGGTTTTGGCTGTTTCGGCCGCCAAATGGACCGCGGAGACCACCGGAGTGGAGCTGAGGACGAGTCGCAGCTCTTGGTGGAGTCCGTTGGGGTCGGGGTGGCCGGAGTTGGCGCCGGCGACGACTTTGGCGGCCACCGGGGTTCGGCCGAAGACGAACTTGACGCTAGAGGGGTCGGTGAGGCGCGGGGAGTAGCTAGCTAGGTGCTACGTGACACGGTGAGCATGATGGACACCGTGGAGTGGTCGGAGGGTGACCGGGAGCACGTCGGCGACGAGCTCCACGGCGGTGAGTGCGGTTGAGCTCCGGGAGGTCGCTACACAGCTCGGGAGCAAGAAAAGGAGGGGGGAAAGATGGCTAAGCTCACAGTGAGTGCGACGAAGCCCTTGGTGCGGCCGGAGATGGACCGGAGCGACGACGGCGTTGAAGGGGATCTCCGGCGACGGTGGTTCGGGCGAGGTCGTTGCGGTGGACTCGGGCGTTGCGAGCGCTCGGGGCTCGGCTTGCTCGATGGAGTGGACAGCGGCGGAGCTCCTGGACACGATGAGAGGACGCACGGGCGGCGGGGAGCACGGCTACGACGAAGGCACGGCTATGGTGGCGTCGGTCATGGCGGGGGAGCGCGAGGGGGAGGAGCTGGAGAGGAGAGGGGGTGTCTGGGGGGTTCGGGGGAGCGAGGGAGGCCGATCCACGACGTCACCGGGCGAGGGGAGCGGCGAGGCGGCGAGCAGGTGCGTGGCGCGCGCTGTGGTCGCCGTCGGGCACCTGCCTGCCTGCCTGGCCGGCAAGCAGCTCGCTGGAGCGGCGCTGGGCTGGGCCGGCAGGTGGGCCGGGAGCAGGCGTCAGGTAAGTTTTTCCATTTTCTTTCTGTTTTCTGTTTTTTTAATACTTCTGCAACTTTGTTGAATTAAATAAAATACTTAGGCAACTCCTAAAATCACCAAACTACTCCTGGTCCATAGTTGGATTATTTCCAACATGAAACATTTTAGTTTGGAGATATTTGAGCATTTAAATATTTTATATAATTTTAAATGCCCAAATTCAAATATTTATGATTTAATTCAAAAACCCTAAGATGGCCTAGGAAAATGTGCATCACTTTTGGCAGAGGTTCTGAACCAAGACAAAAAATGATGGGCATTTTAGAAGGGCATTTCAGGTTCATTGAAAAAGTTTTTAGTAAACCCTAATTGGTTTCAGAGGGGACTGGGGGTTAAACATGATGCAACACTCTAATGAAAGAGTAAACATGATGCAACACTCTAATGCATGGCTAACTAGGGTGTGACATCGTAACATTAAGCGTGCGGACCCTACGGGTTCGAGAACTTATGTAGACATGACCTAGAACTATTCTCGGTCAATAACCAATAGCGGAACCTGGATGCCCATATTGGTTCCTACATATTCTACGAAGATCTTTATCGGTCAAACCTCATAACAACATACATTGTTCCCTTTGTCATCGGTATGTTACTTGCCCGAGATTCGATCGTCGGTATCCAATACCTAGTTCAATATCGTTACCGTCAAGTCTCTTTACTCGTTACGTAATGCATCATTTCGTAACTAACTCATTAGCTACATTGCTTGCAAGGCTTATAGTGATGTGCATTACCGAGAGGGCCCAGAGATACCTCTCCGACAATCGGAGTGACAAAACCTAATCTCGAAATACGCCAACCCAACATGTACCTTTGGAGACACCTGTAGTACTCCTTTATAATCACCCAGTTATGTTGTGACGTTTGGTAGCACCCAAAGCGTTCCTCCGATAAACGGGAGTTGCATAATCTCATAGTTACAGGAACATGTATAAGTCATGAAGAAAGCAATAGCAATATACTAAATGATCAAGTGCTAGGCTAACGGTATGGGTCATGTCAATCACATCATTCTCCTAATGATGTGATCCCATTAATCAAATGACAACACATGTCTATGGTTAGGAAACATAACCATCTTTGATTAATGAGCTAGTCAAGTAGAGGCATACTAGTGACGTTATGTTTGTCTATGTATTCACACATGTATGATGTTTTCGGTTAATACAATTCTAGCATGAATAATAAACATTTATCATGATATGAGGAAATAAATAATAACTTTATTATTGCCTCCAGGGCATATTTCCTTCAGTCTCCCTCTTGCACTAGAGTCAATAATCTAGATTACACAGTAATGATTCTTACACCCATGGAGTCTTGGTGCTGATCATGTTTTGCTCATGAGAGAGGCTTAGTCAATGGGTCTGCAACATTCAGATCCGTATGTATCTTGCAAATCTCTATGTCTCCCACTTGGACTTGGTCCCGGATGGAATTGAAGCGTCTCTTGATGTGCTTGGTCCTCTTGTGAAATCTGGATTCCTTTGCCAAGGCAATTGCACCAGTATTGTCACAGAAGATCTTCATTGGTCCCGATGCACTAGGTATGACACCTAGATCGGAAATGAACTCCTTCATCCAGACTCCTTCATTTGCTGCTTCCAAAGCAGCTATGTACTCCGCTTCACATGCAGATCCTGCTACGACGCTTTGTTTAGAACTGCACCAACTTACAGCTCCACCGTTTAATAAAAACACGTATCCGGTTTGCGATTTAGAATCGTCCGGATGAGTGTCAAAGCTTGCATCGACGTAACCATTTACGACTAGCTCTTTGTCACCTCCATATACGAGAAACATATCCTTAGTCCTTTTCAGGTATTTCAGGATGTTCTTGACCGCTGTCTAGTGATCCACTCCTGGATTACTTTGGTACCTTCCTGCCAAGCTTATTGCTAAGCACACGTCAGGTCTGGTACACAGCATTGCATACATGATAGAGCCTATGGCTGAAGCATAGGGAACATCTTTCATTTTCTCTCTATCTTCTGTTGTGGTCGGGCATTGAGTCTGACTCAACTTCACACCTTGTAGCACAGGCAAGAACCCTTTATTTGCCTGACCATTTTGAACTTTTTCAAAACTTTATCAAGGTATGTGCTTTGTGAAAGTCCAATTAAGCGTCTTGATCTATCTCTATAAATCTTGATGCCCAATATATAAGCAGCTTCACCGAGGTCTTTCATAGAAAAACTTTTATTCAAGTATCACTTTATGCTATCCAAAAATTCTATATCATTTCCAATTAATAATATGTCATCTACATATAATATCAGAAATGCTACAGAGCTCCCACTCACTTTCTTGTAAATACAGGCTTCTCCAGAAGTCTGTATAAAACCATATGCTTTGATCACACTATCAAAGCGTTTATTCCAACTCCGAGATGCTTGCACCAGTCCATAGATGGATCGCTGGAGCTTGCACACTTTGTTAGCACCTTTTGGATCAACAAAACCTTCTGGTTGCATCATATACAACTCTTCTTCCAGAAATCCATTCAAGAATGCAGTTTTGACATCCATTTGCCAAATTTCATAATCATAAAATGCAGCAATTGTTAACATGATTCGGACAGACTTAAGCATCGCTACGGGTGAGAAAGTCTCATCGTAGTCAACCCCTTGAACTTGTCGAAAACCTTTTGCAACAAGTCGAGCTTTTATAGACAGTTACATTACCATCAGCGTCAGTCTTCTTCTTAAAGATCCATTTATTCTCAATGGCTTGCCGATCATCGGGCAAGTCAACCAAAGTCCATACTTTGTTCTCATACATGGATACCATCTCAGATTTCATGGCCTCTAGCCATTTTGCGGAATCTGGGCTCATCATCGCTTCCTCATAGTTCGTAGGTTCATCATGGTCAAGTAACATGACTTCCAGAATAGGATTACCGTACCACTCTGGTGCGGATCTTACTCTGGTAGACCTACGAGGTTCAGTAGAAACTTGATCTGAAGTTTCATGATCAATATCATTATCTTCCTCACTAATTGGTGTAGTTGTCACAGGAACCGGTTCTTGTGATGAACTACTTTCCAATAAGGAAGTAGATACAGTTATCTCATCAAGTTCTACTTTCCTCCCACTCACTTCTTCCGAGAGAAACTCCTTCTCTAGAAAGGATCCGAATTTAGCAACGAAAATCTTGCCCTCAGATCTGTGACAGAAGGTGTACCCAACCGTTTCTTCTGGGTATCCTATGAAGACACATTTCTCCAATTTGGGTTTGAGCTTATCTGGTTGAAGTTTCTTCACATAAGCATCGCAGCCCCAAACTTTAAGAAACGACAACTTCGGTTTCTTGCCAAACCACAGTTCATGAGGCGTTGTCTCAACGGATTTTGATGGTGCCCTATTTAACGTGAATGCGGCCTTCTCTAAAGCATAACCCCAAAATGATAGTGGTAAGTCAGTAAGAGACATCATAGATCGCACCATATCTAGTAAAGTACGATTACGACATTCGGACACACCATTTCGTTGTGGTGTTCCAGGTGGCGTGAGTTGCGAAACTATTCCGCATTGTTTCAAGTGTAGACCAAACTCGTAACTCAAATATTCTCCTCCACGATCAGATCGTAGAAATTTTATTTTCTTGTTACGATGATTTTCCACTTCACTCTGAAATTCTTTGAACTTTTCAAATGTTTCAGACTTGTGTTTCATTAAGTAGATATACCCATATCTGCTCAAATCATCTGTGAAGGTGAGAAAATAACGATACCCGCCGCGAGCCTCAACATTCATTGGACCACAAACATTAGTATGTATGATTTCCAATAAATCCGTTGCTCGCTCCATAGTTCCGGAGAACGGCGTTTTAGTCATCTTGCCCATGAGGCACGGTTCGCAAGTACCAAGTGATTCATAATCAAGTGATTCCAAAAGCCCATCAGTATGGAGTTTCTTCATGCGCTTTACACCGATATGACCTAAACGGCAGTGCCACAAATAAGTTGCACTATCATTATCAACTCTGCATCTTTTGGTTTCAACACTATGAATATGTGTATCAGTACTATCGAAATTCAATAAAAATAGACCACTCTTCAAGGGTGCATGACCATGAAAGATATTACTCATGTAAATAGAACAACCATTATTCTCTGACTTAAATGAATAACCGTCTCGCATCAAACAAGATCCAGATATAATGTTCATGCTCAACGCTAGCACCAAATAACAATTATTTAGGTCTAAAACTAATCCCGATGGTAGATGTAGAGGTAGCGTGCCGACCGCGATCACATCGACTTTGGAACCATTTCCCATGCGCATCGTCACCTCGTCCTTAGCCAATCTTCGCTTAATCCGTAGTCCCTGTTTCGAGTTGCAAATATTAGCAACAGAACCAGTATCAAATACCCAGGTGCTACTGCGAGCATTAGTAAGGTACACATCAATAACATGTATATCACATATACCTTTGTTCACTTTGCCATCCTTCTTATCCGCAAAATACTTGGGGCAGTTCCGCTTCGAGTGTCCAGTTTGTTTGCAGTAGAAGCACTCAGTTTCAGGCTTAGGTCCAGACTTGGGTTTCTTCTCTTGAGCAGCAACTTGTTTGCTGTTCTTCTTGAAGTTCCCCTTCTTCTTCCCTTTGCCCTTTTTCTTGAAACTGGTGGTCTTGTTAACCATCAACACTTGATGCTCCTTCTTGATTTCTACCTCCACAGCTTTTAGCATTGAGAAGAGCTCGGGAATAGTCTTGTCCATCCCTTTCATATTATAGTTCATCATGAAGCTCTTGTAGCTTGGTGGTAGTGATTGAAGAATTCTATCAATGACACTATCATCAGGAAGATTAACTCCCAGTTGAATCAAGTGATTATTATACCAAGACATTTTGAGTATGTGTTCACTGACAGAACTATTCTCCTCCATCTTGCAGCTATAGAACTTATTGGAGACTTCATATCTCTCAATCCGGGCATTTGCTTGAAATATTAACTTCAACTCCTGGAACATCTCATATGCTCCATGACGTTCAAAACGTCGTTGAAGACCCGGTTCTAAGCCGTAAAGCATGGCACACTGAACTATCAAGTAGTCATTAGTTTTGCTCTGGCAGACGTTCTTAACATCGTCAGTTGCATCAGTAGCAGGCCTGGCACCCAGTGGTGCTTCCAAGACGTAATTCTTCTGTGCAGCAATGAGGATAATCCTCAGGTTACGGACCCAGTCCGTGTAATTGCTACCATCATCTTTCAACTTTGCTTTCTCAAGGAACGCATTAAAATTCAACGGAACAACAGCACGAGCCATCTATCTACAACAAACATAGACAAGCAAAATACTATCAGGTACTAAGTTCATGATAAATTTAAGTTCAGTTAATCATATTACTTAAGAACTCCCACTTAGATAGACATCCCTCTAATCCTCTAAGTGATTACGTGATCCATATCAACTACACCATGTCCGATCGTCACGTGAGATGGAGTAGTTTCAACGGTGAACATCAATATGTTGATCATATCTACTATATGATTCACGCTCGACCTTTCGGTCTCCGTATTCCGAGGCCATATCTGTTATATGCTAGGCTCGTCAAGTTTAACCTGAGTATTCCACGTGTGCAACTGTTTTGCACCCGTTGTATTTGAACGTAGAGCCTATCACACCCGATCATCACGTGGTGTCTCAGAACGAAGAACTTTCGTAACGGTGCATACTCAGGGAGAACACTTCTTGATAATTTAGTGAGAGATCATCTTAAAATGCTACCGTCAATCATAGCAAGATAAGATGCATAAAGGATAAACATCACATGCAATCAATATAAGTGATATGATATGGCCATCATCATCTTGCGCTTGTGATCTCCATCTTCGAAGCACCGTCGTGATCACCATCGTCACCGGTGCGACACCTTGATCTCCATCGTAGCATCATTGTCGTTACGCCATCTATTGCTTCTACGACTATCGCTACCGCTTAGTGATAAAGTAAAGCAATTACAGGGCGTTTGCATTTCATACAATAAAGCGACAACCATATGGCTCCTGCCAGTTGCCGATAACTTCGGTTACAAAACATGATCAGCTCATACAATAAAATATAGCATCACGTCTTGACCATATCACATCACAACATGCCCTGCAAAAACAAGTTAGACATCCTCTACTTTGTTTTTGCAAATTTTACATGGCTGCTACGGGCTTAGCAAGAACCGTTCTTACCTACGCATCAAAACCACAACGATAGTTCGTCAAGTTAGTGCTGTTTTAACCTTCGCAAGGACCGCGCGTAGCCACACTCGATTCAGCTAAAGTGAGAGAGACAGACACCCGCCAGCCACCTTTAAGCACGAGTGCTCGTAACGGTGTAACTAGTCTCGCGTAAGCGTACGCGTAATGTCGGTCCTGGCCGCTTCATCTCACAATACCGCCAAACCAAAGTATGACATGCTGGTAAGCAGTATGACTTGTATCGCCCATAACTCACTTGTGTTCTACTCGTGCATATGACATGTACGCATAAAACCTGGCTCTGATACCACTGTTGGGGAACGTAGTAATTTCAAATATTTTCCTACGCACACGCAAGATCATGGTGGTGACATAGCAACGAGAGGGGAGAGTGTTGTCCATGTACCCTCGTAGACCGTAAGCGGAAGCATTATGACAACACGGTTGATGTAGTCATACGTCTTGATGATCCGACCGATCCAAGTACCGAACGTACGGCACCTCCGAGTTCAGCACACGTTCAGCTCGATGACGATCCCCGGACTCCGATCCAGCAAAGTGTCGGGCATGAGTTCCGTCAGCATGACGGCATGGTGACAATGATGATGCTCTACCAGCGCAGGGCTTCGCCTAAACTCCGCGACAATATGACCGAGGTGGAATATGGTGGAGGGGGGCACCGCACACGGCTAAGGAACGATCCGTAGATCAACTTGTGTGTCTCTAGGGTGCCCCCTGCCCCCGTATATAAAGGAGCAAGGGGGGAGGCCGGCCGGCCCTAGGGGCGCGCCAAGGAGGGGGGAGTCCTCCTCCTAGTGGGAGTAGGACTCCCCTTTCCTAGTCCTACTAGGAAGGAGGAAGGGGGAAGGAAAGAGAGGAAGAGGGAGAGGGAAAGGGGGGGGGCGCCCCCTCCCCTAGTCCAATTCGGACTCCTCAAGGGGGGTGCGCCACCTCCTGGGCTGCTGCCCTCTCTCTCCCCTTAGGCCCACTAAGGCCCATTACTTCTCCCAGGGGGGTTCCGGTAACCCTCCCGCACTCCAGTTTTCTCCGAAACCACCCGGAACACTTCCGGTGTCCGAATATAGTCGTCCAATATATCAATCTTTATGTCTCGACCATTTCGAGACTCCTCGTCATGTCCGTGATCACATCCGGGACTCCAATCAAACTTCAGTACATCAAAACTTATAAACTCATTATAAAACTGTCATCGTAACGTTAAGCGTGCGGACCCTACGGGTTCGAGAACTTATGTAGACATGACCTAGAACTATTCTCGGTCAATAACCATTAGCGGAACCTGGATGCCCATATTGGTTCCTACATATTCTACGAAGATCTTTATCGGTCAAACCGCATAACATCATACGTTGTTCCCTTTGTCATCGGTATGTTACTTGCCCGAGATTCAATCGTCGGTATCCAATACCTAGTTCAATCTCGTTACCGGCAAGTCTCTTTAATCGTTATGTAATGCATCATTTTGTAACTAACTCATTAGCTACATTGCTTGCAAGGCTTATAGTGATGTGCATTACCGAGAGGGCCCAGAGATACCTCTCCGACAATCGGAGTGACAAAACCTAATCTCGAAATACGCCAACCCAACATGTACCTTTGGAGACACCTGTAGTACTCCTTTATAATCACCCAGTTACGTTGTGACGTTTGGTAGCACCCAAAGTGTTCCTTCGGTAAAGGGGAGTTGCATAATTTCATAGTTACAGGAACATGTATAAGTCATGAAGAAAGCAATAGCAATATACTAAACGATCAAGTGCTAGGCTAACGGAATGGGTCATGTCAATCACATCATTCTCCTAATGATGTGATCCCATTAATCAAATGACAACACATGTTTATGGTTAGGAAACATAACCATCTTCGATTAATGAGCTAGTCAAGTAGAGGAATACTAGTGACGTTATGTTTGTCTATGTATTCACATATGTATCATGTTTCCGGTTAATACAATTCTAGCATGAATAATAAACATTTATCATGATATGAGGAAATAAATAATAACTTTATTATTGCCTCTAGGGCATATTTCCTTCACATAGTTATTAGATATATGGCTTCTTCTCTCTTTTTGGATCTCAATACAATGGTCTCCCCCTCTCTTGTGGAGATCTATTCAATGTAAACTCTTTTTGCGGTGTGTTTGTCAAGATCCGATGAATTGTGGGTTTATGATCAAGTTTATCTATGAGAGATATTTGAATCTCCTCTGAATTCTTTTATGTATGATTGAGTTATCTTTGCAAGTCTCTTCGAATTATCAATTTGGTTTGGCCTACTAGATTGATCTTTCTTGCCATGGGAGAAGTGCTTAGCTTTGTGTTCAATCTTGCGGTGTCCTTACCCAGTGACAGAAAGGGTTGCAAGGCACGTATTGTATTGTTGCCATCGATGATAAAAAGATGGGGTTTATATCATATTGGATGAGCTTATCCCTCTACATCATGTCATCTTGCTTAAGGCGTTACTCTGTTCTTATGAACTTAATACTCTAGATGCAGGCAGGAGTCGGTCGATGTGTGGAGTAATAGTAGTAGATGCAGGCAGGAGTCGGTCTACTTGTCATGGACGTGATGCCTATATACATGATCATGCCTAGATAATCTCATAATTATTCGCTTTTCTATCAATTGCTCGACAGTAATTTGTTCATCCATCGTAATACTTATGCTATCTTGAGAGAAGCCACTATTGAAACCTATGGCCCCCGGGTCTATCTCTTATCATATTTGCTTCCAATCTACTTTTATTTTCATCTTTACTTTTTGCATCTATTTTATAAAATACCAAAAATATATTTATCTTATCATACTATCTCTATCAGATCTCACTTTCGCAAGTGCCCGTGAAGGGATTGACAACCCCTTTATTGCGTTGGTTGCGAGATATTTGTTTGTTTGTGCGTGGGACTTTTGAGGAGCCTCCTACTGGATTGATACCTTGGTTCTCAAAAACTGAGGGAAATACTTACGCTACTATTGCTGCATCACCCTTTCGTCTTCAAGGAAAACCAACGCAAGCTCAAGACGTAGCATTGCACAGGCTCAATCACACTGGAAGTGGTTTTCGGATCTCCGGACAATCACCGTACCGAAGACTTAGTCTTCGACATCGTCCCCTTTCGCAGTGACCATCAGGCATTGCTCGGACGAACCACATTCGATCGGTTCAACACGGTGCCACATTATGCCTACCGTAAATTAAAGATGCCCAGTCCACGTGGCGTCATTACGGTTAATGACAGGTGAAAACTCCCCCTCATGGTCGAAGAGTCTACTACCGCTTTAACAGCAAGAACAATGGACGGCACCTTACAGTCAAACCTCGAGTCGACTGCCAAGCTCCCGGACACCATCAAAGGAGTCCGAACTACTGCGCGGCAGGATAGCCCGGCCCGCCCGGAGATTAATTAAAAACACTCTGAAAATGAATAATACAAGCCACATACTGCGGCTAAACCGCGAGGTGGCGCAAAACTATTTCTTACGTTTTCTTTACAGGTTCACCCCGACGTAGGCCAGGATGGAGGGCGTGGGAACAGTTCGAGCGCATCTGGGAACCTCTAGATATTCCCCTATAATCGTCCGACTACGCCCCAGATCCGAACACAAATTCCGCACGCCTGGTATCAACAGGTTCTGCAGTCATATTTCTTTTTATCACATCATCTGTACTCATACACATTGACGTATTACTCAAATACAACATGTGGATTTATGTGATGCTTACCTATTTCCATCTCTCATTCAAAACTCTTTTGAAAAGACGGCCGCTTACCGCGATATGCCTTAAGATGCCAGGGGCTTCGTCACGCCCATACTACGGCAAAAAAGTCTGAACACCTTCACGGTAGTCCGGCACCCCGAACTTATAGCATTATATGCATCAACTTCGAATCATGTCTTGGGTCAATAGTTGGGTTTGCCCGGCCCCTACGTTTTGGTACCTTACGTTCCGCTGTATCGGCTAAGGTAGCACTGGGAGAACTACTACGATTGTGTCCCGGTTCTTCCGGACGAGAAACTCAGTAGAGAAAGCCGAAAACTGACTGTCATGATGCAGCGAGAGCTGGTCAACTATTCGAGAGGTTCTAAAATCTTTAAGGATTCTTTCCGCACAATGCTATAACCAATGCAACGTGCGAAGGATCGGGCTTTTCCGATCAGGCGCTTATAGAGCCCCTAGTACGGTCTTCCGAACACTAGGGGCTGCGCCTACCTTCCTCGAAACAACTCCTATGGCTAAGTGAGAGCGATAAAGCCCTATAGTCTGATTGCCTGGTTCGCTGTGCTGAACACCTCCTTTAGGGACCCACAACTGGGATAAAGAGTGCTCAAGTTTATCCCGAACACCCTCGTACTTACTACGTGGGGGCGGAAGCTGACGACTGGCCGACTCTCAGAATTACTATATACAACGGCCGCACAGGATGAAAAACATTCATGTGACAAAGCAATAGATGATAAGAATGCTCTTGTTCAAATATTACAACGGACGAACATGACTGTATTCATGGAAATATAACATCCTTGGTGCATTGCTCCGCCGCAAGGCATGCTCCTTTCAATACACCTTCATAATACAGTTCGGTCTTGCGGTGCTCCTTCCCCTCCGGCGGTCCCTCGGTCATCAGCTTCTTCGCATCCATCTTCCCCAGTGCACCTTGGCACGGGTGAAGGCCATTCGCGCACCCTCTATGCAGACCGATCGCTTGATGACTTCAAGTCGAGGGCAGGCACCTACAGGCCGCTTCACAAGCCCGAAATAGCTGGTTGGAATCGGCTGAGTAGGCCACAACCGAATAATTAAATCCTTCATGGCTAATTCGGCCGCCTTGTGTAGCTTGACCAGCTGCTTCAGCTGATCGGAGAAAGGCACGGGATAATTCGGCGTCAGATACTGCATCCAGAAGAGCTTATCCATAGTATTCCCCCCTTTGGCTTGGTAGAATTGGGCAGCATCAGATATGCTGCGCAGTAGCTCCGCAAACACCCCTGTATACATCAAAACTCAAGCTTGTCAAATTTGATTTTCTCATCCCCTATACTTGCTTTTTACAGAAAAAGCCTTACCAGCCGTAATCTTCCTCGCCTCCTGGATTTCCTTCAGGGCACCTTGGGCTTCCCCCCAGGCATCACTTGCGGCTTGGCGAGCGTGGGAGAGTTCGGATTCTTTCCCTACTAAACTCTACTCCAGGGTCTCACATTTCTGCACGGCCTATTGAACCTCTCGCTCAGCCTCAATAACCCTGGCCTCGTGCTTCTCACGGAGCATCTGCTCCGCGGCTGCTTTATTCTCGGCTTCGGCCACAACCTTTTTCAAGGTCTCAATTTCGCCGACGCCCCTAGAGCACATTATAAAAAAATTGTTATCATGCCCACTCATCCTTTTGTGCTACATAAACAAGGTTTCTATATACCTTGATTATCCCCCAGCTGTCTCTTCACTTGGACAAGTTCAACGCCTTAGTTCGGATACTTCCGCAGCTTGAGAGGCCGCATTCGCTACAGATGCCTACTGGTTAAATAGAGTGATAAATATTATCAAGTGAGTCTCCTGCGAACATGAGTTTGATCCCCTGCCCGGTTCTCTCTTTCACCGAACAGTGTATGAGTGGCTACTATCTATACCATGACATTCTCCCAGAAACTCATAAAACATACCTCAAAGCCTCTTATAAGGCTAACACAGGATTCGTTCAGTCCACTCTCAGCGGACTGAATCTTCTCAATCACCACACCCATGAGGTCACGGTGTTCATCAACGATGGAGGCACCCTGCAGCGCCGCCAATAAAGTACCCGGCGCCCCTGGTTGGACAGAGGCGGCCGGTGGATGGGACTCGGGGACCTTATGGGTCTCTACAATAGTGTCCGGCTTGATTCCGGATTCAAGATGACCCTCGCCATCGACACCCACGGGATTTTTCTCTCCCGTGTAATCGGCCCCAGAAGTATGGCCTCCTAGTGCCGCCTTCGCGACCTTCTCCCCTCCTCCGTTGCCCGGATCCTTCTGGGATGAAACCTCGGTTTCGTTCCTACGTTTGGAGGAAGAGGCCTTCAGGGGTGTCCCGCTCCCCATAGCGTCCGAACCCAGCAGATCCTCTGACGAGGATTGCTCAGCGCGGGGCTTCGCCAGACTGAAAAAGAGAAACACGGCTCAGATTAGAATGTGATGCCACGATAAGGCCACACGCATGAGCATGTTCGGATTTTATACTTACGAGTTCACCAGGGGCTCGGCCCTGGGATCCCACTCCGGGCTGCTATCGGTGGCGCCAGTGGACTCCTCTTGAAGAAGAGTTTTTCCCCACTTAGGCGAATCGGCCTCCAAAGAGCTGGAGGCCATTCTTTTATTCTTTCCCCCTGCGGGGGATTTGTCCTCCTCCTCCCCGTCCTCTTCGAAGGAAGAATGGGCATTAGAGTCTTTGGATTTTGTGTCCATGGTACCACGGCGATGAAGGCCGCCCCTAGTCTTTTTGGCCTCCTTCTCGGCCTTCTTCTTCGGTGCTTTATATGGCGCCGGGACCAGCATCTTCGTCAGAAGTGGGCCGGCCGGTTCTTCTAGTAGAGGGGCAGGACAATAGATCCGCCCTGCCTTCTTCACCCAGCCCTAGGAAAATATGGGAAATGCGTTAAGTATCTCTCTGAGGATGTACGGACAGAATGTATGAATTATCAGACATTCAATTACTTACCGAACTTGCGGGGTGGGACAGTTGATATCCGCGGTCCTCGATGGAGTCCGGCCACGGTTTACCGGACTTGATAAGCACCTTCCAGATGTCCTTGTGAGTAGAGCCAAAGAGCTCTAGCAGGGTCTGGTGCTTGGCCGGGTCGAACTCCCATAGATTGCAAGCTCGGTGTTGACATGGTAGAATCCGGCGAACCAACATCACCTGGACTACATTAACGAGCTTGCCGATCTTATCTTCCATGTCTTGGACGCGCGTCTGGAGCTCTGATAGCTCGTCATATGAAGCCCAGCTCAGGCCCTTCTCGTGCCATGACGTAAGTCGTAGGGGGGCACCGGATCTGAACTCTGGAATGGCGGTCCACTCCTTGCCACGCGGCTCGGTGATATAGAACCACTGCTGCTGCCACTCCTTGACGGAATCATTGAAAGTTCCAGTCGGCCATGTGACATTGGGCATCTTGCTCACCATGGCGCCTCCGCATTCGGCATGCTTGCCGCTCACTACCTTGGGCTTTACATTAAAAACCTTCAGGCATAAGCCGAAGTGCGGTGGAACACGGAGAAAGGCCTCGCACATGACTATGAATGTCGAGATGTTGAGAAAGGAATTCGGGGATAGATCATGGAAATCAATCCCGTAATAGTACATGACATCGCGAACAAATGGGTGGAGGGGAAACCCTAGCCCGCGGACAAAATGAGGGAGGAATACCACCCTCTCATGGGGTTCCAGAGTGGGGACTATCTGTCCCGCCGTTAGAAGACGGTGGCCAATTCTCTTGGCCAGATACCCGCCCCCCGAAGCTTTTTGATGTCCTTCTCCTGGACGGTAGAGGCCATCCAGTTGCCTCCTGCTCCAGATCCAGACATTTTCGGGAAGCCTTTTTTGGCGAAGAAGAGAAACGCTTGGGCGCTAGGGCTCGGGCAGAAAGGAATGGATGAATACAAAAGGGCGTGGGTGAAGGGGAAGACTCTCCTCCCCTTATAAAGGCAGCGAATATCCTGTGCCCCCCAACTCACCCGCTAAAGTTGCTTAATCCCCATGTTTGATGGCACGGTTGGATTACCCACGTCTATATTGATGAGGATCCCGCGATAAGGGGACACGATCTCTGCTTCAACAGGACATGCCGATAAAACCGCTTCGTGATATGCATGGTGGTTGGTTGGGAGTAACGGTTCGAATAGTGACCAAACCGTGGCGTGATGTCATGCTATAAAAAGCTGTCAGCAGATTAGATTTGTGGAATATTATACTCTCCATGATGGAATGTGGAGTTCGTTTTGCAGAGATGGACACGACCCTTGTGTCCTAAATCTTCTATGGAGTATTCGGAGAAGGAACTCGCCGTGCAATGCCAAAGACAATATGCGCGCTGGACTCATCGTCATTGAAGCCTGGTTCAGGGGCTACTGAGGGAGTCCTGGATTAAGGGGTCCTCGAACAACTGGACTATATACTTTGGCCGGACTGTTAGACTATGAAGATACAAGATTGAAGAATTCGTCCCGTGTCCGGATGGGACTCTCCTTTGCGTGGAAGGCAAGCTTGGATATTCGGATATGTAGATTTCCTGCTCTGTAACCGACTCTGTGTAACCCTAGCCCCCTCCGATGTCTATATAAACCGGAGGATTTAGTCCGTAGGACAACAACAATCATAATCATAGGCTAGCTTCTAGGGTTTAGCCTCTACGATCTCGTGGTAGATCAACTCTTGTAATACTCATATCATCAAGATCAATCAAGCAGGAAGTAGGGTATTACCTCCATCGAGAGGGCCTGAACCTGGGTAAAGCATCGTGTCCCCTGCCTCCTGTTACCATTAGCCTTAGACGCACAGTTCGGGACCCCCTACCCGAGATCCGCCGGTTTTAACACCGACAGCCATCCTTGTGGACTTTGCAATGAACGTGATCATTAAATCCCCAATGCAAATTGTTTCATGATCGTATAGTGTCCAAAAATTGTGATGACTTGATTTCCCTTGCACATCATAATGAACTTAGCTTGCTTTTGGGTTATGAAGAAACAAAACATTTAACTAAAGATATGCAAGAATTTGTCCTTGATAAAGTTCTTGATTTTGATCTAGAAGAAATTTTTATGTATTGCGCGGTGAATTGCATTGAAAATCCTTATATTGCCAATTACATAAAGAAAAAAAGCAAATAGAAGATGAAGAGAATACTAATGAAAGGGAAGACACTTCCCAATATCCTCCTATTATTTCTTATGATGAATCAGGTAACGAGGAGGAGCTTTCTATTCAACCAATCTCATTAATAAGGAGCTCAAAGAAGAGGGTTAAACCCACACATGATGTAAAGAAGAAAAAGAAAAGACGGAGAAGCAAAGGTAGAAAGGTATCCCTCTCAAATGAAGTTGCTCCTATTACTCATTGTGGTGATGATAATTGCTATACTATTGGTGCTATCCATACTATTAATGATGAGAGTGATTATGCTTATGATATGAAAAGGCCCAAGCTTGGGGATGCTATGTTTTATCAGAATGACATGTTTGAGAATATATTTGCTGCAATTGATGTTTGTCCCAAGCTTGGGGATGCTACGTTTAATGAAGATGATATTTTTAGCCTCCCAAGTTTCGATGAGCAAATTTATTATGATAGCATGCCTCCTATTTATGATGGGTATATTGATGAAAGTGGGTTTGGAAGAGTGTCAACTTTAGGAAGTAATGATCCCACTATTTTGGAGGGTGTTGAATCTTATAATACTTATGAAAGTGGATTTGGAGAGGCCATGACTTTATTTAGTGATAAATCCACTATTTTGGAAGAGGTTTCAATTGATTATGATGGGAACGAAGTTGCTACTTATGATGATTATTGTGATGAAACTGTTCACACACGAACACGTCACCGTGTACCTCCAACGTCGAGGGTGATGCACCGCATCTCATGTCGAAGGAGACCCGCCGGAAGCGCGGTACGCAAGACAATCCGGCGGGCGCTTTTGAGGACCCGAAACCCCACACGCTCGGGAGGGACCCCGTCAGGGCACGCGGCGGCTATGGGATGCCCTAGGTCGGCCTGACCGCCCCTAGGGCCTCGAGGTTCGCCGCCCTGCAAAAGAAGAACGAACGAAGAACGAGGAAGAAGAAGAACTAGGGTTAAGGAGAAAAGATAAAAGATAAAAGTGGTAGATGATTGTTCGATTGTGTGTTGTTCAATCGGCCGTCAGCCCTTAGGTATATAAGAGGCGGCTGGACTTCCCGTGCAAGGAAAAGGCTTGGATTCACGTCCAAAACCCTAGTCAAATTCGGAATGGTTTTGTCCGAACTTTCCAAAACTGTTCGGTTTAAACTGGCTGCATCTTGCGGGTCTTTTTTGTGGTGGTAAACGATCTCGGATGGAAACGAGCCCAAAAGCAATCTTGACCGTTTCGACGAGACGAACAACTTTTATGTTGAACGTTTTTTGATCAGAAGTCATCTTGAGGGTCAAATCGGTCGCGCAAAACAGGCTATCCTCGCGCTACCCATCAGACAGGGTGTCTGGTGGGGCGCGCCAGTTTTTTGCCTCCTGACAGGGCTGTATTCCGATGGCTCTAACTTTTGCATACGAACTCGGATTGGAACGATTTTTATATCAAAATCGACCGTTTCGACGAGACGAAGACAATCCATGTAGATAATGTTTCCATTTAAGGTCGTCTTGGGGGCTTAATCAGCCAAACTGTACTCTGAATATAAGATCTTAGTACTTTGAGCATAGTTTCGGCCTTCGAGATGAAATCGGACTGCGATGACCCAAACTTCAAAGATGTTCATATCGACAATACGGAACTCTTTCATGAAGATCACTTCTCCATTTGACGCCATCTTAAATAAGTTATTGACCGTGCCAAAATCTGGTGTCAACACATGCCCCCCTGTTTTTCGGCAAAGTTTGTGTGCCGAAAAATAACTTCCGCATGGCTTGTTCTAAGGACGATGTCAACACTCCATCGGCCATTTTGCATATTCTTAAGACGATAAGTATATATCGGCCATTTAGATTAGCAACAAAAGTGAAGCTAATCGAACATATAATGATTTGGTAATACCCTTTCATGATGTAAGAAATTATATTTTATCCATGGATTAAAATAAGCCCATTGAGGGTAACCAACCATACCTGATGAAGAATTCCATGGCATAGGCATCAACGGCATTGTTGAAGAAAATGGATAATGTGTGGACCGAAGATGTTGAAACCTTCGGCTTGGTCCTTCGTAGCTTTCACTCTTTTCCTTCTTCACCTTTGTCGCACTCCTTGTAAAGGAAGCTCGCACATAATTCTTATTTTGAATATTTACTTTGGGAACCCACGCCATATTTCTCTTTTCAAGTTCTTGTGCACTAAGCTTCCGCAACTCCTTCTTTTGCCAATACGATAAGTCGAGTGGGCATCCCAGCTGCGATTTTATTTGAAGTAATGGCAATTCTTGTTTTACCTTGTGCACTCTCAACTTCTTCCCTTCAGATTTGGCACTTGATTGACTTGCCTCGTTGCCTTTTGTAGCCAATGTCAACACTTTAATTGGCTCTTTTTCATTTGAGATCATATCTGAAGTGGCACTCTTACGACCATCTCTTTTGACGCGGTAGATTTGCTCGACCACCTCCTTATTCTTCCTTGTGCACCAGACCGATTCTTTATGATTGAAACGGTCTTTGACGCGTGATTGTTCAAATGTTGATCTCCTTGGAGCTGCATAGTATTGGTGAGATGGTCTAGAATAAGATGGAGAATGTGCCCTTGTATCATACCTGTCCCATGATGAATATGTATCTATATGAGCATAGGGAGGCATCCACGGCATTGGCATTGGCGGCCCAAAATAAGGATATGAATATGTTGCATTAAAATTATCACTTTGCCAATACCAATCCTCATATTTGCGCCTTGGGGGTGATCTTGGTTTCTTTGCATGATTTGGCCGATAAGCATTCTTCTCTTCACTCTTCTTTTGATATTTATCCAATAGTTCAGCGAAGGTGATTTTTGATCTCTTACACTTGCGCTTATTTCGGCCTTTGTTTCCTTTGGTTGTGCTTGCACCAATCATTGGATTTGCTTGCTGCCCCCCAGTCCTTGGCGTCTCCATTGTAGCTTCGATGGAATTCTCGCCCTCAAAATTATGTTCATTATGCTCTTCAACAACTTCTTTACTTGAAAGCTTGACCCCATCACCTGCAGTTTTTACCTCCTCTTTAAATGGATCGGCTTGAAGCAGCCGATGCAAAAACTTTCTGCCATCGAGACCAATCGGAATAGACTGGTCATCTCTTGGTGTCTCAACAAATTTCAATCGTCCTTTTTCAATGGCCGATTTAACTATTTGACGAAACATATTGCAATCCTCAAAATTATGTTTGAACGAATGATGCAACCTACAATACATTCGTCCTTGAACTGATGGCTTGACATGGTGATCAAGAATTCTTATGTAATTATTTTTCAGCAATAAATCAAATATTTGGTCACACATGCTTGAATTGAAGGTAAACTTCTTGCTTTCTAGCCGATCTTGCTGTGTGAACGGCTTTGAAGATAAGCAAACGAATGGTTCAGATTTAGAATCTTCCCATTCGGCTATACATTGTGTTTTCCACTCTATCTCCGGTGTCTTTGGATAAGATATTATATTAGCATCGGATTTCTCAAAAGAAATTAACCTTGGCTTTAAACTTCCGATACGAAAATATTTAGAACACACATGTCTCAATTGAGACAAAGTGCAAGCCAAGTAAGAAATAAGCAAAGCTACCCAACTAGATATGAACTTTAGATAAAGCAACGGGGAAAGCTTTGGCCACAACAATAAGTCATTATCGGTCTTTATAAATGGTGCAATGGGTTGACCGATATAGTCTATAACAATTTTGTTGCTAACAAGTAAATTACCCTTCTTCATTGGTCTTTCAAAATTACTTATTAGAATTTTTCTTATAGAAGCATCGACAATAAAGTTGCGACCAAATCGGAAGATAGGCAAGTCACTTGCTAGACATACCTCTTCAATTACGTTGGGAGAGCATGATGGTTGTATCACTTGAATAATACTTTGTTCCACTTTTGAATGACTCTCCAATGCCTTGGCATCCTCTTTTTCTTTGATAGATTCGGTACACATACTATTTGATTCGGCTTTTTTAATAACCGAATTAACTTTGTTATCCGAATCACCACTCTTTCTTTCTTTGATTTGCAAGGTTGCTTGTTCTTGTCTAAATTCAGCAAACATTGTAGCTAGTCTATCTTTAAGCTTTTTTCGACCAATTTCAGCCCAATCTTCATCGGATTGCCCCCCAATACTTTGAGACGCTTTCGGCAATGGTGTGTTGCCGAATTTCTGTAATTGTGCAGGGGCAACATGATATGCTACGTTACTAGGTAAAGACACATGCGCTCTGGTAGAATTCTCACTTATTCGGCCATGAGCATGAAGGTGCGGAGCCGAATCACGAATATCTACAATTGCGTATGGTGCCGAAAAATTCGTAGCATGAGGTGTAGCATACGATGTTTGAGGGTAATTGGCCGAATAACTAGTAGTGGCATGGCCAATTCCCCTATCCACCGGCACGTTTGGATTAACATACTGCAAGTTATTTGCCGATGAATAAAAAGTCGAAACACTTTGTTGCATACTATTGGAAGTTCCTACATGGGGTGTCTCAACATGATTAACCGAACTCCTCATGTTGTTCATCGGCATATAGATTTGTGGGGTTGCCGATGCATGGGAGTTGGGATACATATGTTGTATGTTGCTAAAATTATATGAAGTTGAAGCATGAAGATTATTCTGAATCGGCTGTTGCACATAATTAGATGCATGATTGATAAAACTAGGGCTAGCCGATACAATATGCTCATTAGATGATCTAGCAACAACATATGTATTATTTGCATCTACATAAGTGAATTGGGTATTCATGTTACCTTTGTAGATTGCAAACCCTAGATGACGATCTCTTCGTAGCAAGAACGGGCTGGAGACCGTTCAAAGCTTCGTCCCCAGCGGAGTCGCCAAAAAGTGTGTTCGCACACGAACACATCACCGTGTACCTCCAACACCGAGGGTGATGCACCGCATCTCATGTCGAAGGAGACCCGCCGGAAGCGCGGTACGCAAGACAATTCGGCGGGCGCTTTTGAGGACCCGAAACCCCACACGCCCGGGAGGGACCCCGTCAGGGCGCGCGGCGGCTATGGGCTGCCCTAGGTCGGCCTGACCGCCCCTAGGGCCTCGAGGTTCGCCGCCCTGCAAAAGAAGAACGAACGAAGAACGAGGAAGAAGAAGAACTAGGGTTAAGGAGAAAAGATAAAAGATAAAAGTGGTAGATGATTGTTCGATTGTGTGTTGTTCAATCGGCCGTCACCCTTAGGTATATAAGAGGCGGTTGGACTTCCCGTGCAAGGAAAAGGCTTGGATTCACATCCAAAACCCTAGTCAAATTCGGATTGGTTTTGTCCGAACTTTCCAAAACTGTTCGGTTTAAACTGGCTGCATCTTGCGGGTCTTTTTTGTGGTGGTAAACGACCTCGGATGGAAACGAGCCCAAAAGCAATCTTGACCGTTTCGACGAGACGAACAACTTTTATATTGAACGTTTTTTATCAGAAGTCATCTTGAGGGTCAAATCGGTCGCGCAAAACAGGCTATCCTCGCGCTAACCATCAGACACGGTGTGTGGTGGGGCGCGCCAGTTTTTTGCCTCCTGACAGGGCTTTATTCCGATGGCTCTAACTTTTGCATACGAACTCGGATTGGAACGATTTTTATATCAAAATCGACCGTTTCGACGAGACGAAGACAATCCATGTATATAATGTTTCCATTTAAGGTCGTCTTGGGGGTTTAATCAGCCAAACTGTGTTCTGAATATAAGATCTTAGTACTTTGAGCATAGTTTCGGCCTTCGAGATGAAATCGGACTGCGATGACCCAAACTTCAAAGATGTTCATATCGACAATACGGAACTCTTTCATGAAGATCACTTCTCCATTTGACGCCATCTTAAATAAGTTATTGACCGTGCTAAAATCTGGTGTCAACAGAAACTTATGCTATAAAAAGTTGTGATGATTATATTTATAAAACTTGTTATGATTATGATTACCCTTTTTCTGAAAATTACTCTTTTAATATGGAAACAATTTATAGTATTCGATTCTCTTATGATACTCCCACCATTTCGAATGAGAAGAATTTTGCTTATGTCGAGAGTAAAAAAAATTCTATGCGTGTAGATCATCAAAAGAATGCTTTATGTGATGGTTATATTGTTGAATTCATTCATGATGCTACTGAAAATTATTATGAGGGAGGAACATATGCTTGTAGGAGTTGCAATAATATCAAGTTTCCTCTCTATGTGCTTAAAATCTTGAAGTTATGCTTGTTTTGCCTTCCTATGCTAGTTGATTATTGTTCCCATAAGTTGTTTGCTCACAAAATCCCTATGCATAGGAAGTGGGTTAGACTTAAATGTGTTAGTAATATGCTTCATGACGCTCCCATTATGTTTCAATTCTTATCTTTTATGTGAGCATCATTGTCATCTTCATGCCTAGCTAGAAATGCATTAAAGAAAAGCGCTTGTTGGGAGACAACCCAATATTTATCCTTACTGTTTTTGTGTGTCCACATGATTATGCTACTGTAGTAATCATGTTTTATAGCTTTTGTTTCAATTAAGTGCCAAGTAAGACCTTTAGGATAGCTTACGGTGATAGTTGTGTTGATCCTGCTGAAAATCAGAAACTTTTGCGCTCAGTAAATTAGTTTTCATAATTCACAGAAACGTGCTTTTGATCTGATTATATTTTATATGGATTGGCACACATATTTCTCAGGCTTTCCTAATTTGGTAGGATTTTTGGAGTTCCATAAGTATATATTTGATACAGATTACTACAGACTGTTCTGTTTTTGACAGATTCTGTTTTATATGTGTTGTTTGCTTATTTTGATGAATCTATGAGTAGTATCGGAAGGTATGAACCATAGGGAAGTTGGAATACAGTAGATACTACACCAATATGAATTTAGAATGAGTTCACAACAGTACCTAAGTGGTGAATTATTTTCTTATACTAACGGAGCTTACGAGTTTTCTGTTGAGTTTTGTGTTGTGAAGTTTTGAAGTTTTGGGTAAAGATTCGATGGACTATGGAATAAGGAGTGGCAAGAGCCTAAGCTTGGGGATGCCCAAGGCACCCCAACGTAATATTCAAGGACAACCAAGATCCTAAGCTTGGGGATGCCCCGGATGTCATCCCCTCTTTCGTCTTTGTCTATCGGTAACTTTACTTGGAGCTATATTTTTATTCACCACATGAGATGTGTTTTGCTTGGAGTGTCTTGTATGATATGAGTCTTTGCTTTTTAGTTTACCACAATCATCCTTGCTGTACACACCCTTTGTGAGAGACACACATGATTCAGAATTTATTAGAATACTCAATGTGCTTCACTTATATCTTTTGAGCTAGACAATCTTGCTCTAGTGCTTCACTTATATCTTTTTAGAGCTCAACGGTGGTTTTATTTTGTAGAAATAATTGATCTCTCATGCTTCACTTATATTATTTTGAGAGTATTTTAGAACAACATGGTATTTGCTTTGGTTATAAAATTGGTCCTAATATGACGGGCATCCAAGTTGGGTATAATAAAAACTATCATAGAAAGTGCATTGAACACTATGATCAATGTTTGATAACTGTTTTGAGATATAAAGGTGGTAATGTTAGAGTCATGCTAGTTGGGTAATTATGAAATTGAGAAATACTTGTGTTAAAGTTGGCAAGTCCCGTAGCATGCATGTATGGTAAAACTTGTGTAACAAATTTGTAGCATGGGGTGCTTTTTTGATTGCCTTCCTTATGAGTGGAGGTCGGGATTGCGCGATGGTTAACTCCTACCAACCCTTCCCCTAGGAGCATGCATAGTAGTACTTTGCTTCGAGGGCTAATAAACTTTTTGCAATAAGTATATGAGTTCTTTATGACTAACGTGAGTCCATGTATTATACGCACTCTTACCCTTACATCATTGCTAGCCTCTACGGTACCGCGCATTGCCCTTTCTCACCTTGAGAGTTGGTGCAAACATCGCTGGTGCATCCAAACCCCGTGATACGATACGCTCTATCACACATAATCCTCCTTATATCTTCCTCAAAACAGCCACCATACCTACCTATTATGGCATTTCCATAGCCATTCCGAGATATATTGCCATGCAACTTTCCACCGTTTCATTTATTATGACACATTTCATCATTGTCATATTACCTTGCATGATCATGTAGTTGACATCGTATTTGCGGCAAAGCCACCATGCATAATTTTTCATACATGTCACTCTTGATTCATTGCCCATCCCGGTACACCGCCGGAGGCACTCATATAGAGTCATATTTTGTTCTAGTATCGAGTTGTAATCCATGAGTTGTAAGTAAATAGAAGTGCGATGATCATCATTATTAGAGCATTATCCCTTGAAAAGAAACGCCAAAAAAAGAGAAAGGCCAAAAAAAGGCCAAATAAAAAAGGAAGGCCCAAAAAAAAGAAAAAAAAAGGGGGGGGGACAATGTTACTATCCCTTTCCACACTTGTGCTTCAAAGTAGCACCATGACCCTTATGATAGAGAGTCTCTTATTTTGTCACTTTCATATACTAGTGGGAACTTTTCATTATAGAACTTGGCTTGTATATTCCAATGATGGGCTTCCTCAAAATGCCCTAGGTCTTCGTGAGCAAGCAAGTTGGATGCACACCCACTTAGTTTCTTTTGTTGAGCTCTCATACATTTATAGCTCTAAGTGCATCCGTTGCATGGCAATCCCTACTCCTCATGTTGACATCAATCGATGGGCATCTCCATAGCCCGTTGATTAGCCTCATCAATGTGAAACTTTCTCCTTCTTTGTCTTCTCCACACAACCTCCATCATCATATTCTATTCCACCCATAGTCCTATATCCATGGCTTACGCTCATATATTGGATGAGAGTGAAAAAAGCTGAAGCGCGTTAAAAAGTATGAACCAATTGCTTGGCTAAAACCGGGGTTGTGCATGATGGGAGTATTTTGTGTGACAAAAATGAAGAATAGCCTAACTATATGATTTTGTAGGGATAAGCTTTCTTTGGCCATGCTATTTTGAGAAGACATGATTACTTTGTTAGTATGCTTGAAGTATTACTATTTTTATGTCAATATGAACTTTTATCTTGAATCTTTTGGATCTGAACATTCATGCCACAATAAAGAGAAATTACATTGAGAAATATGCTAGGTAGCATTCCACATCAAAAATTCTATTTTTATCATTTACCTACTCGAGGACGAGCAGGAATTAAGCTTGGGGATGCTTGATACGTCTCCAACGTATCTATAATTTTTGATTGTTCCATGCTATTATATTATCTGTTTTGGATGTTTAATGGGATTTACTATACACATTTATATCATTTTTGGGACTAACCTATTAACCTAGAGCCTAGTGCCAGTTTCTGTTTTTTCCTTGTTTTTGAGTTTTACAGAAAAGGAATACCAAACAGAGTCCAATTGACGTGCAATTTTTTGACGATTTTTTGTGGACCAAAAGAAGCCCCTGGAGTGAAAGAGTTGGGCCAGGAGAGTACCCGGCTGCCCACAAGGGTGGGGGGCGCGCCCACCCCTTGGGTGTGCCTCCATGCCTCGTGGACAGCTCGGACCCCCCCTGACGTGAGACCTACGCCAAAAATTCCTATAAATACTGAAACCTCCAGAAAATAACCTAGATAGGGAGTTCCGCCGCCGCAAGCGTCTGTAGCCACCAAAAACCTCTACACTTGAAGGCCCAACAACGTCTACAAGAAGAAGGTTGTGTAGTAGACATCAGCAAGCAAAGCAAATAAGTAGCAAAAAGAGACAACTCTCTCTCTCTCTCTCTCTCTCTCTCTCTCTCTCTCCGAAGCCTATGATCTATACACTTTCTCCCCCTTTGGCAACAAGTTACCAAAAAGCTCGAAAATGCATAGTGTTATGCGTCTCTCTAGGCTTGATCTTCGGGAGGTGGTGTTGACATGACCTCAAGGACGAAAGCTTTTGTAGATGTTGTTGGAGCTGGAGGGGTTGCCACTGGAGGGGCAACAAGAGCTGTGGGAGATGTGGGTGCAGGTGCCGAAGTTGTGGCTCTAGTGTCTATCACTGGCACTGCTGCAGACCTTTGTGCCCTAGGCACCCTGTGGAACACCTGTGTAGTAGCTTTGCCCTTTTTCTCCTGAGCTTCTTCCTAGAGTTCTTCAACAGCAGTCTGAATCTCAGTTACTTTCAAGTCCAGATCATTGAATTTTGTCTCTATTATCCTCTCCAAGCTCTCCTGGTTCAGAGTCAGGGTAGCTAGTCCTTTCTCAACCCTCAGGGTTGATTGAATTAGAAATCCAAGCTAGTCTTGTTTGGACTTGAGAAAGACTTCTAAAGCCTCTGCTGCACTTGGCATCTTTGCTGCTTTTGCTGCCCTGGCCTTCTCCTTCTTCTCATGAGCTGCAACTGAAGATGGATCATTAGCATCCATGACAACTATGTTGTCCTCAAATTCAGGCAGCAAAGGAAGGTGTTCTTTGTCCAAAAGATACACTCATTGCTTGATCTTGTAATTGGTTAGCTCTTGGATGTGTGGAGCATATCCACAAGACCTCTTCTGGTCAGCTGCTGTCCTTTTGATTGTCTCTACAATTAGGCGCATGACCTTGAATTTCTATGGCACAACATCAAAAAACTGTAGCAAGTTGATGGAATGGCCTCTGATCATCCTGTGATCTCCAGATTTGGTCAACAAAGTGTGCCTCAAGATAGTGTTTATAGTGGCCAAACTAGATAGCAGATAGTAGACTGATCCAAACTTGTGTGTTTTCAAGGCCTCATCTGGAATTTCCTTATACATATTGGCCATGGTATTGTGATCCTTCCTCTTCTCAGCATACACATCTATTTGATGTTATTCTTCTTCAGGGGCATTTATGAGCCTAGCCCACTCATCAACAGTTGATTGGTGCCTCTGTCCTTTTGTCATCCACACAATTCTTCCATCTGGATAGAAGTGAGCTGTTGAGTAGAATTGCAAAATGAGCTCATCATTCCATTTGGTGAGCTTCTGATGAACAAAGTCATCAACACCATTAGCTTTGAAGCTTTCATGCACTCCTGGGAAATGATCAACATTAGCATCAATGAATTTCCAGTCCACCCATCTCATGTCACTAACTATGGGTTTCTTGTCCAGCAATATTGTCTCATAGAAATCCTGTTGCTCTTTGGTGTGGAACCTGTAGTCCACTGCAGTCCTCCTCCTCACAGCATAAGGATCAGCTTGTCTCCACTTCCTGAGACCAGCATCCTTTCTTTCCTTCATATTTTCAGCCACTGGGTGACTGTCTGGAATCTTGGGCTTGAGCTTTCTAAGCACTTGGGCTTCAGCTTCTTCAGCAGCTCCAGGCATTGGGGCTTGTTCTTCTCTATAGCAGGTATGTTCCCGATACTTCTCTTTGGAGCTTGAGATGGAGCTTTGGGGGATGTCTTGGGCTTTGAAGGAGCTGCCCCAAACTTGATGGCATCCCCCATCAGCTTCTGTGCCTTTGCAGGAGGTGCTTGAGCAGCAACCTCTTCTTCCTCTTCCTCTCCACTTTCAGAATCCTTCCTCATTGAAGGATTTCCAATCACTCTAGTTGTTGTTTTCTGACCCTCTTCTTCCCTTCATCACCTGCTTTTGGATCAAGTGAGAAGAACATAGTTTCCTGAGTGGAAGTTCTAGCCTTTGACATGGGAACTCTCCTGGTAGGTGCCTTCTTCTGCATTCCAGGTTTTGTTGCAGCAGCAGTTCCATATTCATTTTTCAGTACCTTCTTCTTGGAGCTAACTTCCTCCTCAGTAGCCACATAGTCCTCATCCTCTGAATCTGAGGTTCTCTTCTTCCTTGTCCTTGTTGCTGCCTTGGGCAAGTTGCTTGGAGTGCTCCTACTGCCATCATCAGAACTGCTGGAGGGACTAGTGCCCTCACTCATGTGCACTTGCTCTTCGGATTTGTTCTGGCTATCACTCTGGTTAGACATTCTGCATAGCAAACTGAGAATTGTCCCTGTGAATAGATGTAGATGAGGTAGATTAAATGAGCATCACAAAGTGCATAGTTTTTGCAAAAGGAATGAGTCAAAAACTTAGTATTAGTTTTCTACAGGAAGCATTTCGGAGCTACCGATTTGTAAAACTCAGTGACACCGAAGCAACTTTGGAGTCTAAACATGTGGAATTGGTCAGACCGAGGCATAGTTCGGTAGCTCCAAGTTTGCTAGGGTTTCACAAAGTCTTGGTATCGGTCACACCAATTTGCAATTTTCGGTCAGACTGAAAATCACTTGTGCTTTGGCCTAAGCCAAATCGGTGGAACCGATTCCTACAACTCGGTCGGTCCGAGATGAGTCCGGTGGAAACCTAACCCTAAATTTTCGATTCAAGTCTAGTCTAATGGAGATTCTCTGTGGATGGATCGATCTCATACGTGGAATAGAACATGGCATTGACCTTGTGCAAAGAATTAGAAGTAAAAGGAGTGCACAAGGAGTCGAACTCATACCCTAGTTCGGCAATGAGTTCTCTATGGCGACAACGGCGGTGAAGAAATCCGTTGACGGCGGCGGAGGCAAGAGGCGGGAGGTCGCTGGCGACGAGGTGACGATCCGGAGACTCGAGAAGTAAAGCAGGACACATGCGGGCGACAGGGTTTTGGGAAAGTGATTTCCAAAATCTGGCCCGTCAGTATTTATATCCTGACACTGTCGGTGTGACCGAGTACTCGGTGACACCGAGACGCATGATCGCAAGCGGTTACTGCAACTCGGTGAGACCGAAAGGTTCTAATCGGTTGTACCGAGATTGAAACTTGATCAACCCAGTGAACTCGGTGTGACCGAAATGGAGGAGTCGGTCAGACCGAAATACACAGTGAGGTTTTGGAACTTTTAAGTCTATGAAAAAATGGGACTCCGGTTGCTCCTCACACAGAGGGTTTGAATTTGACTTAGATCAAACTTTGTGATGTAGCATGAATAGAGTTTGAGAAGAGAAAAGTATAGATAGCTAGAGAGGGTTCTTAGGCATTCTTGTCCATCCATTTGGCAAAAAGAAGAATCTCCAAACAATCAAAGCAACAAATGGATGTCCTCGAATGAGAAAAAGTATGCAACCAACATGCTCGCACAATAA
This sequence comes from Triticum aestivum, assembly GCF_018294505.1. NCBI lineage: Eukaryota > Viridiplantae > Streptophyta > Magnoliopsida > Poales > Poaceae > Triticum > Triticum aestivum. Next base: position 360,890,170 of record NC_057810.1, read on the forward strand.
AATGACAAATGAAATATGTCGCGAAGCATGCACAATCACTCTAGCATCTATCAAGCAATTGGCGATAACTAGGTCATCTATATATGAGTATATTGACTTAGGAGTCAAATGAGAACATTTGATCATAGGTCATACTCATCGTTTAAGCACAAGTGGGGTTACCACTTTTACATAAAGCATTGTTGTGTTCACGCCATTAGAGTTGCTTTAGCTCAATCCTTATAGTAAAGCTCCTTCTAGATGTGATATTCCCCCTAAGAGGAATCAACTAACCTTGGGTTTTGTCGATCATGACTTCATGTAGATATCGAAGATGTGGATGCTCATTGTTGATGTAGATCATTTGAAGCAATCCATTGGAGTGAGTTGCACTTTCAATACCTACATGCGTTAGTCCCACAAGGAACAAACAAGGATATCCATAGACATAGAGTGAAGCACACACATGATGATGTCCATGAAAGCATTAAGTTACCTTGTCCCTTGTCTTACCAACAATAGGGTTTGTGACTCCTTGAACTAGTGCAAGATGTGGAAGTTGTTTGCACTTGTCCTTGCAAAAATGAATATGAGTGAAGTATGTTGGTGGAGTCACCCTCAAGGACTCTCTAGTTCTTCTTCTTCAGGATTTACATCATCTTGATGGGAATCCTTGGAGTTGTGGAAGTACTTGATGAAGGAGAACTCGATTTAGTCTTGGGAACCCACTTGACCAAGGCCTTCGGAACATCTTCAAATGCATCAATCTCTTCTTTAAGCTTGTCCTTGCCTTTTAGCTTGTGGTCTTGTGGTGGAAGATCATCTTGAGCTTGTGTCCCCTTGAAGGAAGTATGGTCATACTTCTCTTGTTGAGGAACAAACTTTGTCTTGGGGTATTGATCTTCTTCCCATTCAACTCCATTGGGATTGAACTTTCGTTCAAAACCAACACCTTGATTCTTCCGGTGCCTACCTTGCTTGCGTACAATTTCCTCAAATTGCTTACTTCCAGCAAGGCTTTTGTAAACACCTTTCTCTATAATTCCCTTCAATAAGCTATTTTCTTGCTCAAGTGTAACTTGGCTAAGAGAATCATTAGTAGAATCAAGAGAACTACTAGAAGCAACAATATTGGATTTAGCATGATTATTGTTACTACTAGAAGAAGAATCTTTCTTGTTCTTGTTGCTAGACTTTACTTATGGCATGTAAGTAGACAAGAGTAAACGCTTGGCAATGTAAGAAAAACTTTTCTTCCGAAGATCATCATTGATGGCCTTTAAGAACTCATGCTCTTGCTCAAGATTGAGCTTTTCGAAGCGTATCTTCTCATGAGTTTTTAAAAGTTCTCATTGATCTTCTAAAGTAGTTTCATGAGCTAACTTAAGAGTGTTTAGTTCTTTAGTTAGACACTCAATCTTCTCCTTATCATTGTCATTCGTTTGATCTTGATTAGCATGATTAATTAATGTTTCATCATAGTATTCATCACTAGAGTTGTCAACAAGTAAATCATCATCACCTAGCAAGTCATCTTCATCACTATTGAAATCAACATACTCGGGGTGTGTTACCTTGGGGACTTTAGCCATGAAGCATCTCCCTATTCCTTCATTTGGTGAGTCAAATATGTCATAGGAGTTGGTTGACACAAGTGCTAGACCGGCAACACCTTCATCTTGAGTATATTCGAAGTCGGAGTGATAACTTCTCTCGGAGTGGTGGTCGGAGTTGGAGCCGGATACCCATTCACCAACATGAGCTTGATGTCTTTGTTTTGTGTAGCTCCTTGATGACTTGTCCTTCCTTTCCGAATCCTTGCTTCTTTGAGAGGTTCTTCGTTCATAACGATCATCTCTACTCCTTCTCTCTCTTGGAGGCGATTCTTCCCTTTTGCTTATTCTTTTAGGTGAGTCTTCTCTTCTTTTATAGGGAGCTGTGCACTCATTGGAGTAGTGTCCGGGTCTTCCACAATTGTAGCAGTTTCGCTCACGACTAGAAGATCTTTTGTTATTGTAGGATCTTGACTTGGAACTTCTTTCCTTTCTTCTACTCTTGTAGAATTTGTTGAAGTTCTTTACCATTAAGCCCAGTTCTTCATTGAAGGCTTGTTTCTCACTTGATGATGTAGGAGCATCACATGAGGCTTGGTAAGCACCACTAGACTTGTTGTGAAGCTCTTCTTTGTTCATGAGTGACATCTCATGAGCAACAATTCTTCCATTGACTTCGGTTGGCTTGAGATCTTTGTAATTTGGCATCATTTGGATCAATGTGCACACGGTATCATATTTTCCATCCAAGGCTCTCAAGATCTTCTTGATGATGAATTTGCCGGTCATCTCTTCACTTCCTAAGCCGACAATCTCATTTGTGATAAGAGCAAGCCTAGAGTACATTTCGGCGACACCTTCACCATCCTTCATTTTGAACTTGTCAAGTTGACTTTGAAGCACATCCAACTTGGATTCCTTGACGGAGTAGGTACCTTCGTGCATATCAATAAGTGTATCCCAAATTTCCTTTGCATTCTCAAGACGGCTGATTTTGCTGAATTCTTCAGGGCAAAATCCATTGAAGAGGATATCACAAGCTTGAGCATTGTATTGCAGCATCTTCAATTCTTCCGTGGTAGCTTCACGGTTTGGTTCTCTCCCATCAAAGAATTCACCTTGCAAGCCAATACACACAATAGCCCAAACGGCGGGGATATGTCCAAGAATATGCATTTTCATCTTATGTTTCCAACTAGCAAAACTAGTACCATCAAAGTAAGGACCTCGATGGTGATACTTTCCCTCGCTAGACGCCATACTCTCCTAGGTTGTGAAACCAAGGTATGATCACCAAAGCTATGGGAATCAAGGCAAATGGAGACCAAAGCTCTGATACCACTTGTAGGATCGAAAGTATGTCTAGAGGGGGGGTGATTAGCCTATTTGACCAATTGAAAACTTAACCTTTTCTCAATTTTAGTTCTTGGCGGATTTTAGCAACTTATCACAAGTCAAGCAATCACAATACAATTCAAGCAAACATGAAGAGAGTATATGAGCAGCGGAAAGTAAAACATGCAACTTGCAAGAAAGTAAATGGGGGGAGTTTGGAGGGAGCAAACGCAATGTTGACACAGAGATTTTTGGCGTGGTTCCGATAGGTGGTGCTATCGTACATCCATGTTGATGGAGACTTCAACCCACTAAGGGTAACGGTTGTGCGAGTTCCATGGAGGGCTCCACCCATGAAGGGTCCACGAAGAAGCAACCATGTCTATCCCATCATGGCCATCGCCCACGAAGGACTTGCCTCACTAGCGTAGATCTTCACAAAGTAGGCGATCTCCTTGCCCTTAGAAACTCCTTTGTTCAACTCCACAATCTTGACAGAGTCTCCCAAGTGACACCTAACCAATCTATGAGACACCACTCTCCAAAAGGCAATAGATGGTGTGTTGTTGATGAACTCCTTGGTCTTATGCTTCAAATGATAGTCTCCCCAACATCAACTCTCTCTCACAGATTTGGCTATGGTGGAAAGATGATTTGAGTGGAAAGCAACTTGGGGAAGGCTAGAGATCAAGATTCATATGGTAGGATTGGAATATCTTGGCATCAACACATGAGTAGGTGGTTCTCTCTTAGAAAATGAGTAGTGGAAGTGTAGGTTTGTTCTGATGGCTCTCTCCATGAATGAAGAGTGGGTGGAGGGTTATATATAGAGTCCACACAAAATCTAACTATTACACACAGATTCCCAAACTCGGTGAGACTGAATCAGCAAACTCGGTCAGACCGATTTAGTTCAAAATGTGAACGTTAGGAGTTTTGGTGGGACCGATATAGTTATCTCGGTGGGACCGATATGCTAGGGTTAGGGCATAACGTAATCTCAGTGTGATCGATCACATGAACTCTGTGGGACCGATTTCAGCAAATAGGTACACAGATGGTTGGTCAGGCAAACTCGGCGGGACCTATTCGCTCACTTTGATGGGACCGAAGTGTTACAAAAAGGAAAAAGAAAGTTTGCAATGCAGACTTGGTGGGACCGATTTGCTCATTTCGGTGAAACCAAAATGTTACAAAGGGGAAACATAGAGTTTGCAATCCCATCTCAGTGAGACTGAGATCCCTATTGGCGAGACCGAAGAAACTAGGGTTTGTGGCTGTGGCTATGTCAAGTAAACTCGGTGGTGCCGGATAGATCAAATCGGTGGGGCCGAATTTGACTTTAGGTTTAGGACATATGTGGAAATGAGAAAGTGGTTGAGGGTTTTGGAGCATATCACAAAGCATTTTGAGCAAGTAACTCATTAAGCAACACCTCATCCCCTTTTAATAGTATTGGCTTTCCTATGGACTCAATGTGATCTTGGATCACTAAAATGAAAATGTAGAGTCTTGAGCTTGTTGCCAATATATGTCCTTTGCATTTTTAGGGGTCCACATCTCTAATCCATGCCATGCCAAACATTGAACTTTCTGAAATGATTATCTTGAAATAGCATTAGTTCAATGAACTATATGTTGTTAAGAATTACCAAAACCACCCAGGGATTAGTTGCACTTTCACCCCTGCTTAAGTCGACCACATCCTCGTCCTCAGCGCCGCCCTCAAGGTCGTAGTACTCGTAGTAGTGGCTGCACCAGAGCTCGCGCTGGTACTCCACCACCGATTCCTCGATGGACAGACTCTTCTCTACCTTGACCTGGGCCACGCGCAACTCCTCCTCCCGACGCTCCTCGATCTCCGCCGCCTCCTGCATCTCCAGTTCCCACTGGACGACCTCATGAGGAAGTAGGTGCTCCATGGCCACCGCAGCCTTTTTTGATGTGGGTTGCATGCTGGATTCCGAGGTGGCCTGGAATATCTTGGCGTGGATGGCCTCGACCCAGGCCAGGGTGACATCGGCGGCACAGACGACAGCTCGAGCGCTCTCGGCATGTTTAGCCGCTGTTGCAATAGCAGTTGCAGCCGTCTCGGCTGCTGCAGTTACCCCGTCGGCTACCGCAGACGCCCTCTTGGCGGAAGCGGCCGCGCTCAACGCAGATGCGGCGGCACTCTCGGCGTAGGCGGCTGCGCTCTCGGCGCAGGCGGCGACGCTCGGGGGGGACGCGGCCATCGTACGGGCCTTCACGAAGCGTTTCTATGATGTCATCTTTGCAAGAAGGGGGTGCAGGAATGGTGATCGGCATTTGTGGATTCGAGGGTTGCCGGCACTAGAGCAGACGAGCCGGCGAAGCTTAAGGAGGAAGACTTAAATAGACCCAAATTTTCATGAAGAGCAACGACGAGGACACCTACGCGCCGCCGGACGAGGTTGCGCCGAAGCCCCCAACTTTGGATTGGTTTTGGGGCCAGTACGATCTTTGTCTTTGGAATTCGCTGCCGCCGGCTGAGAAAGCCAGGCAAGTGGATTTCTAGAAGGAGATGGCGGAGGAGGATGGCAGGTACCAGGCGGCCCATGAAGCCGCGATGTCGCCTGGAAAAAGGAGGCGATGGAGCTTTGGGGGCGGGCGCATCGTCGTGCGGATGAGGTGTACGAAGATGGGTATTTCGCGAGGAAGGCCAGAGGCACTAAGCACCTTGTCGCTGCATGGAGCTAGGCCGATAAGCTCCAGCATGCCACCGAGGAGGAGCTCCGGTGGGCGCCCAATGAAATGGCAAGATCGTTCGCGCATCTCCGCCTGCAAGAGGCAGATCGGCACGACAAGCGCTGCGAGGCGGAGGAGGCGGAGTACTGCCTCCACTCTGGGAAGACGCCGCACACCAGGGAGATGCTGGCGAGTGGCTACCAGAATACTGTCCCCAGGAGGGATTATTAGTTTTAGTATTGTTCGTTTTCAATTTTATGCATTGTACCTAGTAGTTAAGTATCATCATGTATATGTGATGATATTATATATATTCTGTGATGAACTAATGAACAATTAATATTATATATATATTATGAATTCCATTTTCTATCTACTTTTGTGCACTAATTTGAATCTATCTATTATCATCCACATATATAGAATGGAAAGCGTATAAACACACATTGAAACAGAACATAAGAACGGAAAACAGAGTACACACATTGAAACAGAGCAATAGTATGATTGGTGTGAATACATAGCTATCCATGTTGAAACGACTCAACAAAATAAAACACATCAATGAGACCATGACTAGCAGCCCTTGCCTACGGTAGCTCTTGGCTCTGCCTGAATTCGTGTAGGCGTTCGTCCAAGTGGTCAACACGCTCGCGGTACATCTGGAGCGAGATCTCGAGATACAAGTTGGCTTTCATCAGAGATCACCACCTCGAGGATGCGACAACCATGTTCCTCTACTGCGCCCAGGTGGACACCTGGGCCAAGGAGGCGGTCGAGCCTAGCATCGAGCGGTCTGCGGACAAGGCGAACAGCGCGGCGAGCGTCCGGTGCAAGTATGACGCGGCCGGCCTCTAGTGAAAGTACGACGCAGAGGGTCTGTGCCCACTCCTGGCGAGGAATGGAGGTACTGACGGGACGTGTAGCCAGCTGCGATGCCCTGTCGATAGCAAGTAAGCGCCGATGGTCTGCTCTTGCTGTGCGGTGCGCCGCGCCTCTCGCTCTGCGGCGCTCCAACACTCTCACCGTGTGGCCAGCCACAGCCTATCGGCGTGGACACGCCTAGCTTGCTCTGCGGCGTGCCATCGATCATATTGTGCGGCGAGCTGCAGCCTCTCGGCGCTGACATGCCTATCTTGATCCGCGGCGCTGAAGCGCCATGCGCCAAAGGTCTGCTCAACCCTGGCGATGACGCGCATCACGGCGTCGTCCATCGCGTTGCCGAGGAGCGCCGCGGCCTCGACGGGCCGTAGCGCCTTCTAGTTTTCCTCATCGACGAGGTTGATGGCAGAGGCGGCACTTTGGTGCGTTGGCATGCTTGGAAAAGGTGGATGTACTACAGGCTGTGCTTGTTGCCTTGCGCCTAGGTTTATGTGCAATATCGCTGGGTGGCGAGAAACATGTGAGGAAATGGTGGGAAACGGTGGCGTGTTCATAGAACACCATCAATTAATGGAAACTTACAATATAAAGGAATGTCGAGCTAGCACAAGAAGTAGATGATGATAAGATGAACACGGACCACACTAGGGAACCCGTCGGTGATGAATTCATCAATCGCAAACGGTTGTACACTAGCAAGCGTTTGCTCACAACACACACAGCTTATTCCATCACAAACAGGTCGAATGGATCAACTCTATGCCATGTATACACATTGTCAAAAAGTAATGCGGTAGACCTTCTTTAACATATGTTAAAAAATAAAATAAAAATAAAAAACAAGGACCTCGGGGTTAAATTAGCTAAGGGAATGGGTCATTTTTGTCATTTGACCGATATGACCCATCCTATCAGTTAATTTAACATCAACACAACTTCCCATCTAGTCACCCATCCGCTCCAGCCTGAGCACACTTAACTTGAGAGTTCTCTTAGATGAGCTACTGGTGGAACAACTAGTCCTTGCTGATGATAGCCCGCCCCCCAATGGCCAATACATGTTGTGTAGACAGAGCATATCACATACGTCTCATTAGAAGCAATCGTCTGTGTTATTATCGGTCTTCGCACACATTTCTGATTACAAACCTGTTTGCCGCGTATCACACACATCTTGTTATATTGAACCATTTCTATTCTCTTGTCTCAACGCAAACAGTTCATACGAGTGAACCGCATGCTGTATATCGCACACACACCTTGATCTGGCTGACCGTTTCTTTTGTGTTGCCTAATCATAAATAGTTCATCTGAGTGAACCGTATGATGTGTATCGCACACACCTTCATCTGGCTGCCCGTTTCTTTTGTTCCTCCTCATCGCAAATAGTTAATTGAACTGAACCGTATGCCCTGCATCACACACACAACTAAAATCTGAACCGTGTTTGATGCATCCGTCATCGCAAACGTTTTGCACATTTTAGACGTTTCTCTGACACCACCGTTTGCGATTATTGCCTCGCACACAGTTTCTCGAAGGGTCTCTGATCATAGTGTCGCTTAGCAGCATCCTGCAGTAGTGCTACCATGAGAACGATTCGGCTAACCCTAGATAGCTAGCCTATCAATCTTATGATCCTGCCTCCGATCTAGCCCTCTGGTTTATATAGACACCGGAGGGGCGTAGGGTTGTACAAAGTCGGTTTTATGGAAAGGAACAATATATCCGGACACCTATACTTGCCATCCACGCATGTGAGAGTCCCCTTCAAACACGAGAGATAACCTTCTGTCTTGTAGCTTGACGGCCCATCAGTCCGGCCCAAACCAATAGGCCGAATGCCCGAGGACCCCCTAGTCCAGGACTCCCACAGTAGCCCTTGAACCAGTCTTCAATGATGATATATTCGGCGCTCAGATTGTCTTCGGCATTGCAAGGCGGGTTCTTTAAAGAATACACATCGACTTTCTTGTGTAAAAGAATTGTATCCGACTTTTTGCAATAAACACAACTCTTAGCCGTGAAGGCAGGATATATATAAAAAATGAGAATGGTGTCTTTTACTGATAACTTTTTCGATGAAGCGTTAGACTTGACCTTTCGGCATTTCGAACCATTTTCACACCCCGCTATCTGTGTTCCGAGGCCACGCCTCATTGGCATGTCCCGTCAAAATAGAGATCATGCCCACTTAATATGGGATTGCATATGAATGATATTTGGGTAATCCAACCGACTGCGGCGCATACATACATTGGGAATAGGCAAGGTTTTAAGGCTAGGGTAGTGGGAGTTCGGCATTCATAGCCTATATAAGCGGTTAAAAAAATAAAGACCCATCTTTCCTACCCCACGCCTTCTTCCTCCCTCAGCGTTTCTATCTTCAAGCTCTAGTGCCCAAGCTTCGATCCTCCCCACTGCCATCAACCTCTCCTGCTATGTCTGGGTCCGGCTTTCAGGGCAAGTGGGTGGCCTCCTCCGTCAGGGAGAAGGACATCAAGGAGCTCTGGGAGGCGGGGTACCTGAGTGCGGACATCGCATGCAGGCTCCCTGCCAAGAAGCAAGTCATCCCCACTCCGGAGCCAGGAGAAAGAGTGGTTTTTATCCGTCACTTACTCTATGGACTAGGGTTTCCACTTCATGCTTTCGTCTGCGGCCTCATGTTCTATTACGGGCTAGATTTCCATGATCTAGCCCCAAACTCCTTCCTCCACATTTTTGGCGTTTATCGTCGTGTGCGAGGTGCTCCTCTGCATCCCCCCACTTCGGCTTCTAGCTCAAAGTCTTCAACGTGAAGCCAAAGGTGGTGGACGGGGAGCACGCAGACTGCGGAGGCGCGATGGTGAGCAAACTTCCCAACGTCAGTTGGCCCAAAGGGGCTTTTGTAAAAACAGTGAAGATATGGCAGCAGGAGTGGTTCTACATCACCGAACCGCGTGGCGCCAACTGGGAGGCCACTCCTGAGTTTAGATCCGGACCCCCAATGCGGCTAGCATCATGGATCAACAAGGGTCTGGACTAGGGGTCAGCTGACGTACGTGTTGGAAATATGCCCTAGAGGCATTAATAAAATGGTTATTATTATATTTCCTTTTTTCCTTATAATTGTCTATTTTTCATGCTATAATTGTATTAACTGGAAACCGTAATACATGTGTGAATACATAGACCACGACATGTCCGTAATGAGCCTCTAGTTGACTAGCTCGTTGATCAATAGATGGTTATTGTTTCCTGACCGTGGACATTGGATGTCATTGATAACGGGATCACATCATTAGGAGAATGATGTGATGGACAAGACCCAATCCTAAGCATAGCACAAGATCGTGTAGTTTGTTTGCTAAGAGCTTTTCTAATGTCAAGTATCATTTCCTTAGACCATGAGATTGTGCAACTCCCGGATACCATAGGAATGCTTTGGGTGTACCAAATGTCACAACGTAACTGGGTGGCTATAAAGGTGCACTACAGGTATATCTGAAAGTGTCTGTTGGGTTGGCATGAATCGAGACTGAGATTTGTCACTCTGTATGATGGAGAGGTATCTCTGGGCCCACTCGGTAATGCATCATCATAATGGGTTCAATGTGACTAATGAGTTAGCCACGGGATCATGCGTTACATAACGAGTAAAGAGACTTGCCGGTAACGATATTGAACAAGGTATGGGGATACCGACGATCGAATCTCGGGCAAGTAACATACCGATGGACAAAGGGAACTATGTATGGGAATGATTGAATCCCCAACATCGTGGTTCATCCGATGAGATCATCATGGAACATGTGGGAGCCAACATGGGTATCCAAATCCCGCTGTTGGTTATTGACCGGAGAGGTATCTCGGTCATGTCTACATGGTTCCCGAACCCGTAGGGTCTACACACTTAAGGTTCGGTGATGCTAGAGTTGTTATGGCAAATAGTATGTGGTTACCAAAGGTTGTTTGGAGTCCCGGATGAGATCTCGGACATGATGAGGAACTCCGGAATGGTCCGGAGGTGAAGATCGATATATTTGACGAAGGGTATTGGAGTCCAGAATTGTTCCAAGGGTACCGGGTGACGACCAGTGTGACCGAAAGGAGTTTCGGAGGCCCCGACAAGTGTTGGGGGGGCTTATGGGCCAAAGGAAGGGGGCACACCAGCCCACTAAGGGGTTGTGCGCCCCTTCCACCCCATCTCACATAACCTGGAGAGGTGGGGGCGCCACCCCTAGGGCAGCCGGCCCTCCCGGCTTGGGGGGGGCAGGTTTCCTAGGGGTGGGGGTTCCCAAACCCATCTAAGGTTTCCCTGGCCGCCGCCCCTCCTCTAGATCCATCTAGAGGGGCCGGCTCCCTTCTCCCTTTCCCCTACATATACAGAGGGGGTGGGAGGGCAGCCGTACCCTTCCCCTGGCGCAGCCCCTCCCTCCTCCAACACTTCCTCCTCCTCTATAGAGCTTGGCGAAGCCTGATACGTCTCCAACGTATCTATAATTTTTGATTGTTCCATGCTATTATATTACCCCTTTTGGATGTTTATGGGATTTATTTTGCACATTTATATCATTTTTTGGGACTAACCTACTAACCGGAGGCCCAGCCCGTATTGCTGTTTTTTGCCTATTTCAGTATTTTGAAGAAAAGGAATATCAAACGGAGTCCAAACGGAATGAAACCTTCGGGAGCGTGATTTTTGGAACGAACGTGATCCAGAGGACTTGGAGTGCAAGCCAAGAAGCATCCGAGGCGGCCACGAGGGTGGAGGGCGCGCCCACCTCTACAGGGCGCGCCCCCTGTCTCGTGGGCCCCTCGGGCAGCCACCGACCTACTTCTTCCTCCTATATATACCCACGTACCCCGAAAACATCCAGAGAGCCAACGAAAAACAATTTCCACCGTCGTAACCTTCTGTATCCGCGAGATCCCATCTTGGAGGCTTCGCCGGCACTCCGCCGGAGGGGGAATCGACCATGGAGGGCTTCTACATCAACACCATAGCCCCTCCGATGAGTTGTGAGTAGTTTACCACAGACCTTCGGGTCCATGGTTATTAGCTAGATGGCTTCTTCTCTCTCTTTGGATCTCAATACCATGATCTCCCCCTCTCTTGTGGAGATCTATTCGATGTAACTCTTTTTGTGGTGTGTTTGTCAAGATCCGATGAATTGTGGGTTTATAACCAAGTTTATCTATGAGAAATATTTGAATCTCCTCTGAATTCTTTTATGTATGATTGAGTTATCTTTGCAAGTCTCTTAGAATTATTAGTTTGGTTTGGCCTACTAGATTGATCTTCCTTGCAATGGGAGAAGTGCTTAGCTTTAGGTTCAATCTTGCGGTGTCCTTACCCAGTGACAATAGGGGTTGCAAGGCACGTATTGTATTGTTGCCATCGAGGATAAAAAGATGGGGTTTATATCATATTGCATGAGTTTATCCCTCTACATCATGTCATCTTTCTTAATGCGTTACTCTGTTCTTATGAACTTAATACTCTAGATGCATGCTGGATAGCGGTTGATGTGTGGAGTAATAGTAGTAGATGCAGGCAGGAGTCAGTCTACTTGTCACGGACATGATGCCTATATACATGATCATGCCTAGATAATCTCATAATTATTCGCTTTTCTATCAATTGCTCGACAGTAATTTGTTCACCCACCGTAATACTTATGCTATCTTGAGAGAAGCCACTAGTGAAATCTATGCCCCCCGGGTCTATCTTTTATCATATAAGCTTCCAATTTACTTTTATTTGCATCTTTACTTTTCCAATCTATATCATAAAATACCAAAAATATATTTATCTTATCATACTATCTCTATCAGATCTCACTTTCGCAAGTGGCCGTGAAGGGATTGACAACCCCTTTATTGCGTTGGTTGTGAGTTCTTTGTTTGTTTGTGTAGGTGCGTGGGACTTTTGAGGAGACTCCTAATGGATTGATACCTTGGTTCTCAAAAACTGAGGGAAATACTTATGCTACAATTGTTGCATCACCCTTTCCTCTTCAAGGAAAACCAACGCAAGCTCAAGACGTAGCAAAGCCCTGCAGGAGAACCACAAGCTCCACCACCACGCCATCATGCTGCCGGAGCTCTCCCTCAACTTCTCCTCTCCCCTTGCTGGATCAAGAAGGAGGAGACGTCCTCGGGCTGTACGTGTGTTTAATGTGGAGGCGCCATCCATTTGGCACTAGATCAGATCTTCCGCGATTTGAATCGCCGCAAGTACGACTCCATCAACCGCGTTCTTGTAACGCTTCTGCTTAGCGATCTTCAAGGGTATGAAGATGCACTCCCTCTCTCTCTCTCTCTTTGCTAGCATCTCCTAGATTGATCTTGGTGACACGTAGGAAAATTTTAAATTATTACTACGTTCCCCAACAGCGGCATCATGAGCTAGGTCTATGCGTAGATTCTATGCACGAGTAGAACACGAGTAGTTGTGGGCGACGGTTTGTTCAAGTTGCTTACCATTACTAGTCCTATCTTGATTCGGCGGCATTGTGGGATGAAGCGGCCCGGACCAACCTTACACGTACGCTTACGTGAGACAGGTTCCACCGAATGACATGCACTTGATGCATAAGGTGGCTAGAGGGTGTCTGTCTCTCCCACTTTAGTCGAATCAGATTCGATGAAAAGGGTCCTTATGAAGGGTAAATAGCAATTGGCATATCACCGTTGTGGCTTTTGCGTAGGTAAGAAACGTTCTTGCTAGAAACCCATAGCAGCCACGCAAAACATGCAACAACAATTAGAGGACGTCTAACTTGTTTTTGTAGCGTATGCTATGTGATGTGATATGGCCAAAAGGATGTGACGAATGATATATGTGATGTATGAGATTGATCATGTTCTTGTAATAGGGATCACGACTTGCATGTCGATGAGTATGACAACCGACAGGAGCCATAGGAGCTATCTTAATTTATTATATGACCTGCATGTCAATAAAAACGCCATGTAATTACTTTACTTTATTGCTAACTGTTAGCCATAGTAGTAGAAGTAATAGTTGGCGAGACAACTTCATGAAGACACGATGATGGAGATCATGGTGTCATGCCAGTGACGATGGTGATCATGCCGCGCCTCGAAGATGAAGATCAAAGGTGCAAGATGATATTGGCCATATCATGTCACTTTATGACTTGCATGTGATGTTTGTCATGTTTACATCTTATTTGCTTAGAACGACGGTAGAATAAATAAGATGATCCCTCACTAAAATTTCAAGAAAGTGTTCCCCCTAACTGTGCACCATTGAGAAGGTTCGTTGTTTCGAAGCACCACGTGATGATCGGGTGTGATAGATTCTAACGTTCGCATACAACGGGTGTAAGGCAGATTTACACATGCAAAACACTTAGGTTGACTTTGACGAGCCTAGCATGTACAGACATGGCCTCGGAACACGAGAGATCGAAAGGTCGAACATGAGTCTATGGTAGATACGATCAACATGGAGATGTTCACCGTTGATGACTAGTCCGTCTCATGTGATGATCAGACACGACCTAATCGATTTGGATCATGTATCACCTTAGATGACTAGAGGGATGTCTATCTGAGTGGGAGTTCATTAAATAATTTGATTAGATGAACTTAATTATCATGAACATAGTCAAAAGGTCTTTGCAAATTATGTCGTAGCTTACGCTTTAGTTCTACTGTTTAAGATATGTTCCTAGAGAAAATTTAGTTGAAAGTTGATAGTAGCAATTATGCGGACTGGGTCCGTATACTGAGGATTGTCTTCATTGCTGCTTAGAAGGATTATGTCCTTAATGCACCGCTCGGTGTGCTGAACCTCGAGCGTCGTCTGTGGATGTTGCGAACATCTGACATACACGTTTTGATGACTACGTGATAGTTTAGTGCGTAATGCTAAACGGTTTAGGATTGAGGCACCAAAGATGTTTTTGAAACGTCGCAGAACATATGAGATGTTCCAAGGACTGAAATTGGGATTTCAAGCTCGTGCCCACGTCAAGAGGTATGAGACCTCCGACAAGTTTCTTATCCTGCAAACTAAGGGAGAAAAGCTCAATCGTTGAGCTTGTGCTCAGATTGTCTGAGTACTACAATCGCTTGAATCGAGTGGGAGTTAATCTTCCAGATGAGACAGTGATGGTTCTCCAAAGTCACTGCCACCAAGCTACTAGAGCTTCGTGATGAACTATAACATATCAGGGATAGATGTGATGATCCTTGAGCTGTTCGCGATGATTGACACCGTGAAAGTAGAAATCAAGTAGGAGCATCAATTGTTGATGGTTAGTAAAACCACTAGTTTCAAGAAGGGCAAGGGCAAGAAGGGATACTTCATGAAACGACAAATCAGTTGCTACTCTAGTGAAGAAACCCAAGGTTGAACCCAAACCCGAGACTATGTGCTTCTGTAATGAGGGGAACGGTCACTGAAGCAGAACTACCCTAGATACTTGGTAGATGAGAAGGCTGGCAAGGTCGACAGAAGTATATTGGATATACATTATATTAATGTGTACTTTACTAGTACTCCTAGTAGCACCAGGGTATTAGATACCGGTTCGGTTGCTAAGTGTTAGTAACTCAAAATAAAAGGCTATGGAATAATCGGAGACTAGCTAAAGGTGAGATGACGATATGTGTTGGAAGTGTTTCCAAGGTTGATGTGATCAAACATTGCACACTCCCTCTACCATAGGGATTGGTGTTAAACCTAAATAATTGTTATTTGGTGTTTGTGTTGAGCATAGACATGATTGGATTATGTTTATCGCAATATGGTTATTCATTTAAGGAGACTAATGGTTACTCTGTTTATTTGAAAAATACCTTCAATGGTCTTGCACCTAAATGAATGGTTTATTGAATCTCGATTGTAGTGATACACATGTTCATACCAAAAGATATAGGATAGTAATGATTGTACCATCTACTTGTGGTACTGCCATTTGAGTCATATTTGTATAAAATGCAAGAAGAAGCTCCATGTTGATGGATCTTTGGACTCACTCATTTTTGAAAAGTTTGAGACATGTGAACCATGTCTATTGGTATACATGCATGAAGAAACTCCATGCAGATGGATCGTTTGGACTCATTTGATTTTGAATCACTTGAGACATGCAAATCATACAACATGGGCAAGATGACTGAAAGGCCTGGTTTTCAGTGAGATGGAACAAGAAAGCAACTTGTTGGAAGTAATACATTTTGATGTGTGCAGTCCAATGAGTGCTGAGGCACGTAGTGGATATTGTTATGTTCTTACTGCACAGATGATTTGAGTAGATGCTAAGTATATTTACTTGATGAAACACAAGTCTGAATTATTGAAAGGTTCAAGTAATTTCAAAGTGAAGTTGAAGATCGTCGTAACAAGAGGATAAAATGTCTATGATATGATCATAGAGATGAATATCTGAGTTACGAGTTTGGTACACAATTAAGACATTGTGGAAATTGTTTCACAACTAATACCGCCTGGAACACCATAGTGTGATGGTGTGTCCGAACATCATAAATGCACCCTATTGGATGTGGTGCATACCATGATCTCTCTTACCGAATTACCACTATCGTTTATGGGTTAGGCATTAGAGACAACCGCATTCACTAATTCTGTTGAGATGACACCGTATGAAATATGGTTTAGAGAAACCTAAGCTGTCATTTCTTAAAAGTTTGGGGCTGCGATGCTTATGTGAAAAAGTTTTAGCCTGATAAGCTCGAACCCAAAGCGGATAAATACATTTTCATAGGACACCCAAAACAGTTGGGTATACCTCCTAATTCAGATCCGAAGTGAAAGTGATTGTTTCTAGAAACGGGTCCTTTCTAGAGGAAAAGTTTCTCTCGAAAGAATTGAGTGGGAGGATGGTGGAGACTTGATGAGGTTATTGAACCGTCACTTCAACTAGTGTGTGGCAGGGCACAAGAAGTTGGTCCTGTGGCACCTACACCAATTGAAGTGGAAGCTAATGATAGTGATCATGAAACTTCGGATCAAGTCACTACCAAACCTCGTAGGTCGACAAGGACGCGTACTACTTTAGAGTGGTACTGTAATCCTGTCTTGGAGGTCATGTTGCTAGACAACAATGAACCTATGAGCTATGGAGAAGCAATGGTGGGCCCGGATTTCGATGAATGGCTCGAGGCCATAAAATCCAGGAGAGGATCCATGTATGAAAACAAAGTGTAGACTTTGGAAGAACTACTTGATGGTCGTAAGGCTATTGGGTATAGATGTATTTTAAAGGGGAAGACAGACGATGATGGTATGTGTCACCATTAAGAAAGCTCGACTTGTCGCTAAGATGTTTTCCGACAAGTTCAAGGAGTTGACTACGATGAGACTTTCTCACTCATAGCGATGCTAAGAGTTTGTTGGAATTATATTAGTAGTTACTGCATTATTTAAGAAATCTTGCAGATAGGATGTCAAAACATGGTTTCCTCGGCAATTTTCTTGTGGAAAGGTTGTATGTGATACAACCAGAAGGTTTTGTCAATCCTAAAAGATGCTAACAAGTATGCAAAGCTCCAGCGATCCTTCTAAGGACCAGAGTAAGCATCTCGGAGTTGGAATATATGCTTTGATGAGATGATCAAAGATTTTGCGTTTATACAAAGTTTATGAGAAACTTGTATTTCGAAAGAAGTGAGTGGGAGCACTATAGAATTTCCGATCAGTATATGTTGTTGACATATTGTTGATCAGAAATGATGTAGAATTTCTGGAAAGCATATAGAGTTGTTTGAAAGGTGTTTTTCAATGGAAAACCTAGATTAAGCTACTTGAACATTGAACATCAAGATCTATAAGGATAGATCAAAATCGCTTGATAGTACTTTCAAATGAATACATACCGTGACAAGATTTTGAAGGAGTTCAAAATAGATCGGCAAATAAGGAGTTCTTGGCTGTGTTATAAGGTGTGAGTATTGAGTAAGATTTAAGACCTGACCACGGCAGAAGAGAGAGAAAGGACGAAGGTCGTCCCCTATGCTTTAGACGTAGGCTCTACAATATGTTGTGTTGTGTACCACACCTGAAGTGTGCCTTGCCATGAGTCAGTCAAGGGGTACAAGAGTGATCCAGTAATGGATCACATGACATCGGTCAAAGTTATCCATAGTAACTAGTGGACTAAGGAATTTTTCTCGATTATGGAGGTGGTAAAAGAGTTCGTCATAAAGGGTTACGTCGATGCAAATTTTGACACTAATCCGGATGACTCTGAGTAGTAAACCAGATTCGTATAGTAGAGCAGTTATTTGGAATAGTACCAAATAGCGCGTGGTAGCTGCATCTACAATATGACATAGAGATTTGTAAAGCACACACGAATCTGAAAGGTTCAGACCCGTTGACTAATAATCTCTCTCACAAGCAAGATATGATCAAACCCCATGGGTGTTGGATTCATTACAATCACATAGTGATGTGAACTAGATTGTTGACTCTAGTGCAAGTGGGAGACTATTGGAAATATGCCCTAGAGGCAATAATAAAATGGTTATTAATATATTTCATTGTTCATGATAATTCTCTATTGTTCATGCTATAATTGTATTAACTGGAAACCGTAATACATGTGTGAATACATAGACCACAACATGTCCCTAGTGAGCATATAGTTGACTAGCTCGTTGATTAATAGACGGTTATGGTTTCCTGACCATGGACATTGGATGTCACTGATAACGGGATCACATCATTAGGAGAATGATGTGATGGACAAGACCCAATCCTAAGCATAGCACAAGATCGTGTAGTTCGTTTGCTAAGAGCTTTTCTAATGTCAAGTATCATTTCCTTAGACCATGAGATTGTGCAACTCCCGGATACCATAGGAATGCTTTGGGTGTACCAAACGTCACGACGTAACTGGGTGGCTATAAAGGTGCACTACAGGTATATCTGAAAGTGTCTGTTGGGTTGGCACGAATCGAGACTGGGATTTGTCACTCCGTATGACGGAGAGGTATCTCTGGGCCCACTCGGTAATGCATTATCATAATGAGCTCAATGTGACTAATGAGTTAGACACGGGATCATGCGTTACGTAATCAGTAAACAGACTTGCCGGTAACGAGATTGAATAAGGTATGGGGATACCGACAATTGAATCTCGGGCAAGTAACATACCGATGGACAAAGGGAATTATGTACGGGATTGATTGAATCCCCAACATCATGGATATCTAGATCCCGCTGTTGGTTATTGACCAGAGAGGTATCTCGGTCATGTCTGCATGGTTCCCGAACCTGTAGGGTCTACACACTTAAGGTTCAGTGATGCTAGAGTTATTATCGGAAATAGTATGTGGTTACAAAAGGTTGTTCGAAGTCCCGGATGAGATCCCGGACATGAAGAGGAACTCCAAAATGGTACGGAGGTGAAGATCGATATATTGGACGAAGGGTATTGGAGTCATAAATTGTTCCAGGGGTACCGGGTGACGACCAATGTGACCGAAAGGAGTTTCGGAGGCCCTGACAAGTGCTGGGGGGGGGGGGCTTATGGGCCAAGGGAAGGGGGCACACCAGCCCACTAAGGGGTTGTGCGCCCCTTCCACCCCATCTCACATAACCAGGAGAGGTGGTGGCGCCACCCCTAGGGCAGCCACCCCTCCCGGCTTGGGGGGGGGGCAAGTTTCCTAGGGGTGGGGGCGCCCAAACCCATCTAGGGTTTCCATTGGCTGCCGCCCCCTCCTCTAGATCCATCTAGAGGGGCCGGCCCCCTCTCCCTTCCCCCTATATATAGTGAGGGCGTGGGAGGGCAGCCGTACCCTTCCCCTAGCGCAACTCCTCCCTCCTCCAACACATCCTCCTCCTCCATAGAGCATGGCGAAGCCCTGCAGGAGAACCACAGGCTCCACCACCATGCCGTCGTGCTGCCGGAGCTCTCCCTCAACTTCTCCTCTCCCCTTGCTGGATCAAGAAGGAGGAGACATCCTCGGGCTGTACATGTGTTGAACGCGGAGGCGCCGTCCGTTTGGCGCTAGATCAGGTCTTCCACGATTTGAATCACCGCAAGTACGACTCCATCAACCGCGTTCTTGTAACGCTTTCACTTAGCGATCTTCAAAGGTATGAAGATGCACTCCCTCTCTCTCTCGTTGCTAGAATCTCCTAGATTGATCTTGGTGACACGTAGGAAAATTTTGAATTATTACTACATTCCCGAACAATACAAAGATATCTGGAGGCTGCTTTTCAAGGCCCGAAAGCAGAAGTCGTGGCCGTAGATGACCGATGACATAGGCCTCGACTGTGCTCACCCAGCCACTCTGGTAAGTTTTCTAGTTTCCGAACATAACTTAGTCCGGAAATCACAAGGGTGTATTGAGATTCTCATATTTTAACCAGGGTTGGACGAAGAAGGCGGAGCGGATCAAGTGTACGGCTCCGCTGCCAAAAAACCCAGCTGATCCTCTGCTAACGAGGATGCTGGTTCTGGCGCCATAGTAGGCACCGGAGAAGAAAACCAAGAAGAAGGGCAAGGAGGCCAAAAATGGCCCCCGTTGTAAAGGTCCTCCAGATGCTATGTCTGGGGATTCCGAAGCCTTTTCCTCCCGTGAGGGAGATGAAGATGAAAAGGAGGAGGAAGAATAGAGCGACTCTTCCCCTAAGGGGAGGAGGAAGAAAAGAGCGGCCTCCAAAGACCAAGAGGCGGAGGCATCCAAAAGGGGGAAGATATCCCTCTCCGACGACTCAGATTCGGATGCTGAAGCCATCCCCGAGCGGCGCCTCAGGTCGAAGCCCCTGGCCGACTCGTAAGTATCCGAGGATGCCTTACATATATCAGCTTTTATAATTGTAGTTTTTAACATATTATATTATGTGTTTCAGTCCGGCCCGCGACCTCCCCCAATTATCCTCATCTTCGGGGAATTCGCTGGAGCCGGGGATGGGGGAGAGTGAAACGCCTCCACGGGCCTCCCCGCCAACCGCCGTGGATGAAACTGAAGTTTTGTCCTGAAGAGCCTTTCCAGGCCATGGAGAGAGGCGGGAGGCCGTGAAGACGACATCAGAGGGTAACACCTCGACCTCCGAAGATATGGGGGGTCCTACCCCCATGGAGACTGACGACGGGGCCATGACTAATCAGGCCCCCAGCCGAGCATCATTCTGAAGACCCATACGGGTCCTGAATGGGCCAGCGGACCCATTTGAAGGAGGGGGGAGCGTCGACTTCACCGACGGCCTCCATCAATCTGGAGGTGCCGGATACTTTGGCGGAAGCGCTTCATCGTGCTTCCATCGTGGAGGAGCACCGTACCCTGATGGGTATGGTGGTTGAGAAGATTCAGTCCACCAAAAGCGGGCTGAACGAAGCCTTTACCAGCCTATTAAGAAGCTTTGAGGTATGCGATGTAATTTTCTAACCAATTTTAATAGAGGAATATGCCTGTGTACAGATAGTAGCCCCTGAGACTTTGTCTGGCTTTGACGAAGCCCGACAGAGGATCACATAGTGTTTGGAAAAGGTGACACTCTATTGTACAACAGGCTTCCCTACTGGCGGCGAGCGCCCAATCCACCGAAGTCTCCGAACTTACTCGGAAGTTGTGGCTGGCTGATGAAGAGGTCGTCCACATTAATAAGCGGCTTGAGGAGATGCAAGGTATGCATGCATTGAGTATATATCTCCAGTTATATATGTGTTAGCCATTTGAAACAGACTAAAAATGCTTTAACTATGCCTGCAGTTGGCGCCTATGAGATTGAGTCCCTCAAAAGTGCCCTTGCCGAAGCCAAAAAGGAGGCAGAGGCGAGCAAGGTGGCCGCAGACAAGGCGGCCAAAAGCTTAGAAGAAGAGCAGACCTCCCACCAACGACATGAGGCGCGGGTGGGTGAGGTTGAAAAAGAGCTCAAGGATGCCATTGCCAGATGCGAGTCCTTGGAGCAGACGAGTTCCCATGAGAGCCTGAAAGAATCCCGGACTGATGCCCAAGACGTTCGCCAGGAGATCCAAGAGGCGAGGTGGATTGCGGCTGGTAAGGCCTTTATTATGCATAGTAGGTATGCTAGTAGAAGATATATTTTACTAATCGGAGTTCGGAGTTCTCCAAGCGCTTTCGCCGACTTGCCAAGGAGTATTGCGGATGCCGCCGCATTCTTCCAAGTCGAAGAGGAGAGCTCAACTGAGAACCTGTTCTGGTCGCAGTATCATGCGCCGGAGCTTCCAGTGCCCCTGAGTGACCAGATGAAGCAGTTATCCGAGCTGCATAGGGTGGCCGGCCTGGCCATGAAGGACGTAATAGTCTGTCTATGGCCGGCCAAAGCCGTACCCAGCAGCCACTTCAGGATCGTGAATAGGTTGGTGGAGGTGCTCCCTCGAATTGATGCTGTTAAGTGGTCATCCTGTATTGAGGGTGCTCGGATGGCCTTTGCCCGTGTGAAGGTTTAGTGGGCGAAGATGAAAGCCACCGAGATTGCCACCGTAGGGCTGATACGTCTCCGTCGTATCTATAATTTTTGATTGTTCCATGCCATTATTCTACAACTTTCATATACTTTTGGCAAATTTTAAATTATTTTTGGGACTAACATATTGATCTAGTGCCCGGTGCTAGTTCCTGTTTGTTGCATGCTTTATGTTTCGCAGAAATCCAATATCAAACGGAGTCCAAACGGGATAAAAACAGACGGAGAATATTTATGGAATATTTGTGATTTTTGGGAAGAAGAATCAACGCGAGACGGTGCTCGAGGGGGCCACGAGGCAGGGGGCAGGCGTGCCCCTGACCCTTGTGGGCACCCCGTAAGGTGGTTGATGCTCTTCTTTTGCCGCAAGAAAGCTAATTTTTGGAGAAAATCTGGGCGAAGGTTTCAATCCAATTGGAGTTACGGATCTCCGGATATAAAAGAAACGGTGGAAGGGCAGAATCTGAGAACGCATAAAATAGAGAGACAGATACAATCTCGAAGGGGCTCTCGCCCCTCCCACGCCATGGAGACCATGGACCAGAGGGGAAACCCTTCTCCCATCTAGGGAGAAGGTCTAGGAAGAAGAAGAAGAAAGGGGGCTCTCTCCCCCTTGCTTCCAGTGGCGCCGGAACACCGCCGGGGGCCATCATCATCACCGCGATCTACACCAACAACTTCACCACCCTCATCACTAGCTCTTCCCCCCTCTATGCAGCGATGTAACCTCTCTTTTACCCGCTGTAATCTCTACTTAAACATGGTGCTCAACGCTATATATTATTTCCCAATGATGTATGGCTATCTTATGATGTTTGAGTAGATCCGTTTTGTCCTATGGGTTATTTTTTTTGAGAATCCCTATGGGTTAATTGATGATCGTGATTGGTTTGAGTTGCATGTTTTATTATTGGTGCTGTCCTATTGTGCCCTCCGTGTCGCGCAAGCATGAGGGATTCCCGTTGTAGGGTGTTGGAATATGTTCATGATTCGCTTATAGTGGGTTGCTTGAGTGACATAAGCATAAACCCGAGTAAGGGGGTTGTGGCGTATGGGATAAAGGGGACTTGATGCTTTAATGCTACGGTTGGGTTTTACCTTAATGATCTTTAGTAGTTGCGGATGCTTGCTAGAGTTCCAATCATAAGTGCATATGATCCAAGAAGAGAAAGTATGTTAGCTTATGCCTCTCCCTCAAATAAAATTGCAATAGTGATTACCAGTTTAGTTATCGATTGCCTAGGGACAAATTACTTTCTCGTGACAAAAAGCTCTCTACTAAAAATAATTTAGTTGTGTCTTCACCTAAACAGCCCCTAGTTTATATTTACATGCTCTTTATTATCTTGCAAACCTATCCAACAACACCTACAAAGTACTTCTAGTTTCATACTTGTTCTAGGTAAAGCGAACGTCAAGCGTGCGTAGAATTATATCAGTGGTCGATAGAACTTGAGGGAATATTTGTTCTACCTTTAGCTCCTCATTGGGTTCGACACTCTTACTTATCGAAAGAGGCTACAATTGATCCCCTACACTTGTGGGTTATCAAGACCTTTTTCTGGCGCCGTTGCCGGGGAGTCATAGCATGGGGTGAATATTCTCATGTGTGCTTGTTTGCTTTATCACTAAGTAATTTTTATTTGCTGTTCTAAGTTGTTCTCTATCTTTAGTTATGGGTAGGAAACACAAAATACCAAAAAAATTAGTTCTACCTACTGAACCAATGGTTGAAGAACCACTCAAAATCTATCACACTCCTGAAGTTTTTTACTTAGATCATCTTCGATCCCTTTGTGCTCGTGCTGAACCCCCCACTAGCTTAGTTGAGGGAAAATCTTTAGATGAGCATGCTTGTTATGTGCGACACCGCATATCTGAAAAGGGAAACTTTTACTGGATCAAATTCATCGTTTGCAATGTATGCTTGGAATTTATGTGAAATATATGGTGTTACTTGTTGTTCTGAAAACCCTAAGAAACACCTTCCCTACCAATGTGAGTTTAGTGATAATGGAATCGTATCTTTGTATGCTAAGGTTGTTTATAATTACTATGATGTTCAACAAATTGAAGAATTTGTTGCTTTTACGGGTGCTTATGAAATTGCTTCTTTGATTGAAACGTATGATGCTACTCTTTACAAATCTGAAAATTTTGCCATACTTAAATATTGTTATGATAATTATGCTTCTAATGCCTATGTTAAACTATATATTGAGGACTCCTCCGCTGTCCAAGAAGAGACTAATATTTTGCAGGAGTTTATGGAAGAAGAAATTGATGAAACTGTAAGCTCATTGGATGAAAAAGATGATGAGGAGAGCGAAGAACAAAAGGAGGAAGAGCGGATTAGCTACCCGTGCCCACCTTCTAATGAGAGTAACTCTTCAACCCATAAATTGTTTAATTCCCCTTCGTGCTTACCGAAGGATGATTACTATGATGATTGCTATGATCTGGTTGATTCTCTTGAAATATCCCTTTTTCATGATGCTTGCTATGCTTGTGGCCAAGATGCTGATACGTCTCCAACGTATCTATAATTTTTTATTGTTCCATGCTATTATATTACCCGTTTTGGATGTTTATGGGCTTTACTTTACACTTCTATATCATTTTTGGGACTAACCTACTAACCGGAGGCCCAGCCCGAATTGATGTTTTTTGCCTATTTCAGTGTTTCAAAGAAAAGGAATATCAAACGGAGTCCAAACGGAATGAAACCTTCGGGAGCGATCTTTTTGGAACAAACGTGATCCAGATGGCTTGGAGTGGAAGTCAAGAAACAAGCGAGGCGACCACAAGGGTGTCCGGCGCGCCCCCTACAGGTGGGCGTGCCCTCCACCCTCGTGGGCCCCTCGAGTGTCCACCGACCTACTTCTTCCTCCTACATATACCCATGTACCCTGAAAACATCAGAAGCGACCATGAAAAATTATTTCCACCGCCATAACCTTCTGTATCCGCGAGATCCCATCTTGGAGCCTTCGCCAGCGCTCCGTCGGAGGGGGAATTGATCACGGAGGGCCTCTACATCATCTCCAAGGCCTCTTAGATGAGTTGTGAGTAGTTTACCACAGACCTTCGGGTCCATAGTTATTAACTAGATGGCTTCTTCTCTCTCTTTGAATCTCAATACAAAGTTCTCCTTGATCTTCTTGGAGATCTATTCGACGTAACTCCTTTTGCGGTGTGTTTGTCGAGATCCGATGAATTGTGGGTTTATGATCAAGTTTATCTATGAGAAATATTTGAATCTCCTCTGAATTCTTTTATCTGTGATTAAGTTATCTTTGCAAGTCTCTTCGAATTATCAGTTTGGTTTGACCTACTAGATTGATCTTTCTTGCAGTGGGAGAAGTGCTTAGCTTTGGGTTCAATCTTGCGGTGTCCTTCCCAAGTGACAGTAGGGGCAGCAAGGCACGTATTGTATTGCTGCCATCAAGGATAAAAAGATGGGCTTTATATTTATCCCTCTACATCATGTCATCTTTCTTAATGGGTTGCTCTGTTTTTTATGAACTTAATACTCTAGATGCATGCTGGATAGCGGTCGATGTGTGGAGTAATAGTAGTAGATGCAGGCAGGAGCCGGTCTACTTGTCACGGACATGATCCCTATATACATGATCATGCCTAGATAATCTCATAATTATTCGCTTTTCTATCAGTTGCTTGACGGTAATTTGTTCACCCGCCGTAATACTTATGCTATCTTGAGAGAAGCCACTAGTGAAATCTATGGCCCCCGGGTCTATCTCTTATCATATAAGCTTTCAATCTACTTTTATTTGCATATTTTAATTTTCCAATCTATATCATAAAATATGAAAAATATATTTATCTTATCATATTATCTCTATCAGATCTCACTTTCGCAAATGGCCGTGAAGGGATTGACAACCCCTTTATTGCGTTGGTTGCGAGTTCTTGTTTGTTTGTGTAGGTGTGTGGGACTTTTGAGGAGCCTCCCACTAGATTGATACCTTGGTTCTCAAAAACTGAGGGAAATACTTACGCTACTATTGCTGCATCACCCTTTCCTCTTCAAGGAAAACCAACGCAAGCTCAAGACGTAGCAGATGCCAATATGAATTATGCTTATGGAGATGAACTTGATATAGTTCCTTACGTTAAACATGAAATTGTTGCTATTGCACCCACGCATGATAGTCCGATTATCTTTTGAATTCTTCCTACTACACTATATCAGAGAAGTTTGTGCTTATTAAGGATTATATTGATGGGTTGCCTTTTACCATTGCACATGATAATTTTGATGAATATAATATGCATGTGCTTGCTGCTCCTACTTGCAATTATTATGAGAGAGGAACTATATCTCCACCTCCCTATGTTTCCAATATGATAAAAATGTAAGAAACTGTTTATACTATGCATTGGCCTTTACTATGTGTGCATGAATTGTTCTTTTATGACATGCCGATGCATAGGAAGAGAGTTAGACTTCATTGTTGCATGATATATGTTACTTTGTGCTCACTACTAAATCACAAATCATTGTTAATTAAAATTGGCTTTGATATTGGTGTTGAGTTAATTGATGATGGGTTAATTGATGATCGTGATTGGTTTGAGTTGCATGTTTTATTATTGGTGTTGTCCTATTGTGCCCTCCGTGCCGCGCAAGCGTGAAGGATTCCCGCTGTAGGGTGTTGCAATATGTTCATGTATAGTGCGTTGCTTGAGTGACAGAAGCATAAACCCGAGTAAGGGGGTTGTGGCGTATGGGATAAAGGGGACTTGATGCTTTAGTGCTATGGTTGGGTTTTACCTTATTTATCTTTAGTAGTTGCGGATGCTTGCTAGAGTTCCAATCATAAGTGCATATGATCCAAGAAGAGAAAGTATGTTAGCTTATGCCTCTCCCTCAAATAAAATTGCAATAGTGATTACCAGTTTAGTTATCGATTACCTAGGGACAAATTACTTTCTCGTGACAAAAAGCTCTCTACTAAAACTAATTTAGTTGTGTCTTCACCTAAACAGCCCCTAGTTTATATTTACATGCTCTTTATTATCTTGCAAACCTATCCAACAACACCTACAAAGTACTTCTAGTTTCATACTTGTTCTAGGTAAAGCGAACGTCAAGCATGTGTAGAGTTGTATCGGTGGTCGATAGAACTTGAGGGAATATTTGTTCTACCTTTAGCTCCTCGTTGGGTTCGACACTCTTACTTATCGAAAGCTACAATTGATTCCCTACACTTATGGGTTATCAAGGGCCACCTGAGGGCAAGGAGCACCGGCAGCCGGAAAGGTATTTTGACGAGGTCCTCGAGGGAGCCCGTATTGTAGAAGGCCAGTGCTCCAAGGACATAATATTTGATTTGTTGTGTCCGGTTGTAAGAGTTGTGTAATGAACTCGTAGTGTATAATAGTTACGTTTATGCTTTATTATCAGTTTATCCTCCTATTTTGCTGTTTATATCTCTGAAAGTTTACTAGTCGTCGGCTTCAGCCCCCACATAGAGACTACAGGGGTGTTCGGGATCGCATGAACGCACTTTATCCAACGTCTTGGTCCGATGTAGGAGGCGTCTTGCGAAGTGAACCAGGCAATCAGACTATGTGGTTTTAGTACTTTCACTTCAAGCATAAGAGTCCATTGTTGGCGCTAAGTACTAGCCCCTCGTTGCATCATCGACAATTCGGAGTGCGGCGCCTTTGTAACGCGGCTGGTCAAAAAACCTAGCCCCTCGTATAACACAGCATAAATCGCGAATGATTTGTAGTATAACACTAAGTCACCGGATCGCTGACCCACTCTCGCTTATCATGACAATGAGTTTTCGGCTTTCTCTACTGAGGCACTTGACGGGATGAACCGGAAATACAATCGCAGTAGTTCTCCCTTTACTACCTTAGCCGAACTTGCAGAACGTAAGGTGGCAAACATAGGAGCCGAGAAACCCAACTATAGACCAAAGACATGATTTGGAGCAGATGCATATAATGCAATATCTGGGACACCGAAGAGTTCCCTATGGGTGTTCGGACTTTGAGAATTTTGCGGGGCCGAATAGAGCCCCCGGTATAACGACAGAGTCAAGCCACGTATGCCAGCCGAATGTAAGGGGAGCGCGGATGTCTGGGAAAAAAAATCCAAAAACCCAACCAAGAAGGTGATAATCATCTGTGCCCTTTAAATCTTTATTGATATGTCGATGATAGGCAATGTCGTTCAGTATTAAGGTCATATTACATGCCTGAGGAAAAAAGAAAGAAATTACATAAGGGAAAGTCTAACACAGGGCCTGAAAATCATATATCGGAAAAGAAACTCCAATTATGCCCTGCCGCACGTCTGCGCCTTTTCTCCTTAGTAGTGAGTCCTTTGAGAGGAGAGTTTGATGGTTGGGACGAGCTGGCCTTGAAAGGATCTCCTGCAACAACCATCTTATAAGTAGGGCTCTTGATGAACCTGTGTTAAAAGGAAAAAGATATATGCGGTCCAATTATGGTCAAGCCGTGTAATGGACCTATTCTGCAGTGTGCCTCCAACGCCACCCAAGGTATTTTTAGTGCGTAATTATGTACGCACGGTACGTAAGCCGCGACCTGATGGGGTGGTCAGCGGAGGCCGAACTGCTAATCAAGGTCCGGATCCATTGACTTATCGCTATTATGCGCGGACCGGACTCGTTTGGATGCGTCATTGGCTTTATTGGCCGGCGAGCTGTTCGGCTCGATGAGGCCGTTGTACACTTCTGCTGCAAGGGCTGCGGTGTGCTCTTCAGTACGGAGTGAGCGCTCCATATTACCATTGACTGTAATAATGCCACGAGGTCCGGGCATTTTGAGCTTCAAGTAAGCATAGTGCGGGACTGCATTAAAGCGGGCAAAGGCAATTCGTCCGAGCAGTGCATGGTAGCCACTGTGGAAAGGGACGATGTCGAAGATTAAGTCCTCACTATGAAAGTTATCTGGGGAGCCGAATACTACCTCCAGTGTGATTGAGCCCGTGCAACGGGCCTCCACTCCTGGTATCACACCTTTAAAGGTAGTGTTACTAGGCTTGATTCGTGACGGGTCGATCCCCATCTTACGGACAGTGTCTTGATATATCAAGTTGAGACTGCTTCCTCCGTCCATAAGGACTCTACTGAGGTGGTATCCGTCAATGTTTGGATCAACTGGTTGGGTGATCCCTACGATCAAAGGTGATCGGACAGGCTGACCATGGGTTGAACTTGGGGACAATAGGCTCTACGGCGTAGATATCTCGAAGTGCGTGCTTGCGCTCCCTTTTGGGGATGTGAGTGACATATATCATGTTCACTGTCCTCACCTCAGGGGGAAACTGCTTCTGACCCCCAGTGTTTGGCTGACGAGGCTCATCCTCGTCTTTGCTTGGAGGCCCTTTTCCCTTGTTTTCGGTATTTAACTTACCGACCTATTTGAAGACCCAATAGTCCCTGTTGGTATGATTTGCAGGTTTATCGGGTGTGTCATGAATCTGGCAGGGCCTCTCGAGGATTTTGTCTAAGCTGGATGGCCCATCCTTGCTGCCTTTGAAAGGTTTCTTTCGCTGACCGAACTTAGGACCGCGGAATCCGGCATTGACTGCCGTATCATCTGCGTTGTCGGTGCAGTTGTTCTGACATTTGTTTTTATTGCGGCGAGGTTTACCATTGCCGTCCCGCACCTCAGAGGTGCCGGGGTTGCCTGAGTTGTTGCTTCTACGAGCCAACCAGCTATCTTTGCCCGCATAGAAGCGGGTCATGAGTGTCGTTAAGGCTGCCATGGTCTTCGGCTTTTCCTGCCCCAGGTGCCGGACGAGCCATTCGTCACGGACGCTATGCTTAAAGGCCGCTAAGGCTTCGGCATCCGGACAGTCTACGATCTGGTTCTTTTTAGTTAAGAACCGATTCCAAAGCTTGCGAGCTGATTCGCTAGGCTGCGGAATTATGTGACTGAAGTTGTCAGCATCCGGTGGGCGGACATAAGTGTCGTGAAAGTTAGCCCTAAAAGCATCCTCCAAGTCTTCCCAGGTTCCAATGGAGTTTTCTGGGAGGCTGTTTAGCCAGTGCCATGCTGGTCCTTTCAGCTTTAGAGGGAGGTATTTAATGGCATGGAGATCATCCCCTCGAGCCATGTGAATGTGGAGAAGAAAATCCTCAATCCAGACGGCCGGATCTGTCGTACCATCGTACGGTTTGATGTTTACGGGCTTAAACCCTTCTGGAAACTGATGTTCCACAACCTCATCAGTGAATCATAGGGGGGGTGTGGCCCCTCTATATCGCACAACATCGTGGCGGAGGTCGGCTGACATCTAAGTTTGGTACTGATCCTAAACATAGTAACGGTCGTCACTTCGGGCTTCATGGCCATTATCTCGCGCCGGGGCACGGCCCTTTGATCCGTAGATTGATCTAGTCTGACCAGCTTTATATCCCGCTGCTGTAGTCTCCCTGCCTCTTCAGCGAGGGGGTGCGGGTTGGTGTTCGGTTTGATATGACGTTTTATCTCGTCCACGTGGTGGCCGGTCTGGGTTATCTGCCTGATTGTATTTCGACGGTATTGGTTCAAGGACTTCGTCGTTGAATTGAGGTAGCATCTTGCGCCTAGGGTAACATTTGACAGGTCGCTCTTGGTCGTATTCCTCAGCGGCCAGGACCTTAGTCCACCTTTCGTTCAACGTGTCTTGTTCTTCTTTGAGTTGTTGCTGCTTCCTCTTCAGGCTCCGCGCTGTGGCAATGAGCTGTTTCTTAAAGCATTCTTGGTCGAGGGGTTCCTCCGGGACAATGAAATCTTTGTCACCGAGGCTA
Organism: Triticum aestivum; assembly: GCF_018294505.1. Taxonomy (NCBI): domain Eukaryota; kingdom Viridiplantae; phylum Streptophyta; class Magnoliopsida; order Poales; family Poaceae; genus Triticum; species Triticum aestivum. The sequence goes on from NC_057810.1 coordinate 360,920,847, forward strand.
ACCTCCTCTTCAGATTCCGGCTTGTAATTGCTGTCCTCCACATCTTCGTTGTCAGCATGTCCGGGGTTGTGTTCACCATCTTCCCTCTCATCCTGTTCGGACATGGGCTCGACGGGGTATTCGAGATCTTCGGCATCATCCGGAGTCTCATTGTATCTGGTGCCGGTATTGATATCCTTTGTCCGACGCGATCGTGAACGGTGCCGCTAGCGTCGGCGCTTTGGTGGTTGGTCGATGGGTTTTGTCCTCATCTGGGCTAGGGTTATCCTTGTCGTTCTTCGGAGTGTCCACCATGTACACATCATAGGTTGAGGTAACCGTCCAACGCCCCGTGACGGGTGGGACTTGGCTTGGTTCAGCATCGGCATCGTCGTCCACGCCGTCGATGTCTTCGGATGCATAATCTAGCATGTCAGTTAAGTCCTCTCGACAGTGGCTATCAAGTGGATGGTGGGTGGGGCGTAAAGTTCCCCTCTTTTAGCCCCCAGACCGAGTTGGGTGCAGTTCGGAGGTAAGGCCTCCATGATGGCGAGAGATGGCATCAAACCCAACGCTTCATCTAGGAGCGGGAGTGGGACCGGAAACTGCGGGCCTGCCGCGCTATGTTCAGCATGAGGCGCCTGATCGGACCGGCTAAGTGCAGACCTCGGCAGTTTGGAACGGTTGCCCAGGGCCAAGTCTAAGCCTGCATCTGGGTCTTCGGTAGGAAGTTCCGTAAGGGAAAAAAGTCCGGTGGGGCTTAAGCTCATGTCTTCGGACGACGAGTCCTACCCTAGATCCAAGGCCGAGGTAGGTTTTGATGTTGACCCCTGGATGGGATCTGACAGGGGATCTAAAGAGTCTTCCTGACGGGGACATAGAGTGGCGGCCGAGTCCGCAAACCAGTCGAAGACTAGGTCTCCTCGGATGTCGGCAACATAGTTCAGGTTTTCGAACCTGATCTGGTGGCCGGGGGCGTAACTATCGACCTGCTCGAGGCGGCCGATCAAGTTGGCACGAAGCACAAAGCCACTGAACACAAAAACTTGTCCAGGAAGAAAGGTCTCCCTGGATGCGGCGTCATTGTTGATGAAGAGGTGATCCATCGATCCTTCCGTCGACAACATAGCGGAGCTATCAATGAAAGCACCAATGTCGGTGTCAAAACTGGCAGATCTCGGGTAGGGGGCCCAAGCTGCGCGTCTAAGGATCAATAGTAAAATGGAGAAGGACACAGTGTTTACCCAGGTTCGGGCCCTCTTAATGTAGGTAAAACCCTACTCCTGCTTGATTATATTCGAGGGTATAGGGGTTATAAGAGTTGATCTACCACGAGATCGATTCGGCTAACCCTAGATAGCTAGCCTAGCAATCTTATGATCCTGCCTCTGATCTAGCTCTCCGATTTATATAGACACCGGAGGGGCGTAGGATTGTACAAAGTTGGTTTTACAGAAAGGAACAATATATCCGGACACTTATACTTGCCATCCACGCATGTGAGAGTCACCTTCGGAATGAGAGATAACCTTCTATCTTGTAGCTTGACGGCCCATCAATCCGGCCCAAACCAATAGGTCGGACGCCCGAGGACCCCCTAGTCTAGGACTCCCACAGGCGGCACCAGCGAGAGACGCCGGAAGGAGGAGAAGGAGCCGAGGCAGGGCTAGCCCGACGCCCGGCACCACCAGGCAGATGGAAACGCCCCGCGGAGTCCCCAACTGCGTGTGGGAAAGAGCCGCCCCGCCGCCGCCAACGCCCCAGGTGGCGGCTAGGGAGGGGGTTGAGGCGAAGGGGGCGACGAGGGCGGCGCTAGGGTTCCTCCCGGGGGTGACCGCGGGAGCGCCTCGGAGAGGAAGCGACAGGGTCGGGGATGGAGGGTTCCTGGTTACATAATTTATACTATTTCTTAATAGTATATAACAAGTTAAACAGATAAGTGATACTCCCTCTGATCCGAATTAGTTGATTCAGCCTCTGTACCATATCCAGTGATTGTTAATATGTCCGCTGACTTTAATTACCTGCAACTGGGTTTGTGAGGGTGACTTGATTGACCTCAGGACAATAAACTAAAAATTAAATTCTCAACAATGTTAATCTCTACGTGTTTCTTGGTAGTTGAGTAGGGTTGCCACTTCTCTCTGGTGTAATAAATGCGTTCCTTCAGCACCTAGCGATGAGGATGTTTGCCACCAAGATACCATGCAAAAGTAAAATATTCTTGAAACTAGCGAAAATGCCAAACAGAGACCGAGCTTCATGGAGGCTTATTTAAAAACTTTAAAATTCAACCTTTTTAGTTTCAAAAAATTCTGAAAATAAATACACATATACCCAGATACATTATACCCAGATACATAATGTATATGTGTGCAAATTTTCAGGCCGAAATACATTAAAATGTGTGCTACACAAAAAAGACAGATCTAGGGCCTTTTAGCATATGTACTATTCATCTATAAAGTCCATGATTTTGTTTTTTTTGTACAGCTTGCAATTCAAGGTATTTCATCCTGAAATTTTTCACACATACACTTTACATCCTTGCATACATGTGTACTTTTTTCAGAATTTTTTTAAACCAAAATTTATGAATTTTGACTATTCAAAATAAAGGGCTCCATAGAGCTCGGTCTCCAAAATGCCCTACTCTGAAACTAATCGTAATATAATTATGCTATGTCTTAATGACTTGCTTTGTATAATACTCCCTCCGTCCGAAAATACTTGTCATCAAAATGGATAAAAAGAGATGTATCTCAAACTAAAATACATCTAGATACATCCCCTTTTATTCATTTTGATGACAAGTATTTTCGGACGGAGGAAGTATATACGTACTATACTACTTGTATCTCACATGGTTTGCTTATCTGCATACTTTGCTTAAACAGGCTGCATTGGTTAGAGAGAAGTCATTTGGAACAACAAAGGATCGAATGCTTTGCATTGAGAGGTGTGCAAATTCCAGAGCTGTAACTATCTTCATCCGTGGCGGTATGTTTCAATGGATAAGACCTCTCCCAATGCATAGGTGCTAAAGTGGGGTGCTAAGTGCATTAAAATGCTTAACAACTAATGACCCCAATGCATCGGTGCTTAGATTTTGTAGCTAAGCCTCCTCTATTTAATTGTTTAGTAATAAAACTCCTTCATATATTGGTTGATAGTCTTTTTGTCTAGGTTCACGTGCTTAGCATTGGTTCTTATTGGGATCACCATAATGCTCTCTCTCCTCTTTAATTGTTGTGCCACATCATTTTTCTGCCTATGTGGCACCCTTAGTATCTCTTCCTTCATGTTCGCATGTGCATATCTCCACATCCTTTATTAGGTCATGTGTGCTTGTACCTTCAACTAATTAGTGGTCAATCTGTCCATACAGTTGGGATACTCTTGTGTTGCATACAGTGCAAAACAGTTTTACCAGTGTTGGCAGTATCCAGATACGTGACAGTTTCACTGTTCTGCACTACAAGGGCGCCGGGGGGCTTGTGACGCTCGACGAGGCCCGCGCGCGGGACCTGCCCATCAGCGGCAGCGTCCTCTGCGGCGTGCCCCCCGACGTCAAGGTGGAGGCCTACAACGGCAACCGCGAGCCCCCCTGGTGCTGCCTCGACGAGCGAGAAATTGAATCTTTTGCCACACTTTACTTCTTCATTTGATAATTTGCCTCCCGCCTGAGAGGCTGTCGGGTGGGGCCGGGCCACTTGCCATTGAGACAATGATGGAGAAAATCATCAAACCCCATGTAAAATGGGGCAAAAGATCCAATCCCCGGCCCTCCGTCTGCAGCTTCAAGAAAGTGAGGAGATGCTCTGGACCGAAGTCCCGATTTTGGGGCGTTGGATCAGATCATGCACGTGTTCTTCTCTTCTGCGTGTACTATGACGCAAATCTGCTGCTATGCAGATCGTACCATACATGTTAGGCTTCATGGACGTTCCCTTCACCGTATTTGACATTGGCATCACCATTTATCGCGCAGGCGCGGAGCATTTCAACAGGAAGGCAAGCTTGTTGGAAACAGTCCCGCTGGGTAACAGTCCCACTGGGTTCCTTCAACTCGCTCTTCAACTTTAGTGGTTCTGTTCGCACACAAACACATTGTAAGACAATAAGTTTTGGGGAACCGGCGCAACCCTCTAGGGGTGGCTTATCTCATTATATATAATGATTGTGTTACAATATGTACCATATACATACATAGGTACAGAAGCTATACATAGTCTAACACCCTCCCTCAATCTTAGCCACTTTCTAAAGAACTGAGAAGGGTAAGATTGCGCCTACAAGCCTCAAACTGTGGCAGCGGTAAAGGCTTAGTGAAGATGTCTGCAAGTTGATCCTTAGATGAGATAAATTTGATCTGGAGTTGCTTCTGTGATACACGTTCCCGTACAAAGTGATAGTCAACTTCAATGTGTTTCATTCGGGCATGAAATACTGGATTTGCAGAAAGGTATGTAGCACCGATGTTATCACACCAAAGAATAGGAGGCTGTGGTTGAGACAAACCCAACTCCTGAAGCAAAGACTGCACCCAAATAATCTCTGCAGTAGCATTAGCCACAGCCTTGTACTCAGCTTCAGTACTGCTACGTGACACAGTAGCCTGTTTCCGAGCACTCCAGGCGATCAAATTAGAGCCAAAGAATACTGCATAACCCCCCGTGGATCGCCTGTCATCTGGGCTACCAGCCCAATCTGCATCAGAGAAGGCCGAAAGGACCCGAGAGGAAGTCGGCCGAATATGCATACCAAATGTCAGGGTGAACTGAACATAACGAAGAATGCGTTTAACAGCAGCCCAATGAGTATCTCTGGGAGCCTGAAGATACTGACAAACCCTGTTAACAGCATAAGAGATATCTGGTCTCGTGATCGTCAAGTACTGAAGTCCACCAACAATGCTCCTGTACTCTGTGGCATCCGCAGGAGACAAAAGCTCACCATCAACAGCTGTTATCTTGTCGGTAGACGACATGGGTGTGGTGGTCGGTTTGCACTTCAGCATGCCAGCTCTCTGTAACAACTCCAAGGAGTACTTCTTCTGCGTAAGGACAAGACCAGTAGCACGAGAAGTGACCTCAACTCCAAGAAAGTAGTGAAGCTTCCCAAGATCTTTGACCGCAAAATCAGCACCAAGAGAGCAGACAAGAGCATCAGCAGCATACTGAGAAGAGCTGACAAGGATAATATCATCGACATATACCAAAAGATACATAGTGACTTCTGGCTTCTGTAGAAGAAATAACAAAGTGTCAGCAGTAGACGGCACAAACCCATGAGCACGAAGGGCAGAGGCAAGGCGGGCATGCCAGGCACGAGGAGCTTGCTTCAAACCATATAGTGCTTTGGAAAGACGACAGATATAGTCAGGACGATCAGGATCAGAGAAACCAGGCGGCTGTTTCATATAAACCTCTTCCTCCAAAAATCCATGTAGAAAAGCATTCTGCACATCAAGTTGACGAAGTGACCAACCACGAGAAACAGCAATGGAGAGAAGAAGCCGAATAGTGGTAGGCTTGACGACAGGACTGAAGGTGTCCTCATAGTCAAGACCATGACGCTGCCGAAAACCGCGAGCAACAAGTCGCGCTTTGTAACGCTCAATAGATCCATCCGAATGCTTCTTCACTTTGAATACCCATTTTGAGTCAATAACATTTACCCGTGGTGGTGGAGGAACGAGAGTCCATGTCTTGTTACGAAGAAGAGCATGAAACTCCTGCTCCATAGCCTCTCGCCAATGTGGAATGCGCAGGGCAGCCTGATATGAGCGAGGCTCAGAAGATGGATCCGCAACAGCAGCAGCCAAACAAGCAGCCAACCAAGCAACAGTACCATCCTTACATTCCTTAGGTTTGAAAATGCCACTGCGACTGCGTGTATGTGGTCGGGACACAGGAACCACCGAGGTCGACGGAGCAGCCTGCAACGGGCTGGAGGACGGCGACGTTGACGAGTCAGCCGGTGATGAGGAGCCAGTCACGGTAGCCTCGGACTCGGTTGGCGAAGAAGGCCGACCCACCGGCGAAACCGGCAGAGCAGACGAAGCAGCTGGCGACTCCGGCATCACAGACCGGGCCGATGGTGAGCTCGGCATAGTGGGCCGTGGCGCGGCCGGTGTCGCGGGCCGATCCGCTGATGAAGGCGACGTGAGGACCCGAGCCGCGGGCGAAGACGGCGTGACGGGCCGAGCCGCGGGCGACTCGGTGGCCGCTGGCAAAACGGACCGAGCAGTGGAGATGCTCGGCGCGACGGGCTCGTCGGGTGACCATGCATGGGCACCCGAATCGATGCCATGCAACATAGGGCGATCGACGTGCCCACCAGAAGACGACGATGATGATGGTGAATCCTCTAACAGCTCCAAACGAGCTCCACGTCCGGTTCCTGCACCATGGTTAGGTAACAGCAAAGGAGAGTATGCAACATCATCAAATTGGTCAGAAGAAACAGAGGATGAATGCAGGGATGGTGGTTCGACAGTGGACACAGGAAGGTTGGCAAAGGGAAAAACATGCTCATCAAACACGACGTCCCGAGATATATAGACATGATTAGTGGGAACATGAAGACATTTGTAACCTTTATGAAGAGAGCTATAGCCAAGAAAAACACACTTCTTAGAACAAAACTCAAGCTTGCGCTTGTTATATGGACGAAGATGCGGCCAGCAAGCACACCCAAATACCTTGAGAAAGGTATAATCAGGTTGTTCATTAAGGAGAACCTCAATGGGAGTCTTCATGTTTAAAACACGAGTAGGAGTACGGTTGATGAGAAAGCATGAAGTGGTGAAATCACTCCAAAACCGAAACGGAACAGATGCATGGGCCAAAAGAGTAAGACCAGCTTCAACAATATGACGATGCTTACGTTCGACTGAACCATTCTGCTGATGTGTATGTGAACATGCTAAACGATGAGCTATCCCAAGCGACTGAAAGAAAGAGTTGAGGTTGCGATACTCGCCCCCCCAGTCTGACTGGACATGAACAATTTTGTGCTTGAGAAGACGTTCACATGTTTTTGAAACTGAACAAAAATATCAAACACATCAGATTTGCGTTTAATAAGGTAAAGCCAGGTAAAGCGACTATAAGCATCAACGAAACTGATATAGTAATTATGACCACTGACAGAAGTCTGAGCAGGACCCCATACATCTGAAAACACAAGTTCTAAAGGATGTTTCACCTCACGACTGGACTCCGAAAAAGGAAGTTGATGACTCTTCCCCTGCTGGCAAGCATCACACACTGCTACATCTTTATGACTAGACAAACTAGGAAGCTCATGACGACGCAAAATATGACGGACAATAGGTGTGGCCGGGTGACCAAGACGAGCATGCCACTGTGACGGAGAGACCCGAACTCCACTGAAAACACGAGCGACACCAGGATGCTCCAGACGGTAGAGGCCCTGGCACAACCGCCCACTAAGAAGAATGTCCCTCGTGCCCCGATCCTTAATAAAAAGATCAAAAGGGTGAAATTCACAAAGCACATTATTATCACGTGTGAGTTTAGGAACTGAAAGAAGATTACGGGTCACAGATGGAACTCGAAGAACATTGCGAAGCTGAAGACTCCTATTGGCATGTCTAGTGAGAAGAGATGCTTGACCAATATGAGAGATGTGCATACCTGCTCCATTGGCGGTGTGGATCTTGTCGGAGCCATGATAGGGTTCATGAGTGTGAAGCTTCCCCATCTCGCTGGTTAGATGCTCTGTCGCCCCAGAGTCCATGTACCAGTGTGGATCGATGGAGTAGGACTGAGTGTGTCCCTGTTGCTTCTGCGGCGCGGGACGATCAGCCATGGCGACCTGACGGGCATTGTTGCGTGTATCTTTGCCGTCATTGCCAAGACCAAGGAAGCTTCGCTGGAAGCGCTTATGACACTTGGAGGCCCAGTGCCCATCGCGGCCACAAAGCTGACACACACGTGGACCGCCAGCCCCCGGTAAGGTCGCAGTAGGTGGGGGGCCGAGGCGGGCGACGGTGGCAGCCCCAAGGGAGACCGGGGTGATGAAGAAGAGCGGCCACCCTTGGTGGCGGCGTTGGCTGAGAGGGAGCCAGTGCCCCTGGTGCGGCGAGTCTCGACCCGTTGCTCAGTGAGAAGGAGCCGAGAGAAAACCTCGTGTGCCAGCATGGGTGTCGAGTTGCCCCGCTCGTTGATGATCTCGACTAAGGCATCATACTCCTCATCAAGACCATTGACAATAAACGAGTTGAACTCGGAGTCGGTGAGGGGCTGTCCAATGGAGGCCAATGTGTCGGCGAGGCCCTTGACCTTGTTGTAGAACTCAGTGGCAGTGGAGTCAAGCTTCTGACACTCTCCAAGCTGACGACGAAGTGCAGAGACACGAGCCTGGGACTGCGCTGCAAAGGTGCGCTCAAGGATGGTCCAGGCCTCATGAGACGTCTTCGCGAAGACAACAAGGCCGGCAACTGCCGGCGAGAGCGACCCCTGGATGGAGGAGAGGTTCGCCTGGTCCTGCCCCGTCTAGACGCGATGGGCCGGATTGTAGACCGGACCGTGCACGCTGTCTACCAGCGCGGGTGGGCAGGGAAGCGATCCGTCGACGTAGCCTAGCAGGTAGTGACTCCCCAAGAGCGGGAGAACCTGCACACGCCAGAAGATGTAGTTGTCGGCGGAGAGCTTGATGATGATGAGATGACCGAAGTGAAACGGCGGCGGCGAAGACAATCCCATCGAGGAGGCTGCCTGGGGTGCAAACACCATGGAGGCAGCCGGAGGCACCGAAGCCGATGCGGGAGGAGGCGGGACCGCAGCCAGGGCGGGCGCCGCAAAGCTCGCGGCCGGTGCGGACGCCGCAAGGCCTGCGGCCGGGGCGGACGCCGCCAACCCCGCCAGCGGGGCAGTGTGATCCGCTTGCGGCAGGAGCGGCGGGACGACGCCTGCGGAGTCCGCAGCGGACGGCGGCGCCGCGGTGTGGACCACGAGGTCACGCCCAAGCGAGGGCGCCGGCGGCGTGGAGAAGACGGAGCCGGTGCTCCTTGTCCCGATCGGAGCCGGAACAGAGACGACATCGAGCGGGAGGTTGAGCAGAGCCGCAAGAGAGGCCGGGAGGAAGCCCGCAGCAGTGGAACCGGTGGTGGCGGCGCTCGACATGGCGGCGGCGCGATCGGTGGCGCGGCGGCGGCGGCGGTGAAGGCGGCGGCGGCTGCGGCAGCGGTGCGGGTATTAGGGTTTAGAAGCGGAAGCGATCGTAACCTAGCGTGATACCATGTAAGACAATAAGTTTTGGGGAACCAGCGCAACCCTCTAGGGGTGGCTTATCTCATTATATATAATGGTTGTGTTACAATATGTACCATATACGTACATAGGTACAGAAGCTATACATAGTCTAACACACATCACTGTGTACCTCCAACGCCGAGGATGATGCACCGCAGCTCATGTCAAAGGAGACCTGGCCGAAAGCGTGGTACGCAGACAATCCGGCGGGTGCTTTTGAGGACCCGAAACCCCACACGCCCGGGAGGGACCCCGTCAGGGCACGCGGAGGCTATGGGCTGCCGTAGGTCGACCTGGTCGCCCCTAGGGCCTCGAGGTTCGCCGTCCTGCAACAAGAAGAACGAACGAAGAACGAGAAAGAAGAAGAACTAGGGTTAAGGAGAAAAGATAAAAGATAAAAAGTGGTAAATGATTTGTTCGATTGTGTGTTGTTCAATCGTCTGTCATCCCTTAGGTATATAAGAGGCGGCTGGACTTCCCGTGCAAGGAAAGGCTTCAATCCGCGTCCAAAACCCTAGTCCAACTCGGATTGGGTTTGTCCGAACTTTCCAAAACTGTTCGGTTTAAACTGGCTGCACCTTGCGCGTAATTTTTGATGTGGTAAACGATCTCGGATGAAAACGAGCCCAAAAGTAATCTTGACCGTTTCGACGAGACGAACAAGTTTCATGTTGAAGGTTTTCTAATCAAGAGTCATCTTGAGGGTCAAATTGTTCTCGCAACACAGGCTATTCCCTCACGCTACCCATCAAACATGCGTCGGGTGAAGCGCGCCACATCTCGCCTCGTGACAGGGCTGCACTCCGATTGCTCTAACATTTGCATACGAACTCGGATCTGAATGAATTTTATATCAAAATCGATTGTTTCGATGAGACAAAGACAATTCGTGTAGATCAGTTTTCCATTTGACATCGTCTTAGGGGCTTAATCAGCCAAACTGTACTCTGAATATAAGATCTTAGTACTTTGAGCATAGTTTCGGCCTTCGAGATGAAATCGAGCGGTGATGACCCAAAATTCAAAGATGTTCATATCAACAATATGGAATTCTTTCATGTAGATCACTTCTCCATTTGAGTCCATCTTAAATAAGTTTTTGACCGTGCCGAAATCTGGTGTCAACACATGCCCCCCTGTTTTTCGGCAAAGCTTATGTGCCGAAAAATAACTTGCACATAGCTTGCTCTAAGGATGATGTCAACACTCCATCGGACATTTTGCATATTCTTAGGACGATAAGTTTATATCGTCCATTACTTGTGTGAATATTTTGATGCAAGCTTGGGTAAAACTTTCTCAACTTCATTAATCTGAATATAAAGTTCCATAGGTATGCATGTCAAAACCATCCATCAACCATATTGTCCACCCTTCTTCTAGGATCTTGCAGATAATCAACAATGAACTTTCTCGAATCCTTACTTTGCCTGCATAAAAGTTGCATTAGTGGCCGAGGTGGTGAGCTCCAATTCGGCCTTACCTATGTTGGCAAGAATAAGCATCAGCTATTGATATAAGTGCAATACACCATGACCAACATGGTAGCCATATGTTTGCTATGCCAACCCTCCTCAATTTTCATGCCTAGATATATGATTAATTTTAAAACTACCCAAGGTAAAATTTGCATCTAGACATACTCCAAGATAAACTATAAGTGATTCGTCAAAACATTGATAGCCCTTGGATATGTGTTGCACTACTCACAAAGAATCACCGAAAGCCTCAATATGTTTAGCACATGTGGCAAAATTTCCAAACCGAATAACATTGGATATTCGGCTTTGATTATTGTGCAGTAAATATTTTAAGAGGCACGATGCTTCACAGAATAACACTATATGGAGATATATAAACAACACCAACACCATGGCCATTGTTATGAATTCAACTATCAAAACATAATCTACATTGTACTTGTCTCGCTCTCCGATCAAACTAAGGACGGTGTTAGAGTACTACACCGGCCATGCATTGACATAATCTTAGGACGATAGATAAATATCATCCATTACCATGTAAACTTCATTCAAAACACATATAGCCGAAATAAACAAATGAAATGACAAATCAAGTATGTAGGCCCTTTGGATCAGCAACAAACTTGTAGCTAACCAAATGTATAGTGATTTGGCAATACCCTTTCATGATGTAAGAAATTATATTGCATCCATGGATTAAAATAAGCCCATTGAGGATTACCAATCATACCTGATGACAAATTCCTTGGCATAGGCGTTAATGACATAGTTGAAGAATATGGATAATGTGTAGACTGAAGATGTTGAAATCTTCGGCTTGGTCCTTCATATTTTTCACTCTTTTCCTTCCCCACCTTCGCACACTTCTTGTAGTCGAATCTTGCACATAATTATATTTTGAGTGCTTCCTTTGGGAACCCATGCCATGTTCCTTTCTTCAAGTTCTTGTGCATTAAGCTTTTGTAACTCCTTTTTTTGCCAATACGATAAGCCGAGTGAGAACTTCGACTGTGATTTTGTTTCAACCAATGACAACACGTTTTGGGCCTTGTGCACCCTCAACTTCTTTTCTTCAGGTTTGACACTCTGATTTCTATCAATTGATTGCTTCACTTCTTTTCCTTTTGTAGCCAATGTCAACACTTTAATTGGCTCTTTGTTATTTGAGATCAAATCTGAAGTAGCACACTGATGACCATCTCTTTTCACGTGGTAAACTTGCTTTACCACCTCTTTCTTCTTCCTTGAGCTCTGGACCAATTCCTTGTGATTGAAAGTGGTCTTTGACGCATGATTGTTCAAATGCTGATCTTCTTGGAGCTGCATAGTATTGGTGAGATGATCTAAAATAAGATGGAGAATGTGCCCTTGTATCATACCTGTCCCATGATGAATATGGATCTATATGAGCGTAGGGAGGCATTCACGGCATTGGCATTGGCGACCCAAAATAACAATATGAACTCACTTTGCCAATACCGATCCTCATATTTGCGCCTTGGGGGTGATCTTGGATTCTTTGCATGATTTGGCCGATAAGCATTCTTCTCTTCACTCTTCTTTTGATATTTATCCAATAGTTCAGCGAAGGTGATTTTTGATCCCTTACAATTGTGCTTATTTCGGCCTTTGTTTTTTTGGTTTGCTTTCATCGCTCATTGGATTTGCTTGCTGCCCCCCAGTCCTTGGCGTCTCCATTGTAGCGTCGATGGGATTCTCGCCCTCAATATTATGTTCATTATGTTCTTCAACAACTTCTTTACTTGAAAGCTTGATCTCATCACCTGCAGTTTTTACCTTCTCTTTAAGTGGATCGGCTTGAAGCAGCTGATGCAAAAACTTTCTGCCATCGGGACCAATCGGAATAGACTGGTCATCTCTTGGTGTCTCAATAAATTTCAATTGTCCTTTATCAATGGATGATTTAATTATTTGAAGAAACATGTTGCAATCCTCAAAATTATGCTTGGACGAATCATGCAACTTACAATACATTTTTCCCTGGACAGATGGCTCAACATGGTGATCAAGAATTCTAATATAATTATTTCTCAACAACAAATCAAAGATTTGATCACACATATTGGAATTGAAGGTAATTTTTTTATTTTCTAGCCGATCTTACTATGAAAACGGCTTAGGAGTTAAGCAAACGAATTGTTCAGATTTGGTATCAACCCATTCGGCTACGATTTTTATTTTGCATTCTTTTACCGATGTCATTGGATAAGATATTATACTAGCATTGGTTCTTTGAAAAGAATCTAACCTTGGCTTTCTGTTTCTAAAACAAAAATAGTTAGAACATGCATGCCTCAATTGAGACCAAGAGTAAGCCAAATATGAAACAAGCAAAGCTACCCATGTAGATACAAACTTTAAATAAAGAAATGAGGAAAGCATTGATTGCAACAATAAGTCAGTATCGGTCTTTATAAATGGTGCAATGGGTTGACCGATATGTTCTGTAACAATTTTATTGCTAACAAATAAATTACCCTTCTTCATTGGTCTTTCAAAATTACTTAAGAAGATTTTTCTAATAGATGCATCAACAATAAAGTTTTGACAAAATCTGAAAATAGGTAAATTACTTGCTAAACATACCTCTTCAAATATGTTGGGAGAGCATGATGGTGGTGTGACTTGAACAATATCTTGCTTCATTTTTGGGTGGCTCCCCAACGTCTCTTCATCATCTTTTTCTTGATTTCGTGCATCATTACACTGAAGGTTTTTGTCAGCCGAACTTTGTTCTGCTACTTGTTCTTGTCCTTGAAGCTTATCAACTTCTACGGCACGGAACTCATAGTGCAGGAAGTAGGTTCCATTAACTTCAGAAAAATCAAGCACCATTGTTTTCCTATGCTTGGCATTCCCTTTCTCAGCAATGTTTGCCTCTTTGGATGTGATGGATTCAGAATATATACTACTTGATTTGGCTTTTTCAATCGAAGCACTTTTAGTTTCCGAATCATCATTCTTCACACCGGTTACATCAATTGGCAAGGCTTCTTTTCTTTGAGCTAATTCCCTATCAATTCTCTCTTGGCGAAGTACTTGCACACTATCGCGCAAAGCTTTAACTCCCCTCTCAATTTCAGCCCGCTCTAGATTAGTTTGCCCCCCAATGCTTTTAGGATCTTTCGGCAATGAAGTGTTAGTGTTGCCAAAAATTTGCAATTGTGTAGGGGGTGTATAATATGTTGCGGTACTAGGTGGAGGTGTATGCACTGTTGTATAACCATATGCTCACTCACCAATACTATAAATTGATGAAGTTTCATCTTCCTGCAAAACTCTAGCCTTTATTGCAGCATAATCAGGAAACAACCCTTTTTCATATTGTTCAAGGCAAAGAGCACTAATCCTCTTGTTTTGTGCCAAGCTCTTTTTTAATGCAACCACAACCGCTTCTGGAAGGAATTGCTCCGCAATACTTTCAGATTCTTTCAGCAATGATTCGTGAGTGTTGCCGAAATTCTTGAATTGCATAGAGTATGCATTATATGCTACAGTATTTGATGATGGCACATGTGTTTCTATAAAATTTTCACTTATTCGGCTATGACCATGAAGATGCGGGGCCGAATTATGAGCATCTATAGTTGTATACGGTGCCAAAAAATTACTAACATGAGGTGTAGCATATGACGGTTGAGAGTAACTGGCTGAATAGCTAGTAGTAGCATGGCCAATGCTCCCATCCATCGGCAAGGTTGGATTCATATATTGCAAATTAGTTGCCGATGAATAAAAAGGTGAAACACTTTCTTCTATGTTATTTGAAATTTTAACATGAGGTGTTTCAAATTGATTAACCAAACCCATCATGTTGTTCATCGGCATATGGATTTGTGGGGTTGCCGATGCATGAAAGTTTGGATACATATATTGTACGTTGCTAAAATCATAATAGTTTGAAGCATGAAGATTGTTTTGCATCGGCCCATGCGCACAATTAGATGCATGATTGATAAAATTAGCACTAGCCGTTACATTATGCTCATTAGGTGATCCAGCAACAACATATGAATTATTTGCATTTACAAAGGGGAATTGGGTATTCATATTATCTTTGTAGATTGCAGCAACTTGATGACGATCTATTCGTAGCAAGAACGGACTGGAGACCGTTCAAAGCTTTGTCCTCAGCGGAGTCGCCAAAAAGTGTGTTCGCACACAAACACGTCACTGTGTACCTCCAACGCCGAGGGTGATGCACCACATCTCACATCAAAGGAGACCCGGCCGGAAGCGTGGTACGCAGGCAATCCGACGGGTGCTTTCGAGGACCCGAAACTCCACACGCCTGGGAGGGACCCCGTCAGGGCACGCGGAGGCTATGGGCTGCCCTAGGTCGACCTGATCGCCCCTAGGGCCTCTTGGTTCGCCGTTCTGCAACAAGAAGAACGAACGAAGAACGAGGAAGAAGAAGAACTAGGGTTAAGGAGAAAAGATAAAAGATAAAAAGTGGTAGATGATTTGTTCGATTGTGTGTCGTTCAATCGGCCGTCACCCCTTAGGTATATAAGAGGCGGCTGGACCTCCCGTGCAAGGAAAGGCTTCAATTCACGTCCAAAACCCTAGTCCAACTCGGATTGGGTTTGTCCAAACTTTCCAAAAACTGTTCGGTTTAAACTGGCCGCGCCTTGCGGGTAATTTTTGGTGTGGTAAACAATCTCGGATGAAAACGAGCCCAAAATCAGTCTTGACCGTTTCAATGAGGCGAACAACTTTCATGTTGAAAGTTTTCTAATCAGAAGTCATCTTGAGGGCCAAATCGGTCGCGCAAAATAGGCTATTCCCTCGCGCTACCCATCAGACATGCGTCTGGTGGGGCGTGCCACATCTCGCCTCGTGACAGGGCTGCACTCCAATTGCTCTAAATTTTGCATACAAACTCGGATCTGGACGATATTTATATCAAAATCAATCATTTCGACGAGACGAAGACAATCCATGTAGATTTTTTTTTCATTTGACGTCGTCTTGGGGGCTTAATCGGCCAAACTGCACTCTGGATATAAGATCTTAGTACTTTGAGCATAGTTTCGGCCTTCGAGATGAAATCGGGCGGTGATGACCCAAACTTCAAAGATGTTCATATCAACAATACGTAACTCTTTCATGTAGATCACTTCTACATTTGAGGCCATCTTAAATAAGTTCTTGGCCGTGCCAAAATCTGGTGTCAAAAGGTTCTTAGAAGAATGATGCAGCCGCGACAAAGGCCCTTGCAGTTGATGACAATTCTATTCCGCTATATAGAGTTAAAATAAATAGTGACAAACTGATTCTGCAAGAGAGTGTAAAGCTCGCAATTTCATATACTTGGGATCCACCAGTATTGGCTAGGTCAGTAGGTAATCTTCTCCATTGACCCTGCTATCAGGGTCAGTTTTACATTTGGCTATCCTACATAACTTTTTGCATATTACCTGCCCTTATCATATAATAACAAGGTGCCATTGTCTCATTTCTACTCAGCTTTATCGAGAATTACGGCACACATATTATTACTTCTGTAATGGTTGGTGGTAAGGATGAAGTATACATAAAGCAACATTCCTCATCCCAATTGTCTGAAATGGAGTTCAAAAATTATGTCAGAGAAATTGGGAATGAGAGATTCTCAGATGGGGAAACCAAGTCAAATACACCCCCAATCAATTATAGTGAGAAGGTTAGTCAGTTCCTTGTTTGCCATTGATTGATAAGAGTTATCTTGTTAATTGCAAGTGTTGATTACAATAGGAAATTGCACATCCTTTGATGTGTGCACCTTGAGGGCTGTGTGAGTTAACAAGGATGCCATTACATAGTGGCTACTCCCTCCAATCCTAAATATAAGTTTTTTTAGATATATCAACATAGACTATGTACGGATGTATATAGACATATTTTAGAGTGCAGATTCACTCATTTTGCTCCGTACGTAGTCCATAGTGGAATCTTTAAAAAGACTCATAGTTTCAATGGAATACTCTCCCTATTGCGCGCGCACGCGCGCGCGTGTGTGTGTCTGTCTGTCTCTGTGTGTGTGTTGCTTCCAGTGGCTAAATTTCATTGTCAGTTCTAGAGTTTTTCAAGCACGCAGATTTTCTCTTTGTTTAGGCTACGATTCCAACAATTTATAGCAGTGCTTTTCATTTTGTTGTGTTTTCCAGAGCTAGAAATTTGATGGATAGTTCTTAGTGTGATTCTATTATCTTAGTATACAACACATTTTCCATATACAAGATTTGACCGAATGGTTCTGATGCCACAAAGTGATCGTGCTTTGTTAGTACATCTGTGAATACTTATGCTTTATTCAAGACACAATCAGTTTCCTTTTCCTTTGCAAATAGTCTGTAGATACTTATGCTTTATTCAAGACACAATCAGTTTCCTTTTCCTTTGCAAATAGTCTGTAGATGTAGCGTTGGCCTGGGCCCCTAAAGTGTCGTGTACTATTTCCTGCCTGCTCATTTTCTGAGAATAGTAACTGCTAGCTTATGCATCTACTTGCCGAGTTAACAAGTTAATATGCTTGTACATCTCCAAAAAATTACAGTAAACACTCATCCTGAAGTTAGAAGTGCTTGCTAAATAAATGTAGAGTTTAGAAATGAACTCCATGGATGCTATTGTTCATGGTGCTTGAATCAGAATTGAATAAGGTGATGTAATTTTAATTTAATTTGACTGTAATCTTCGGGTAAAAGACATCCTTTTGGAAACTTGATTGTGTTTATTAGATACATTGCCATATTTTAGATTTATTCATTGATGTCCCAGTAGATGCTACCATATCATGCATGTTCTTTCAATCTAGTTTTGGTACTGTTTTGCCTCTTCTTTTCGTGCATATATAGTTATATTGTGTTAATTGAGATGAGATTTTTCATAGCATGGGTTTTACTAGGTCTTTCAGTTTGGTCAACTAACAATAGTCATGCCTCTAATCTTCCCCGGCTCTACTTTTTATGCAGGTTCAACTAAAAGAAGGCGCGAGTTAGTGGAAGGCATGTCGGAAAATTTTGAGCTGACGATGATTCATGAGATTTTATTATGAAGTACCTTGAGTTGATACTTTAAACATAATCTGTTGGACTGCCCCCCTTTATAGTTTGATTTAAGCTATGAATCCATATCGATACTGAAATATGAATGCCCTCTTTGGCTGATAAGGTTCTGTTTTATGCAGACATAACATTTGCTAAATTGATTTTATGGATCTACCATCTTAAATAGGCTTTTCTTTCTTTCTTTCTTTCTTTCTCTTTCAATCGATTAAAGGCGCTGACATATGCACTACAATACCCATATAACCCGGTTCAGATTGGCTTTTTGCGCCATGGGTGCAACGAGTCATCTAGTATGCATAATGTGGACCTGTTGAAGTGCCCCCGCGCATGCTTGCCTGTGCAGCTCGCCTGCCGCTCGCCGGGGTAGGTCGCCCACAACTCACTCGCCGCTCGCTCGCCTGCTCGCGCGCGCTCGCCTGCGCCATGCCACTCAGAATGCTGACTCGCTCGCGCGCGCTTGCCTGCGCAGCTGCAGGTTGCCCGCCGGCGTCGCGCACTGTTCGCCCGCGCCCGCCGGTCGCCGGCTGCATGCGCCCCACCACTCGCCCGCGCACCGCCATGAGAAATTGGATGGGGAACTTTGGAGTTGGTTGGGATTGAGGCAAGGAAACGAAAAGAGAAGGCCGGACTTCGCCGGAGGTCAAGAAATCGATGGCTGGAGCCCTCTGGTATGGAGAGCGACGCCCGTGGAGAGCGGAGAATTCTGGCCAGTTTGTGGCTTGTATACTTCCCTCCAAACTGTAGAAATATAGGTTGGAGGCTCACGGTTTTGGTGGTCTGTAAAACGTTTATGGCTACGCGAATTTTTGCAGGGTCTGTTCTAAACATAAAATTGGTCCGAAACCGTATACCGGCCCGAATTTTACACGTTAGGCATTTTCACGGTGTCTACTAGAGATCCTCTATTTTGTCTGCCTTTTGTCCGCTTGGGTCACCGAATAGACGGTGGTGTTCGCTTTTTCATTTGGGTCGACTCTTGCATCGAACGCTGGCCTGACACATTTTTGTGTGCGCCAACTTATAAAAAAAGGGAAACCAAGTGTGCAAACTTAAACATAATTAAACATGAAACAACCGGTCAACAGCTAACCAAAGTTCACTTAAAAATTAATAAAACATAAATTAAAATTAAAAATGTATGCGCCTCCCCATGCGCTGCCCTAGGAGTCTCGTCCTCCCTCAGGCCAGTGAGGATGATCAACTCGGCGCCGGCCCAGCCCAAGAGAATGCCTCCTCCCACGCATGCGCCACCGCCTCCGCTGTTTGCCCCGCTGGCTACACTACTACGTGGAGGGCACGATCCCCCCTCTCCCGACGCTCCTCTACCTCCCATGCCTAGCGGGCACGATGCTCCTCCTCCTCGCGCTCCTCTTGCATCTGTCGCTTACCCTCGACGCGATCCACCGCCAGTGTGCAGGCCCTCCATTACTGGAGGTATGCCGCCTCCTCCTCCGGTATTGCGCCCAGCCACACGGGTGGCGTGCTCACCCACTCACGGAGGTAGCTGGTACATGCGTACCTTTCCAGCTCGGGCTCCGTGGGCAGCAGTTTGGCCTTTGGCTCAGGAAGCACCGACGACGGCGGGAGGGGGGTGATGCAATCCTCAATAGTAGAGAGGACGAGGGCCTCCTCCAAGCCGTCCGAGTGCACATCCTCCTTGTTCTTCAATACCACCCCAACGAGGCCTGGTAGGTGACCTCCTCCTCCTCTTGCTTGATTTCTAGGGCAGCGACATGTAGCTGGGGTTAAGCTACACGCCACCGCGGCGGGCCAGGTCGTGCTCCATCGCAGACCAGGCCTCCCAGTTGAGGGAGTCCGGAGTAAGGAGAGCACGGAGACGCCGCTGCTCTGGCGTAAGGAGAGCACTTGCGCACCTCCTCCACGTGCGCCCGTGGCACCACTAGCACTAGGATGTGGTGCGGGTCAAAATGCCAACCATGGGGCAGGTTGACATTTGAATACGACAACAGCTAGCGGTACTGCCAGTTCAAGCGTGCTTGGTGCACCAGGATGTACAACCTTTCTCGTGGCCCACCGCGTGTAGGAGCTGGTGGCGGTGAAGAAGGAGGCGCTCGGGACGAGCTAGCACCGGATGGAGCTTCCCCTTGCCAAAAAACCCATGGCTAGGGTTTTAGTGTTGCCGACGAGGGAGCAAGCTAGGCCAGATGTGGACGGGGGAGAGGACGTGGATGAGGCTGATACGTCTCCAATGTCTCTATAATTTATGAAGTATTCATGCCATGTTTACAATAATTTTATATGATTTTGTTATGATTTGAATGGAACTAACCCGTACTGACGTTGTTTTTACCGTGGTGTTTTTTTTTGTGCAGAAATAAAAGTTCTCCAAATGCAACGAAACTTTTTGATGATATTTTTGGAACAAAGAGACACTAGAAGCTTCGTGGGAGGACTAGAAGAGCCACGAGGGCCCCACAATCCACTAGGGCGCGCCCAGGGGTGGCCACGCCCTGGTGCCGCGTGGGCCCCTTATAGCCCATCTTGACATGAGACCGACACCAAAAAAATCCTATAAATAGAGAAACCCCCAAAAATAATGCTAGAACTTTGACTCCACCGCCGCACTCCTCTGTACCTTCTAAATACCATCTGGAGCCCTGTTCCGGCACCCGGTCGGAGGGGGAAATCATCACCGAAGGCCATCTTCATCATCCCGCGATTACCATCACGAGGAGGGAGTAGTTCACCCTCGAGGCTAGGGGTATGTACAAGTAGCTCTGTGTTTGATCTCTCTCTCTCTCTCATGTTCTTCATTTGGCACGATCTTGATGTACTACAAGCTTTGTTAATATAGTTGGATCATATGGTGTTTCCCCTGCTCTATCTTGTTGCGATGAATTGAGTTTTTACCTTTGAGGTTTCACTATTATCGGATTGAATACTTTTATGGATTTGAGAACTCTTAATGTATGTCTTGCATATGAATACTCGTGGTGACAATGGGGTATTATATTGATTCACTTGATGTATGTTTTGGCACTCAACTCGCGGATTCCCGAGGTGACATTAGGGTAATCTATGCATAGGGGTTGATGCACGTTTTTGTCCTACTTTCTCCGGTAGAAATCTCGGGGCACTCTTTGAAGTTCTTTGTGTTGGAATATTATGAATCTGAAGTTGTTTGATGCGTACCATATAATTAAGTCGCAGATACTTGTGGTCACATTGGAGTATCTAGGTGACATTAGAGTTGGTTGACGCGTATCATATGGTGTTATTTTAGTACGAACTCTAGGGCTGTTTTTGACACTTATAGGAATAGCTCAATAGATTGATCAGAAAGTATAACTTTGAGGTGATTTCATACCCTATAACAATTTCATCTTATGTTCTTCGCTAGATAAGAACTTTGGAGTGATTCTTTGTCGCATGTTGAGGGATTGTTATATGATCCAATTATGTTAGCACTGTTGAGAGATTGCACTAGTGAAAGTATTGCAGTACCATTATACTCCGTTTTATCACTTGCCACCTTGATGTTTTTTTATTTTTAGATTACAAAAACCTATATCTACTATCCATACTAAACTTGTATCACCATCTCTTCGCCAAACTAGTGCACCTATACAATTTGCCGTTGTATTTGGTGTGTTGGCGACACAAGAGATTTCTTGTATTTGATTGCAGGGTTGTTTGAGAGAGACCATCTTCATCCTATGCCTCCCACAGATTGATAAACCTTAGGTCATCCACTTGAGGGAAAATTTCTACTGTCCTACAGAACTCTGCGCTTGGAGGCCCAACATGAGTCTAAAAGAATAAGTTATGTAGTAGACATCAAGCTCTTTTCTGGCGCCGTTCCCGAGGAGGTTAGTGATTGAAGGTATATCTTTAGATCTTGCAATTGAATCTTTTAGTTTCTTGCTTTATCACTAGTTTGGTTTATAAAAGAAAACTACAAAAAATGGAATCGAGGTTGCCTCATATTATTTGTCTTTATCATGTCTTTCTTGAAAATGATGGATCCGAAATTTGTGCTCAATTGATAGAAGAAGAATTCAATAAAATGTTTGGCATAAAATTCATGAATGATGAGCATGATTTCAATGTTGCTAGTATGAATTCTGTGAATATCCATGATGCTAGTGATATACAAAGCCATAAGCTTGGGGATGCTATGTTTGATGAAGATGATATTTTTAGTCCCCCTTTTGATGAGAAAATTTATTATGATGATTGCATGCCTCCTATTTATGATGATATATTGATGAAAGTGAGTTTGGAAGAGTGTCAACTCTAGGTAGTAATGATCCCACTATTATGGAGGGTGTTAAATCTTATTGGTATAATGATAAAAGTGGATATGGAGAGCTCATGAATTTATTTAGCGATGAATCCACTACTTTGGAAGAGGTTTGAATTGATTATTATGAGAGAAAAGTTGCTATTTATGATCATTATTGTGATGACACTTATAATATAAAGAATAATGATAACCATGAAACTTGTCATCACGATTTTAATGTTCAATTTGATTATGTGAATCAAGTATCTCATAATACTTATTTTGTTGAATTTGCTCTCACTACTATTGATGAGAATAAATTTGCTTATGTGGAGAGTAATAAAATTTCTATACTTGTGGATCATGAAAAGAATGCTTTATGTGATAGTTATATTGTTGAATTCATTCATGATGCTACTGAAAATTATTATGAGAGAGGAACATATGCTTTTACATATTCCAATAATATCAATTTTCCTCTCTATGTGTTGAAAGTTTTGAAGTCATGCTTATTTTGCCTTCCTATGCTAGTTGATTCTTGTTCCCATAAATTATTTGCTCACAAAATCCCTATGCATAAGAAGTGGGTTCGGTTTAAATGATCTTGCCATGTGTTTCATGATGCTCTTATTATGTTTCAATTCTTTACTCCTATGTGAGCATCATTGAAATCATCATGCCTAGCTACAAAGGCATTAAAGAAAAGCACTTGTTGGGAGACAACCCAATATTTATACCTACTGTTTTTGTGTGTTCACATGATTAAGCAACTGTATTAATCATGTTTTATAGATTTTGTTTCAATAAATTGCAAGTAAATCCTTTGGGATAGTGTGGATGATAGTTGACTTGATTCCGTGCAAAAATAGAAACTTTTGCGTCCAGTGCAGAAATTCCCTAATTTTACTGGAATGCTATTTTGATATGAAATTTTTACACATAATTTATATACAAATTACCCACTTTTTCCTATTTTTTCAGAATTTTTGAAGTGACAGATCATGCTTTTAATGCATAATTTGTTTGTTGTATGGTTTCTATGGCTTATATTGGTCAATGTAAATTGTGAAAATGATAGAGTACATTAGGCATAATGTGGAAGCAATTAAGAATCTTTTCTTGACAGTACCCAAGTGAATGATTTGTTTTACCATAATAACGCATCTCACGAAGTTCCATTAAGTTTTGTGTGATTGAAGCTTTCAAGTTTTGGGTGAGATATCAATATGAGGAGAATAAGGAGTGGAAAGAAACTAAGCTTGGGGATGCACAAGGCACCCCAAGGTAATATTCAAGGAATACCAAGCAACAAAGCTTGGGGATGCCCCAGAAGGCATCCCCTCTTTCGTCTCCAATATTATCGGTAACCTTACTCGAGGCTATATTTTAATTCGTCACATGATATGTGTTTTGCTTGGAGCGTCATTTTATTTTGTAAGGATTTGCTTGATGTTACTTTAAATAATGTTTTGTATCTTTCATTTCAATAAAAGTGTCAAGGATGTCCTTCACCAT
This sequence comes from Triticum aestivum, assembly GCF_018294505.1. NCBI lineage: Eukaryota > Viridiplantae > Streptophyta > Magnoliopsida > Poales > Poaceae > Triticum > Triticum aestivum. The sequence continues at coordinate 360,944,428 of NC_057810.1, forward strand.
GCTTAGTTTTACAAGTATATGAGTTGCTGCTTCAAAACAGAAAGTTGCACGCTATTGCGTAAATTCTCTAGAAAAGTCAGAATGTGGTAAAATTTGAATTTTTGACACAATAAGCTATGATAAATTTTCCATAGTGTGGTAAATTTTCAGAACTTTTTAGGTTAAATAAGTATGGATCCTTCTTCATCCTTTACAGACTGTTCTGGTTAGGCAGGTTGTTGTTATGATTGCATTGTTTGCATATGTTTGCCTGTTTAATGATTCTATTTGAGAATAGGAGTATTAAATATGCATAGGCATTTAGTATGCAATGTTTAATTATAATTTTAGTAATTTGTTACCGTACATAATTATAAGGTTTTGCATTTATTTATACTAACTTATTTCACAAGTTCTTGTTGAGTTTTGTGTGGATGAAGTTTTTGAGATTTACGGAAACCGTGATATGAGAGGAATTAAGGATACACAATAGCTCAAGCTTGGGGATTCCCAAGGCATCCCAAGTTAATATTCCAAGAATTCTCAAGCATCTAAGCTTGGGGATGCCTCGCTAGGCATCCCACCTTTCTTCATCAATAACTATTGGTTAGTTTCGGTTGAGCCTAAGTTTTTGCTTCTTCACATGAGTTGTGCTATGTTTGGATTTTTATTTTGTTTTCTTTTTTGTTTGAATAAAACACTTAAGGACTGATTTTTTTAACTTAGAGGGAGTCCTCACATAGCTACCTATTTGACTACTCATTGATCTTTACTTATATCTTTTTGGAGTAGTTTGTCATTTACTCTCGTTGTTCACTTATATCCTAAGAGGAAAATTGTTGAATGAATTGAATATCATAAAGTTGAAATTATATGTGCTTCATATGCTTGTATCATACCTAATAGTAGCTTCATATTGGGCTTAGAAAGTGAAATCTATTCAAGCTTGACAATCACAATATTGGTTATACAAGCAATTCATGAATGATTAGTATAAGGAAGAGAACTTTCACATATAAATATATTATCTTGGACATCTTTCATGATTGTGAATACCCATTAATAATTTTCAAACTTGAGAAAATCAGTTGAAGTTGGACAAGGAAGACAACACAATGAGTTATGTTTGGGTATATTATTGTCGGGGAAACTGATCCGCGAACACCTATGGGGCCGGCGGACCGGGCCCCTTTCGGTTCGGCGGGGGGCGGAGATCGCACGAAGAGCGGATCGAGGCGAGGCACACGAGCAGTTTACCCAGCTTGGGAGCTCTCCGGAGAGATAATACTCCTACTGCCGCTTGTCTGATTCTATTATCTTCTTGCCCCAGAGAGCTAAGTGTTTTCTGGCTTACGAAAGAGTCGAACCCCCTCTACGTTGTGCATGGGCCTCCTTTTATACGCTAAAGGGGTCACCGACAGGTGGCAACACAGAGAAGGGTACAAATGTAAAAAGCGAGGTGGTTGGTACAGTTACTTGTACAGTGTATCCTACCTAACCCTGACGGCAGGGGACAAAGGCAGTAAATGCCCATCTGCGTCGCCCAAACAGTGCAGAAAGGGACCGTCAGGGGCGCCACCGCCTGCCACGATGGCGATCTTGTCAGCATCGCATGCCACCGCGCACCCCTGGCTGCACAGCCTCCCGCCACGCGTGCCTGAAAAACCCCTCAGGGCGACACGTTGGTGGATGCGCTGGAGCGCGGGCACAGAGTGGCCGCCTGCCGCGGCAAGCGCCTTGCCGCGGCCGTTGTCTTGTTGGGCCCGGAAGCTTGTCGCTCGCCGAGCCTTGCTGGGACGCGCGACGCGTCGCGGCAAGTTCCTTGAAATGCCTTGGTTGGCCTTCCCGGCAAGCTCCTCTTGCCGGGGCCTTGTCTCCTGAGCTTAAATACTTTGTCCTTTGAATGGCTCCAAAGGAACCACGGAGGACCTTGGCGGTCGCCCAGCAAGCCTTGGCGCGGGGTGCTGCAACTGCCCGTGCACATGTTCGGGGTACTAGGGTACCCCTATTCTAGTACACCGACAGGAGCCCCTGGGCCTGGGCCATACACGGTGCCGAGCGCTGTTGGGCCAGGCCCAAAACAGGGCACGGGCACACGCGGCCTGGGCCAGGCCGTATCTGACTCCGTATCCACCGCGTCCTCCCTAACGGCACGCGTCGAATGCGGCGTCATGGGAGAGATCGTGGGTGGTTTCTTTATTCGGAAGGGCGAAACGTCCTCCCCCTCCCTCTTTATAAGCAGGGGAAATAGGGGCAGTTCGTTCCCCCTCGCTGGTTGCTACTACTCCATCTTCACAAACCTCCGCCGCTCCCCCCTTCTTCTCCAAGCCGAGAGAGAGCAGCGCTCCGCCCCCCATCGCCACCAGCGTCACCAACGCCGCCGATCTCCCCCACCACCTTCGCCATGGCTCCAAAAGACGACAAGGGGAAGGGCGTGGCGACGGCACTCCAGCGACTCTGGGAGAAGATCCCCAAGCAGCTGGCGGACGAGTCGCGCAAGATCTGCGCAGGAGCTCTCCAGAAGGTGCTGATGAAGGTGGCCTTCTGCAATCTAGGCCTCAACCTCACCAACATCCTCAAATCCTTGCCGCCGGACGCCGATCGGGAAGCGCTCAAGGCCCTTGTCGCACCCATTGTGGACAAGGTGAGCGAGATCAGGTGGGTTGAGGGCGATCGCGTAGATTAGGCCGCCCGTTTCTTGTTTTCCCTTGTCGCTGCTAATCATGTTATGAAAACAGTCTGTTAGAGCTGCGACAAGTTATCTTGTAATATAACTTTATTTCTGGTATCGACTGCTATGTTATTTCCTTTACTAGATTCCTTCCTTTGTATGTTTTTACCCTACGCTTTTAGGGAACTTGTCGGCGCAGGCGCCCGAGCCGCGAGCGCTGAGTGCGGGACGTCAGCAGCCTGCTGGCGGTGCCGCTTCCGACAAGAAACCTTGTCGTGACTAGTTGCATCGCACTTAAGTTGTTGAGCGGACTCGAAACAAAGTAAGGGCGCAACTAGCTACGAGTTGGTTCCTCCGCGCACAGGTTTTCCATACAAAGCATGGTCGTTCGAGGAAAATAACTTAAAAATTAAAACTAACTGCTCAAACTTTGGCAACTTAGCTTTTCTGTCGCTTGCTTCCCGGCAAGGTTTTCGTTAAGGCGAAACTTTCTTGAACGACGCCTGTTCCACATCATTATCTTCTCCTCCCCCCGGCAAACTTGTGCGCGAGGGAATCTTCCTTGGGAAAAAGAAAGAAGAGAAAATAAAGATATGGAGCCTTTCGGCTCGTTATCGCTTACTAGGGATTGGCGCTGCACAAAGTGTCAGATAACACATGCAAGAAAAAGATATAATGCATGAAACTGACAAGCTGTGCAGAGCACATGAGTTTTACTTATGCACGGGATCTGCGCCCGGCTTTGTACAAAGGATTACGTGCAACATCGGCAAGACTTGTACAAAAGGTGATTGCCGGAACAGGTTCCGGCAACCGCGCCCTATGGGTAAAACTTACGAAGATGCTCAATGTTCCAGGAGTTGCTCACCGGAACGCCATCTTCGGTCTCAAGGCGGACAGCGCCGGGCCTAGTGACTCGTTTCACCCGGTAAGGGCCTTCCCACTTCGGCGTCAACTTGTTGGAATTCTTGGCGGACTGAACGCGCCGAAGAACAAGGTCGCCTTCCTCGAAGCTTCTGGCATTAACTTTGCGGCTATGGTAGCGGCGCAAAGCTTGCTGGTATCGAGCAGCTCGTACAGCAGCCTGAAGACGATCCTCCTCAAGGAGCAGCGCGTCATCTTGTCGCAGCTGCTCTTGCTCAAGCTCATCATAAGCGAGCACTCGAGGCGATCCGTATACGAATTCCATGGGGAGAACTGCCTCTGCTCCATAGACTAGAGCGAAAGGTGTCTGGCCAGTGGCTCGATTTGGCGTCGTCCTGATCGACCAAAGAACCACCGGCAGCTCCTCGATCCAGTTCCGTCCGCACTTGTGCAGCCTGTCGAAAGTCCTGGTCTTGAGCCCGCGCAGCACTTCAGCATTTGCCCTCTCCGCTTGACCGTTGCTTCTCGGATGAGCAACAGAAGCGAAGCAAACCTTGGCGCCAAGATCTTGGACGTACTGCATGAAGGTGCGGCTCGTGAATTGTGTGCCGTTATCGGTGATGATCCTGTTAGGGATCCCGAAACGGCAAACAATTGACCTGAAGAACTTGACTGCTGACTGTGCTGTCACCTTCCTCACTGGTTGCACTTCCGGGCACTTTGTGAACTTGTCGATTGCAACGTACAAGTACTCAAAGCCCCCGACAGCTCGGGGGAAGGGGCCGAGGATATCGAGCCCCCAGACCGAAAATGGCCAGGGTAAAGGGATCGTCTGGAGAGCTTGAGCTGGCTGGTGTATCTGCTTGGAATGGAACTGGCACGCTTCACACTTGGTCACTTGTGCAGTTGCATCCTGGAGGGCTGTTGGCCAAAAGAAACCTTGCCGGAACGCTTTGCCGGCAAGTGCTCTTGCGCCAATGTGGTGACCACATATGCCTCCATGTATCTCTGCCAACAACTTTTGTCCGTTTTCCTGGCAAATACACTTCAATTTCACACCGTTGAGTCTTCTTCTGTACAGTGTGTTGTCGACAAACTGGTACATACTTGACTGCCGGGCTACTTTCTCCGCTTCTTCTTGCTCTTCAGGAAGTTCTCCTGTCTGAAGGAAATGGACAATCTGCTGTGCCCATGCTGGAGCTTGCGGCTCGACAACAAGGACTAAAGGCACATCTGCTGCTGCGAGAACATCCGCTTCTACGGCGAGAACCTGTGGCTCCGCCGGAGCTTGATGTTCCCCGGCAAGCTTGCCGGAGCAAAACTTGTCGGGAGCGTTTGCTACGACGGAACAAACCATAAGGCTTCGGGGAGCTCTGCCGGAAAGTAGTCACCAGAAATCAACTTCCTCTTCTTGCTCTGTCCAGTCGATGGCGTTACAGACGGTTGAGTCAGCTTGAGCACAAAGATCCCTAGTTCCACAGGTAACTTCAGTGCGGCGCACTTTGACAGGCCATCGGCAACGTCGTTCTGAGCTCTCGAAACGTGCTCCATCTGTAGGCCGTCAAAGTTCTCTTCTAGCTTTCTCACTTCATCAATATATGCTTCCATCAATGGACTCTGATAGTTCTTGTTCACTTGGCGGACGACAAGCTGTGAGTCACCCCTGACAATGAGCTTCTTGATCCCAAGGTCTGCTGCGATCCTGAGACCGGCAAGCAATCCTTCATACTCTGCAGTATTGTTGGTTGCCTGCTCCTTGGGAAAGTGCATCTGGACTATGTACTTGAGGTGCTCTCTGGTGGGTGCGACAAGCAGCACACCCGCACCGGCGCCTTGCAGCGAGAAGGCACCATCAAAGTACATCAGCCACTCTTTGCTCGCTTCCTTGACGGGGATGCTCATCTCTGGAGTTTCTTCATCTGGTGTTGGCGTCCACTCTGCTATAAATTCTGCCAACGCTCTGCTTTGGATAGTTGAAGTGCTCTCAAACTTGAGGCCAAAGCTTGACAGTTCCAATGCCCACTCGACAATCCTGCCTGTTGCTTCTGGATTTTGCAGTATCCTCTTCAGCGGAAAACGAGTGACGACTGTGATCTCATGTGCTTGGAAGTAATGGCGCAGCTTTCTCGAGGCCATGAGGAGGCCGAAAAGCAACTTCTGCACACCAGAGTACCTTGACCTAGCACCCTGCAGAAGGGAACTGACAAAGTAAACTGGGCGCTGCACCATTCTCTTCTGCATCTTCTCATGCTCCTGCGCAGATCCATCCTTGTCGGGACCAGAGCTTGCCGGACCAAAGCTTGTCGGCGAAGCCCCTTGCTTGTCGTTGGATGCATCTGCCGTGGTTGCTGGCTCATCATCCGCCTCCCTTTCCACCACTAACGTAGCACTAACAACTTGATTGGTTGCCGCTATATACAGCAGCAACTTCTCTTGTGGTTTAGGTGCGACAAGTGTTGGAGTGGAGGACAGGTATCTCTTCAAATCCTGCAGCGCAGCCTCCGCCTCTGGAGTCCATTTCATTGGACCTGCCTTTTTCAAGATTTTGAAAAATGGTAGGGCGCGCTTAGCAGATCTAGAGATAAACCTGCTGAGAGCAGCCACGCAACCGGCAAGCCTTCGTACATCCTTGACGCGCTTTGGTGCTTCAATCTGCTCAATGGCCTTGATCTTGTCGGGATTGGCTTCAATTCCCCGTTGAGACACAAAGAACCCGAGAAGCTTGCTGGAGGGGACTCCAAGCACACACTTCTCGGGGTTCAGCTTGAGGTTGATCTTGCGCAGATTTGCAAATGTTTCGTCTAAATCTTGAATAAGGGTCGCCCTGTCCTTGCTCTTGACCACTATATCATCCATGTAGGCTTCCACATTTCTGTGCATCTGCGGCTCAAAAGCGTGGTGGACTACCCTTGCAAATGTTGAACCAGCATTCTTCAAACCGAAAGGCATCCGTACGAAACAGTATGTGCCACACGGGGTGATGAATGTGGTTTTCTCCTCATCCTCTTCTGCCATGAAGATCTGATGGTATCCTGAGTATGCATCAAGAAATGAAAGCAAATCACATCCGGCCATGGAGTCAACAATCTGGTCGATGCGCGGCAAGGGAAATGGGTCTTTGGGACAAGCTTTATTAACATCGGTAAAGTCGATACAAAGCCTCCATTTCCCGTTAGCCTTGCGCACGACAACAGGATTGGCCAACCACGTGGGATGGAGCACTCCTCTGACAAGGCCTGCTGCATCCAATTTCTTGATTTCTTCTGTGATGAATTCTTGGCGCTCTACTGCCTGCTTCCTGACTTTCTGCTTGACGGGCCGCGCATGAGGACAGACCGCCAAGTGGTGCTCAATTACTTTCCTGGGAACATCGGGGATATCAGACGGTTGCCACGCAAACACGTCGACATTCGCCCGCAGGAAAGCAACGAGCGCGCTTTCCTATTTGGGGTCGAGAGTGGCACTGATGGTGAAGGTACCACCAGTGCCGTCCTCCTTGGCGGACACCTTCTTGGTCTCAGGTGGAGCTGCCATTGCTTTCTTACACTTGCCGGTGGAGCTCGATGGTGCGTCCTCGACGGTAGCGCAGCACTCCGAAGAGGTGCGCTTGCCGGAGTGGGCATCAGAGCTCTTGCCGGACTTGGTCTTCTTCTTCCCCCCGGAGCTTCAGCGGCAAGTGATTTGCGATCTGTTGCGGCTGCTGCTTCCCGATAGATCTTGTCGGCGCAGATAAGTGCATCCTTCTTGTCGCCAGGGACAGAGATGACACTTATCGGGCCTGGCATCTTCAGTACGTTGTAGGCATAGTGAGAGGCTGCCATGAACTTGGCGAGCGCTGGACGGCCAAGTATCCCATTGTAGGGCAATGGGAAGTCAGCAACGTCAAAAGTGACCCTCTCAGTCCTGAAGTTCAACTCGCTGCCAAATGTTACCGGCAACGTGATCTTTCCCTTCGGCTTGCTCCTTCCCGGGTTGATTCCTTGGAACGTGCCGGTCTCTTTGAGCTCGCTGTCAGGGATCTGGAGTTTCTGGAGCACCGCGGAGGAGATCGGGTTCAAGCCGGCCCCGCCGTCAACTAACATCTTAGTGACTTTGAGGTTGCGGATAGTTGGCGAAACCAACATCGGCAAGCACCCGACTGCAGTTATGCGATCAGGGTGGTCCTCAATATCAAAGATGATAGGCGTGCTGGACCATTTCAGAGGCTTGCGTGACTCGACGGGTGGTTCTGCTGCATTAACTTCCCGCACCCACTGCTTGAGCTGGCGGTGCGAAGTATGCTGAGAAGCACCGCCGTCAATGCATAGGACCTCTGTGGCTTTCTGGAACTCCTGCTCATCGGTCTCCTCATCGTCCATGTCTTCGTCGTCGTCGTCTTCATCCTTGTCGCGGCCACGGGGAGGCCTGTATCCTTGCCGCTGCTTGGCCTTGCTGCGGCGTCCTCCTCGGCCGGGACGTTTCTTGCCAAATCCTCTAGCACCTTCCTGGGTCTTCTCCTTGTCGCGCCGCTCATATTTAGCTTTCTGTTGCTCAACAAGCTGCTCGACCTTCTTGCAGCTCTGGAGATCGTGGCCCTTGGTGCGGTGGATCTTGCAGTACTGCTTGCTGGTGCCGTCCTGCTTGTCGGCGACCACCACCTCCGCGGCAACCTCCTTGCCGGAGCTGCCAGCTTTGGGCGTTTTGCCAGACTGCTCAATGACCAACACCTCTTTGCCTTTCTTCTTTCTATTATTTCGCCGCCGGTTTTTCCTTGCCGGGGCAGCATCTTCACTGTCAGATCCTTCTGCTCCTACATTCTCTCCGGGGAGTCTCCTCCCTTCCTCAGCATGTGCACACTTGTCGGCCAGGGCATATAGCTCACTGATGTCTCTGATCTTGCACATCGCCATCTCCTCCCACATCCTGCGGTTTCGCACGTTCTGATGGAACGCGCTGATCACCGCGGCAGGGTGGACGTCTGGGATGTTGGGCTGTACGTTGCTGAATCTCTGAATGTATTTACGCAGGGGTTCTCCTTCCTTCTGGGCGAGAAGATGAAGGTCACTCTCTTGGCCATGAGGCTTGTGGCCGCCTGTGAAGGCGCCGACAAACTGATGGCATAGATCGGCCCAAGAGGATATTGAGTTGTCCGGCAAGTGCATGAGCTAGGATCTGACGTTGGGCTTGAGCACCAGCGGGAAGTAGTTGGCAAGGATCTTGTCATCCCGCCCCCCGGCAGCCTGCACCACAATGGTGTTGATGCTGAGGAACTCCGACGGATGCGTCTTGCCGTCGCACTTCTCCGGTACATCTGGTTTGAAGTTCTTCGTGCTGGGCCACTAGACTTGCCGAAGCTCACGAGTGAACGCAGGGCAACCTACCACGTACGGCAAGTCGCCTGGTTCCCCTGGCGCATCCATGTCAACAGAAGGCCCAGCGCGCTTGTCAGATTGACGTCGCGCTTCTCTTTGGCGCTCGATACGAGTACGAGCGTCTTCTTGCTGTCGATCATGGAGATCTTGGCACTGACCGCGACGAGCTCATGGATCCGACGATGCGGTGGAGTCGCTGTCGAGGTGGATCCGGCGAGTCGGCGATCTCGGCCTTCGGGATGGTGATTGCATGGTGGTTGCACCCCCACCAGTTTTGTCGCCACCGGCTCTCGCCTGGCAACTCTGCCGCGGCGGCGACGTGCTCGGCTGCCACAGAGTGTCACCGTTGGCGTAGCCGATGAGACTCTGAATGGTGGCCCTCCATTCGTCGATCTTGTCCGACGTCGGAGGGTAATCCAGGAGCAATTGAGCTCGCGCCAAAGCTTCTGCCGGTGTGGTGGGTGGCAGTGGCGGACGGCGCGAGGAACGGGATGTGCTCGGACTTCTAACTATGTTAGAAGGAGCAGTATCCCGCCCAGGCGACCGTGTCTCGCTCGTGCCAGCACGTTGGCGTGCATGTTAGTCTTGAGTGCCCCGGGATCCATCAGCTTGATCTTGGCCCAACAAACGTATGGTACTGCGAGTACCATGACGCTATCGGTCCTGCGCCTCCTGAGATGGGCGCGGAACAAGCGCGGACGTCGAGGTCTGCGCCGCCTTGCCCTTGGACCTGGCAGCGTCGTGAGCTTCCTCGTCGACGTCCGTCCTTCCGCCGACGTCTTCCCCACCACCCGCTTGCTCCGGTGGCGGTGGGATCGACGTGGACGGAAGAGCTGCCTCCGAAGCCTTCTTCTTCGGTGGCATGTCGATGACGAAAGTGAAGATGTCGCTCGTGTGACCGCCGGATCAGGTTCACACAACCTCGACGCCCCCTACCTGGCGCGCCAAAGATGTCGGGGAAACTGATCCACGAACACCTATGGGGCCGGCGGACCGGGCCCCTCTCAGTTCGGCGGGGGGCGGAGATCGCACGAAGAGCGGATCGAGGCGAGGCACACGAGCAGTTTACCCAGCTTGGGAGCTCTCCGGAGAGATAATACTCCTACTGCTGCTTGTCTTATTCTATTATCTTCTTGCCCCAGAGAGCTAAGTGTTTTCTGGCTTACGAAAGAGTCGAACCCCCTCTACGTTGCGCATGGGCCTCCTTTTATACGCTAAAGGGGTCACCGACAGGTGGCAATGCAGAGAAGGGTACAAATGTAAAAAGCGAGGTGGTTGGTACAGTTACTTGTACAGTGTATCCTACCTAACCCTGACGGCAGGGGACAAAGGCAGTAAATGCACGTCTGCGTCGCCCAAACAGTGCAGAAAGGGACCGTCAGGGGCGCCACCGACTGCCATGATGGCGATCTTGTCAGCATCGCATGCCACCGCGCACCACTGGCTGCACAGCCTCCCGCCACGCGTGCCTGAAAAAGCCCTCAGGGCGACACGTTGGTGGATGCGCTGGAGCGCGGGCACAGAGTGGCCGCCTGCCGCGGCAAGCGCCTTGCCACGGCCGTTGTCTTGTCGGGCCCGAAAGCTTGTCACTCGCCGAGCCTTGCCAGGACGCGCGGCACGTCGCGGCAAGTTCCTTGAAATGCCTTGGTTGGCCTTCCCGGCAAGCTCCTCTTGTCGTGGCCTTGTCTCCTGAGCTTAAATACTTTGTTCTTGAATGGCTCCAAAGGAACCACGGAGGACCTTGGCGGTCGCCCGGCAAGCCTTGCTGCGGGGTGCTGCAACTTCCCGTGCACAAGTTCGGGGTACTAGGGTACCCCTATTCTAGTACACCGACAATTATCATAAAAGTTATATTGTTATGGATCCTCCAATATGTGGTGTTTGCTTAGGATCCTTTGCTAGCGAAAAATTCGTACTAAGTAGAGATACTACTTGTGCTTCCAAAAACCCTTAAACCCAGCTTCTTGCCATGAGTGCCCACCATATCTACCTATGGATTGAATAATATCCTTTAAGTAAGTTGTCATCGGTGCAAAAAGCAATAATACTTGCTCCTAAAGTATGTATGATATTTTACTGCAAGGGAAAATAAGCGTTGTACAAACTTGTGATGGCAAAGAAATAAAAGCAACGGACTGCATAATAAAGGCTGCTATCACAAGGGGCAATATAACATGATGTTCCGTTGCATTAAGAGATTTCACATCCAAAAATAAAAAGCGCATGACAACCTCTGCTTCCCACGTGAAGGGCCTATCTTTTACTTTATGATTTTTTATGCAAGAGTCAATAATATGCGTTCTCATTTCAACCTCAATTATTATTTAGTTGGCAAGCATCATGTGGCGGAGAAAGATCCAGGCACATATGGCATTCCAATATATTTGATCATGAATTATAATTGTTGACAATTATGATAAATAAGTTGGAAGGCAAAACAATAAGCCCCCATCATTCTCTGTGTTCGATGGATGACATTTTTTCTAAAAATATGCTTTGAGCACTAGCAATCAGAGAAGACTATATGATGATTGAGTATGTGGAAATCTTACTTAGAATTTGTTGAAAATAAGTTGAATTGCAATTGTTTGGTGACTAAGAACATCGGTTGTTAAGTTTCAAGAGAATGCATTATTTGAACCATAACATGTGAATTGATTGCTACTTTATCATGATGAGTTTTATGAGAAAGAGTTGTTGTTATGATGTTAAGAAAAGTGATTGAAATTATCATTGATCAAACTTATACACTATGCTAGCATTCATACTTCATAAATTATTTCTTTTATCATTTACCTACTCGAGGACGAGCAAGAATTAAACTTGGGGATGCTGATATGTCTCCAATGTATATATAATTTGTGAAGTATTCATGCCATGTTTAAAAAAAATTATATGGTTTTGGTATGATTTGAATGGAACTAACTCAGACTGACATTGTTTTCAGCAGAACTACCGTGGTGTTTTTTGTGTGTAGAATAAAAGTTCTCCAAATGATGAAACTTTTTGACAAATTTTCTAGAACAAAAGGGACACTAGAAGCTTAGTGGGAGGACCATAAGAGCCACAGGGGCCCCACAAGCCACCAGGGCGCGCCCAGGGGGCTGGCCGTGCCCTGGTGCCTCGTGGGCCCCTCGTAGCCCATCTTGATGTGAGACCGACGCCCAAAAATCCTATAAATAGAGAAAATCCCACAAATAACCCTAGAACTATGACTCCACTGTCGCAGGGCTCTGTACCTTCAAAATACCATCTGGAGCCCTGTTCCGGCACCCTGCCCGAGGGGAAATCATCACCGGAGGCCATCTTCATCATCCCGGCGACCACCATGATGAGGAGGGAGTAGTTCACCCTCGAGGCCAGGGGTATGTACAAGTAGCTATGTGTTTGATCTCTCTCTCTCTCTCTCTCTCTTGTGTTCTTGATTTGGCACGATCTTGATGTACCACGAGCTTTGTTAATATAGTTGGATCATATGGCGTATTCCCCTCTCTATCTTGTTGTGGTGAAATGAGTTTTTACCTTTGAGGTTTCACTATTATCGGATTGAATACTTTTATGGATTTGACAACACCTGATGTATGTCTTGCATATGAATACCCGTGGTGACAATGGGGTATTATATTGATTCATTTGATGTATGTTTTGGCACTCCACTCGCAGATTCCCAAGGTTACATTGGGGTAATCTATGCATAGGGGTTGATGCACGCTTTCATCCTACTTTCTTCGGTAGAAATCTTGGGGCACTCTTTTTGAAGTTCTTTGTGTTGGATTGAATATTATAAATCTGAAGTTGTTCAATGCATATTGTATAATTGTAGCATCCAAAATTTCCAATTTGGAATGTTATACTTAGATCATGCATGCATATCATATTTTATTGCATTTCGTTTTGTGATCCTCGAAATTCTAAGCAACTCAAGGACCCACGGAGAGAGTTGGCGATTTCATCGTTTTCATATTTGAATTTTTCTCAAATATCAAAACAAGGATCATTTTGGTTTTAATTAATTTTCTCTTCAAAAATATTTCATATTAATAATATCTGAGAGGAGATAATATGACTTCTCCAAAATAAATGAAATATTCGAGGAAAAATATTAAAATCAAATGAATAGTTTTATTTGGATTGCAATTTTATTTGAAGTAGAAAAAAATATGCATTTTTTTCAAAATTGCATTTTAGGCCAAGAAAATGTTCATCCTGTTCTAAATATTGTATTTCGACGGTGAAAATTTGTTTTGGTATTTTTTAGATTTTTTTATTTTATTTTCTAGGATTGTTTTCAGCGAAATCTGTTTAAAAAAATTGCTTTGGACCGACTGGGCCGAAAGCCCAGCCGGCCCACTCCGTCGCAGACGTCGCCTTCGTCCCCAAGCCGGACTCCTCGGGGGAGTCCGAGCCGCCGCCGATGCCGCCCCGTCACCCCTCCCCCAACCCGCCACCTTCCCCCCTTTAAAAGCTGACCTGGGGCCCCCCTGGAGCCCCAATCCTGAGCCGCCGTCGCCTGCCTCGCCTTGCCGCCGCCTCCCGAGCGCCGCTGCCGCTGCCTGCGCTCCCCTGCTACCTGCGCCGCCCCACGCCGCTCCGCCGCCGCCCGCATGCCGCAGCCGCCGCCCCGCCCTTCCTCGCCTCACCGGAACCGCCGCAAGCCACCGGAGCCGCCGCCGCCGTTTTTTTTCAGTTTTTAGGTAAAAACCCTGATTTTTTTAAAAAAACTAGATCTAGTTTTTTTAGTTTTGGTTCGGTTTTCTCGGTTTAATTAAATAGCGGACGTTCGTCCGTACGTTCGTTTTAACGAATGGTGTTCACCCATTAGCCGCAGACAGCGAACGTTCGTTCGTTAGCCTGTTCGTCAGTTTTTCTTTTTCTAGGGTTTTTCCGTGATTATTTTCAATCGCGATTTCTGCCCTGGTCTTCGTTTTAGTTTATCTTTTCGCTCGTTTATCGGAATCAGGCGATTCAAGCGCCTAGATCTTCGTCTCAAAGCCCTCTTTCTGTTTAAACAACTTGAACAAGATTTTGGTACTGTAAAATTTGACTTTAGTCCAGATTAGTAAACGGATCTTGTTTCTTTCGCAGTTTGAGTTTCGTTGCTTCGTTTGATTTGATTCTTTTTGCAAACCGGAGTTCTTAAGTTGAACTTTCTGGTTAGATCTCTTATTTGAGTTTTACCCGTGCTTCTAGTTGGAGTGCTTATGTATGTTATTGTTTGATTGCAATAGAGTACCCAGAGTGCGAAGCATGCTACTACGAGTCTCTAGGTTTTGCGAATCATCAGCAAGGCAAGTAACACTTTGATCATACCTTGTTACTACCCAGTTTTATTGCATTAGATCAACCCTTGAACATTTCATGGTTAGGATCTGATTAATATGTGGGTTTTGGGAAGTAGGTGATGATGTAGAACCTATTGCCCTGTTTATTATGAAACCTTTGGGAGTTACTTCTACGTTGTGTTTATATTGCTATGCTATGCTCGTAGACGTGGTTTGTGTGAGTGTATCCATGACAGATGTGAGTATTGCTAATTAATGGTTAACTTAAGGTGGCTACTTTAATACACATCTGGGTGGATTGCTTGAGGCACCCTAGAGTACCCAGTGGTTGTCAGGGCACCTGGAGAATCCAGTGTTGTCCTAGGATATCCCGGAGTACTAGTGTGATCATCCTACGGTCGGCCACCCAGACTCAAAGGGATCATAAGATTATTCATGCTAGAAACTTCTGTGTGCAGCCACAAGCTATTATGGGCTCTAACAAAGTTGAGTATGTTGCATGGCCTCTTTCAGTGGTGGGCTAGCAGATGTAGGGGAAAGTAGGTGTAACTGTCTACCCAGAGTAAAGAGTTAATGTTTCTGAAAGGCTGTGTCTCGGTCATCCATTTCTCAAACACCATGTAGTGCGAGAAATCCAACGGAGGAGATCGAGTCTTGTGGGGAAAAGTGCGCAAATCTCTGCAGAGTGTACAAACTAATCATGGTTAGCCGTGTCCCCGGTTATGGACGTTTTGAGTATCTAGTTCCTGGATTATCATGTTGATCGCATCACTCTAAACTAATTTGATTGGGTTAATGTTGATGTTTAATTGGGATTGAGTTGGAGGAACCTTCTCAATGTTTAACAACCACCATGATAGTTAAATAAAATTTATTCCTTTGTTGTAGGGAAAAATTGGCTTTATGCAAAACTGTAACCATAGAGCTTTCCACCAGCCAAATATGCATGTAGTGATAGCATTCATTCTGTTCATTACTCTATGTGTTACATTGCCAGCATATTCCATGTGCTGACCCGTTTCGGGCTGCAACGTTTCATGTTGCAGAATTTTCAGACGACGAGTAAGGTGCCATAGGTCATTGTCTTTCACTCAGCTATGCCGTTGGAGTTGATGGACTCACTTTATCTTCCAAGCCTTCTAATGTTATCATTTTTAGATGGCCTTAAGCCATATTATTGTAACAAGTTCTCTTTTGAGACATTCGGTGTAATAAGTGTGTGCTTGAAACTCTGTTATAAATCCTCAAGTACTATCCGTGTCAGCATTACCGATCTAGGGATGACACTGATGCACAGAGACTAGACTGTTTGAGGTCTAGTCGCTACAATATGGTATCAGAGCACACGCTGACTGTAGGACACATCCACTAAGCTTAAACCCTAGATTACTACTCTTTTCTCATTTCTGACTCCTCTCCCTTTTCTACTCTATAGGATGGCGGATGCAAGGAACAAGTTCACACAACCGGATGAAGATACACCTTTTGGACGACACTTGAAGGAAGTTACTAGATACCTGAACATCGGAATACCAAGCTTCACCGGGACCCACATCGCCACTTTACCAGAAGAGGAGCGTTGGATGATTCGAGTTCAAGTTCTAGGAAGGACGTTCATGCCAGTCACTGATCCCATGGAGTTTTCCTTTGACGCACCAACCTAGAGTCTTGGAAAGAGCATGACAGCCCACATCACCATGGGGCGCATTGGAGAAGTTTACCACAAGGATCTCAAAGATACTATCTACCAGATTTGTGGGTGCCGAGATGAGCAATGGGAGATGATCAACACTAGGAGGGATAGGTCTATTGCAGCTTTCATCCAGGAGTTGAACCAGCACTTTCGTCGCCAGGAGAACCAGATGTGCACAGGCATGATAGATCTGAAGAAGGCAATGACCAGGATCATAGAGCTGGAGGAAGAACTCAAGTCTACACGCGATGGATATGAGGAGGAAATGACGATACTCGCAGAGAAAAATGACGATTTTACGAGGAAGATTTGACGAGGAAGCTAGGAGTATTCATGGGAGACCCCACGCCAGGAGGAGAAGACGACGGTTCCACTTGCCCGAACAACTACATCATCATCGACGACACCGACTTAGACCCTGATGATAGCGATGATGACTATGTTGATGAAGCTGGAGCAGATATCATGGAGTCTTCCACCGATTAAAGCTTCTAGTCGACCACCATATCATAGTAGTATTCCCCCATGTATATAGTATAGTCCGAGCACTTTTGTAACGATAGTTAGATCGCTGCTTGTTTGAATTGATTGAAGTGATATGTTTGTGTTTGTCTCATGTGCATATGGGTAGTGTTTTTCCTCTAGATCTCATTCTATTCTGTTTTCTCATCTTTTCTAAACCCATCAGATGCCTCTGAGACATGACAATGGATTTGCTTTCCCGCTGGAGCTCACTCAGTTGATCCATCAGCAGAATATCCTGATGCAGCTACTAGTCCAGAACCAAAACCAGGGGAACAACAACAACAACAACCCACCACCACCACCTGTTGATCACTTAGCCCGTTTTCTAAGGCTGAATCCGTCGGTGTTCTCTAGTAGCACCGAGCCGATAGTTGCAGATGATTGGCTCCGCAAGATTGGAAGGGATTTGACCACTTCAGGATGTAGAGATGCAGAGAGAGTGTGTTTTGCCGCACATCAGCTTGATGGACCCGCAACATCATGGTGGGAGAATTTCATAGCCACTTACCCCATCGACACTGTCACATGGGAACAGTTTTAGTAGGCTTTTCCCACTGCCCATGTTTCAGCAGGAGCAATGGCCATGAAGAAGCGCGAGTTTCACAACTTGCGCCATGGAGGACGCACCGTGGGCCAGTATGTGGATGATTTTAGTAAGTTAGCACGTTATGCCCCTGACAACGTTGCTACAGATGCAGCTAAGCAGGAGAAGTTTCTGGAAGGACTGAATGACGAGCTGAGCATGCAGTTGATGGTGGCAACCTTCAAAAACTACTAGGAGTTGGTAGACAGAGCTCTCATGATTGAAGGGAAGCAGCAGCAGATTGACAACCACAAGAGGAAGTATGGACAAGGGAAGTACAATTCAGGAGCTCAGCAGAGACCCCTTTTTACCCTGAACTCGGGAGGAAACATTCACCATAACCATGGAGGCCATAATTCCAATGGAGAGAGTTAGCACAACTATAGCGGCCCCAAGAATGGGAATGGGAATGGAGGAAGCAACGGACAGAACTGTTCCAACCCAGCAATGCCCGCCAAGAAGGATCCAAGTCACATTACTTGTTTCAAGTGCGGGAAGAATGGACATTACGCCAAGGAGTGTTCTGAAGCTAAGAATGGAAATGGCAATGGAAGCTCTGGGAAGAAACCCAACCCTTTCAATAGAGGACAAGTGAACCACGTTAACATGGAGGAGGATGAAGCGCAACCAGATGCAGTAATAGGTAAGTTTTTGTTAAGTCATTTACTGCAATCGTTCTTTTTGATACTGGTGCATCACAATCATACATATCAAGGGGATTTGTGGATAAGTATAAGTTGCCCACCAAAGTTCTTAGAACACCGATGTTAGTAAGTTCGCCAGGAGCAGAACATATGGCAATCCAAGGATGTTTTCAGATGCCATTGACCATAGGTAGGCATGTTTTCCCCTCAGACCTGATAATTCTGGAGTCGCAAGGTTTGGATGTGATTTTGGGTATGGATTGGCTATTGATGTATGGAGGGAACATCGATTGCGCCAGTAAGTCGATTATGCTCAGCACCCCAGAAGGAAGAAGGATTAAGTATGTATCCCGGCATGTGCCGAAGAGGACTCAAGTGAATTCTTTATTAGGAGTTGTACAGGAGGAAGTACCAGTGGTGAAGGATTTCCCTGATGTATTTCCAGAAGAGTTGCCAGGCATGCCACCGGATAGAGACATTGAGTTTTTGATTGAGCTTTTGCCAGGCATAGGGTCAATACCTAAGAGACCGTATAGGATGCCCACAAAGGATTTGGAGGAAATTAAGAAGCAGATTAAGGAGTTACTGGATAAAGGCTATATTCGCCCAAGTTCGTCACCTTGGGGATCACCAGTGCTTCTAGTGGAGAAGAAGGATGGATCATTGAGGATGGTTGTCGATTATTGGGGATTGAATGAAGTAACGATCAAGAACAAGTACCCATTGCCGATGATCAATGATTTGTTTGACCAGTTGCAAGGAGCTAAACTATTTTCCAAGATCGATCTGCGATTAGGATACCACCAGCTAAAGATTCGAGAGCAGGATATACCCAAGACAGCTTTTACCACAAGGTACGAGCTATATGAGTATACCGTTATGTCATTTGGTCTGACTAACGCACCTGCATATTTCATGAACATGATGAACAAGGTGTTTATGGAGTTTTTGGATAAGTTCGTCGTGGTATTCATTGATGACATATTGGTCTACTCGAAGAATGAAGAGGAGCATAAGGAGCATTTGCGTTTGGTACTTGGGAAGCTCAGAGAACATCAGTTATATGCCAAGTTTAGCAAGTGTGAGTTTTGGTTGAAGGAAGTTGGATTCCTCGAACATGTTATATCCGGAGAAGGAATAGCAGTAGACCCCACCAAGGTTGTCAGTGTGACAAATTGGGAATCACCCACGTCAGTTGGAGAGATCCAGAGTTTTCTTGGACTCGCAGGATACTACCGGAGGTTCATTGAGAATTTCTCTAAGATTGCAAAGCCCATGACAGAGTTGTTGAAGAAGGACACCAAGTTCAAATGGACCGAAGAATGTGAGGCCAGTTTTCAGGAGTTGAAGAAACGTTTGGTTACAGCCCCAGTGTTGATTCTTCTAGATCAACGCAAGGATTATCAAGTGTATTGCGACGCTTCTTGTCGAGGACTTGGAGCAATGCTTATGCAGGAGGGGAGAGTTGTTTCTTATGCCTCATGACAACTTAAACCCCATGAGTTGAATTATGCTACACACAATTTGGAGTTAGCACCCGTAGTGCATGCGTTGAAGACATGGAGACATTTTCTCATCAGAAACCATTGTGAGGTGTACACGGATCACAAGTGTTTGAAGTATATCTTCACGCAGAAGGAGTTGAATCTCAGGCAGAGGAGATGGTTGGATCTCATCAAGGATTATGATATGAGGTTACACTATCATCCCAGTAAGGCTAACATTGTAGCCGATGCGTTGAGTCGCAAGAGTCATGTCAATACACTCATGACTGAAGAATTACCCAAGGAGTTAGCAGAGGATCTTCGTGAGCTATGTCTGGAAATAGTTCCGAGAGGCTATGTAGCAGCATTGGAAATTCAGTCTACTTTGACGAATAAAATCAGAGAAGCCCAAAAGACAGTCAAGGAGATTTCCGAGATAAAGGAAAGGATGAGCAAAGGAAAGGCTAAAGGATTTCATGAGGATGAGCACAATACCCTATGGTTTCAGGATCACGTATATGTGCCTAATGACCCCGAGATCAGGAAGTTGATTCTGCAGGAGGCCCATGATGCGTCGTATTTGATTCACCCAGGAAATACCAAGATGTATCTGGATTTGAAGGATAGTTTCTGGTGGACCGGAATGAAGAAGGATATTGCTGAGTATGTAGCAGTATGTGATGTATGTCAGAGAGTAAAGGAAGAGCATCAGAAGCCAGCATGATGGCTACAGCCATTGCCGATACCCGAATGGAAGTGGGACAAGCTAGGCATGGATTTTATCACGAGTTTGCCCTGGACTCGTGCAGGCTATGACTCAATATGGGTTGTAGTCGATCAGTTGACGAAAGTAGCTCATTTTATCCCGGTGAAGACCACTTACACCAGTGCTAAGTTGGCAAAGATATACATGACTAGGATCGTATGTCTGCATAGAGTTCCGAGGACCATTGTATCAGATAGAGGAACCTAGTTTACCTCAAAGTTCTGGAATCAGTTGCATGAGACTTTGTGTACCAGGCTAGAATTCAGTACAACCTTTCATCCACAGACAGATGGACAGACCGAGAGAGTCAATCAGATTCTGGAGGACATGTTGAGAGCTTGTACGCTAGATTATAGATCTAGTTGGGACGAAAATTTGCCATATGCAGAGTTCTCTTACAACAACAGTTATCAAGCCAGTTTGAAGATGGCCCCTTTCGAAGCTTTGTACGGAAGGAGGTGCAGGACACCGTTGTTGTGGGATGAAGTTGGAGACCGTCAGTTGTTTGGACCAGATTTGATTAAAGAGTCTGAAGAGAAGGTTAAGCTGATTCGCGATAGACTCAAGATAGCCCAGTCCAGACAGAAGAGCTATGCGGATTCTAAATGCAAGGAGACAGTTTACATAGTCGGAGACAGAGTGTATCTTCATGTGTCCCCACTATGAGGAGTTAAACATTTTGGAGTTAAGGGAAAGTTAGCCCCGAGATTTGTAGGACCATACCGAGTTTTGGAACGTATGGGAGAGGTAGCCTACAAGTTGGAGTTACCTGAAGGACTGTCAGGAGTTCATGATGTGTTTCACGTTTCCCAGCTGAAGAAATGCCATGCAGAGATGGTCGATATTCTTCTAAGAGATATAGTGCCCCAGGAAGCAATTCAGTTGGATAGTGATCTGACTTATGACGAGAAACCAGTCAAGATTCTCGAGTTTGCCAGCCGAGTTACTCGCAGCAGGTTATAAAGTTTTGCAAAGTTCAGTGGAGCCACTATACCGAGGATGAAGCCACCTGGGAACGAGAGGATGATCTACGCAAAGACGACCCACACCTATTTTCAAGCCAACCCGAATCTCGAGGGCGAGATTCATCTTAAGGGCGGTAGGTTTGTAACATCCCAAATTTCCAATTTGGAATGTTATACTTAGATCATTCATGCAAATCATATTTTATTGTATTTCGTTTCGCGATCCTCGAAATTCTAAGCAACTCAAGGACCCACAGAGAGAGTTGGAGATTTCATCGTTTCATATTTGAATTTTTCTCAAATATCAAAACAAGGATCATCTTGGTTTTAATTAATTTTCTCTTAAAAAATATTTCATATTGAAAATATATGAGAGGAGATCAATTGACTTCTCCAAAATAAATGAAATATTCGAGGAAAAATAATAAAATCAAATAAATAGTTTTATTTGGATTGCAATTTTATTTGAAGTAGAAAAAAATATGCATTTTTTTCTCAAAATTGCATTTCAGGCCAAGAAAATGTTCATCCTGTTCTAAATATTCTATTTAGACGGTGAAAATTTGTTTTGGTATATTTTTAGATTTTTTTATTTTATTTTCTAGGATTTTTTTGGCGAAATCTGTGATTTTTTTTTGCTTCGGACCGACTGGGCCGAAAGCCCAGCCGGCCCACTCCGTCGCTGTCGTCGCCTTCGTCACCGAGCCGGACTCCTCGAGGGAGTCACGCCGCCCCTCCCCAAGCCGCCATCTCCCTCCCTTTAAAAGCCGACCCGGGCCCCCCTGGAGCCCCAAGCCGGAGCCGCCGCCGCCTCCCGAGCGCCGTCGCCGCTGCCTGCTCTCCGCCGCTGCCCACGCCGCTCCGCCGCCGCCCTACCCTGCCTCGCCTCGCCAGAACCGCCGCAAGCCGCCGGGGCCGCCGCCATCGTTTTTTTCCGGTTTTTAGGTAAATACCCCAATTTTTTTAAAAACCCTAGATCTAGTTTTTTTGGTTTCGGTTTGGTTTTCTCGGTTTAGTTAAATAGCGGACGTTCGTCCGTATGTTTGTTTTAACGAACGGTGTTCACCCGTTAGCCGCGGATAGCGAACGTTCGTTCGTTAGCCTGTTCGTCGGTTTTTCTTTTTCCAGGGTTTTTCCGCGATTATTTTCGATCGCGATTTCTGCCCTGATCTTTGTGTTAGTTTATCTTTTCGCTCGTTTATCGGAATCAGGCGATTCAAGCGCCTAGATCTTCGTCTCGAAGCCCTCTTTCTGTTTAAACAACTTGAACAATATTTTGGTACTGTAAAATTTGACTTTAGTCCAGATTAGTAAACGGATCTTGTTTCTTTCGCAGTTTGAGTTTCGTTGCTTCGTTTGATTTGATTCTTTTTGCAAACCGGAGTTCTTAAGTTGAACTTTCTGGTTAGATCTCTTATTTGAGTTTTACCCGTGCTTCTAGTTTGAGTGCTTATGTATGTTATTGTTTGATTGCAATAGAGTACCCGGAGTGCGAAGCGTGCTACTACGAGTCTCTAGGTTTTGCGAATCATCAGCAAGGCAAGTAACAATTTGATCATACCTCTTTACTACCCAGTTTTATTGCATTATATCAACCCTTGAAGGTTGCATAGTTAGGATCTGATTAATATGTGGGTTTTGGGAAGTAGGCGATGAGGTAGAACCTATTGCCCTGTTTATTATCAAACCTTTGGGAGTTACTTCTATGTTGTGTTTATATTGCTATGCTATGCTCGTAGACGTGGTTTGGGTGAGCGTATCCATGACAGATGTGAGTATTGCTAATTAATGGTTAACTTAAGGTGGCTACTTTAATACACATCTGGGTGGATTGGTTGAGGCACCCTGGAGTACCCAGTGGTTATCAGGGCACTTGGAGAATCCAGTGTTGTCCTAGGATATCCCGGAGTACCCGTGTGATCATCCTACGGTCGGCCACCCAGGCTCAAAGGGATCATAAGATTATTCATGCTAGAAACTTTTGTGTGCAGCTACAAGCTATTATGGGCTCTAGCATAGTTGAGTATGTTGCATGACCTCTTTCAGTGGTGGGCTAGCACATGTAGGGGAAAGTAGG
Organism: Triticum aestivum; assembly: GCF_018294505.1. NCBI lineage: Eukaryota > Viridiplantae > Streptophyta > Magnoliopsida > Poales > Poaceae > Triticum > Triticum aestivum. Next base: position 360,967,312 of record NC_057810.1, read on the forward strand.
TGTAACTGTCCACCCAGAGTAAAGAGTTAATGTTTCTGAAAGGCTGTGTCTCGGTCATCCATTTCTCAAACACCATGTAGTGCGAGAAATCCAACAGAGGAGATCGAGTCTTGTGGGGGAAAGTGCGCAAACCTCTGCAGAATGTACAAACTAATCATGGTTAGCCGTGTCCCCGGTTATGGATGTTTTGAGTGTCTGGTTCTTGGATTATCATGTTGATCTCATCACTCTAAACTAATTTGATTGGGTTAATGTTGATGTTTATATGGGATTAAGTTGGAGGAACCTTCTCAATGTTTAACAATCACCTTGATAGTTAAATAAAATTTATTCCTTTGTTGTAGGAAAAAATTGGCTTTATGCAAAACTGTAACCATAGAGCTTTCCACTAGCCAAATATGCATGTAGTGATAGCATTCATTCTGCTCATTACTCTATGTGTTACATTGCCAACATATTCCATGTGTTGACCCGATTCGGGCTACAACATTTCATGTTGCAGACTTTTCAGACGACGAGTAAGGTGCCATAGGTCGTTGTCTTTCACTCAGCTATTTCATTGGAGTTGATGGACTCACTTTATCTTCCAAGCCTTCCGCTGGTATCGTTTTTAGATGACCTTAAGCCATATTATTGTAATAAGTTCTCTTTTGAGACATTCGGTGTAATAAGTGTGCGATTGAAACTCTGTTGTAAATCCTCAAGTACTGTGCGTGTCAGCATTACCGATCCACGGATGACACTGATGCACAAAGACTAGATTGTTTGAGGTCTGGTCGCTACAATAATTGACTCATGGATACTTTTGGTGACATTATAGTATCTAGGTGACATTAGAGTTGGTTAATGCGTATCATATGGTGTAAGTTTAGTACGAACTCTAGGGTTGTTCGTGATTCTTATAGGTAGCTCAATAGATTGATCGGAAATTATAACTTTGAGGTGGTGATGACCCACAAGTATAGGTGTTAATCGTAGTCCTTTCAATAAGAGTGTCGAACCCAACGAGGAGCAGAAGGAAATGACAATTGGTTTTCAGTAAGGTGTTTTTTGTAGGCACTTAAATTGTCGGTAACAAATAGTTTGATAACAAGATAATTTGTAACAAGTAATAAGTAGCAATAGTAACAATAGGTGCGACAAGGTAGCCCAATCCTTTTTGTAGCAAAGGATAGGCCAAAATAGCCTATTATAGTAAGCAAAGCATTCTTGAGGACACACGGTAATTTCATCTAGTCACTTTCATCATGTTGGTTTGATTCATGTTCGCAACTTTGATAATTTGATATGTGGGTGAACCGGTGCTTGGGTGATGTTCTTACTTGAACAAGCCTCCCACTTATGATTAACCCCTCTCGCAAGCATCCACAACTACGAAAGAAGAATTAAGATAAAGTATAACCATAACATTAAACATATGGACCCAAATCAGCCCCTTACGGAATATCGCATAAACTAGGGTTTAAGCTTCTGTCACTCTAGCAACCCATCATCTAATAACAACTCCACAATGCATTCCCTTAGTCCTAAAGATGGTGAAGTGTCATGTGGTTGACATTCACATAACACCACCAAGGGAATCACAACATACATATCATCAAGATATCAAACGAATATCAAATTCACATGATTACTTATGACAAGACTTCTCCCATGTCCTCAAGAACAAAAGTAACTACTCACACAACATATTCATGCTCAAGATCAGATGAGTATTGAATATCATAATAGATCTCAATGTATAATCTTCCACCAAATAAACCTACTAGCATCAACTACAAGATGTAATCAACACTAGTAGTCACCAACATGTACCAATCTGAGGTTTTGATACAAAGATTGAACACAAGTGATGAACTGGAGTTTTGAGGTGAGATGGTGTTGTTGAAGATGTTGATGTAGATTGGCCCTCCCATGATGAGAGGGCCGTTGGTGATGACGATAGCTTTGATTTCCCCCTCCCGGAGGGAAGTATCCTCGATGGAAATGCTTCGCCGGAGAGCAAAAGTGCTCCTGCCCAAGTTCCGCCTCGAGATGGTGGTGCTCCATCCTGAAAGTCCCCCTTCTATTTTTTCTAGGGAAAATGGACTTATGTACCAGAAGATGGGCACTAGAGGTGGCCAGGGAGCCCACTACCCACCAGGGCTCGCCTGGGGGGGGGGGGTAGGCGCACCCTGGTGCCTAGTGGGCACCTGGGTTGCTTCCTCTGATATTTATTTTCTCCAATATTTTTAATATATTCCAAAATAAATCTCCGTAAAATTTTAGCTCATTTGGAGATGTGCAAAATAGGTATGTCTGATGTACCTTTTTCAGGTCCAGAATTCTAGCTCCGGTATTCTCCCTCTTGGTGTAAACCTTGCATATTATCCGAGAGAAGGCATTAGAATTACTCCAAAAACTTTTATATTGAATAAAAACACTCTAAATAACAATAGGGAAACATGATGGGAATGGATGTATCAAGTCCCGCAAGCTTAGACCTCGCTTGTCCTCAAGCGAAAACCGATATCGAGAATCATGTCCACATGTTTAGAGAGAGGTGTCGATAAAACAAATTACGGACATTGTAGCATCATGACCATTATTATAACAGCAATAAAATTCATCATAAAACTTCTTATGAGCAAGTAACAATTCATCACATCATCAAAGTATAAAGCATAAACTTTCTTGAAAGCAAACAAACTATGATCTCAGTCAACAATGCAATTGTAATTCATCATATTTCCAGGAAGGGTCTCATGTCGGAGCCTTTTTGGCAAGTCCACATACTAAACCATCATTTAGTATCCTATGATTACTAACACTCACAACATATCTATGGAGCAAAAAGTTTCAGCCAAACATATAGAAAGATAGGGGCTTACAGTTTCGCCTCCCAACTTGTTCACCTCAAGGGTGATGTCAACAATAATAACTCATGATCACTCATATCCAACTGGGTATATGTGCCTAGATCTTTCCCCACCACATGATGCTTGCTAAAGATAAAAATAAAAAGGAATAGAGGAGACCACTATTGACTCTTGCATAAAAAGTAAATACATAAAAGTGGAAGATAGGCCCTTCGTAGAGGGAAGTAGAGGTTGTCATGCGCTTTTATTTTTGGATGCACAAGCTCTTAGTGCAAAAGAATGTCACGTTATATTCCCCCTTGTGATAGCAACCTTTATTATGCAGTCCATCACTTATATTACTTTGCCATCACAAGTTCGCACAGCTCTTATTTTCCCTTACACTAAAATGTCATACATATTTAGAAGCTATTTTTATTTCCTTATGCACCGATGACAACTTACTTGAAGGATCTTATTCAATCCATAGGTAGGTATAGTGGACTCTCATAACTCGAAAGTGGGTTTAAAGGTTTTGGATGCACAAGTAGTATCTCTACTTGGTTCAGATGTTTGGCTAGCAAAGATATTGGGCAAGCACCACATGTTGGAGGATCTATGACAATATAACTTCTATGTGGATATGAACAAACATAAATTATTACGTTGTCTTCCTTGTCCAACATCAACAATTTGGCATAAAATACTTAATGGGGAATCACAATCATAAAAGATGTCCAAGATAGTATATTTGCATGTGAATCTTCTCTTCCCTTATTAATTCTTTCACGAATTACATCATTGACCAATGCTATGTTTGCCAACATTCAATAAATTTTACCACTTATACTTTTCCTTATGTGATGTCATTACTTCCCATAAAATTAGCATATGATCTTCCATTATTTTCTTTATTTTGATTGAAATATAAAAGTACAAAAGCAAAAACTCACACTAAACTTTATTATATAACTGTCAACTCGATTACATAGATAGATAGATCACGAAACTAGCAATCGGTAATAGATCATACTAAACTTGTATTCAACTAAATCATGAAACAGCTAAGGATCACACTAAAATAGGTAAAGATAATAAAGTGACGGTGATATGATACCGGGGCATCTCCCCCAAGATTGGCACAAGCCAAGGGGAGTGCCCATACTCGTGTGCTTAAGTCTCTTTCTTTGGTGATGGTGGTGGTGATGAGGTAGTAGGCTTATCCTCCGGCTTCCATGGTAAGGGTTCACCATCATAAGAGGATGCACGAGTCTCCTGAGTCCTAAAACTTGCAGCTAAACTCATACCTTTAAAACTTGCTTCATACTGAAAAAATTTATTTTGAAGATCATAGATATGGCTTTGTGATACGTCCATTTTGCATCATGTTTTCCTACTATTATTTATAATGATTTTATGCATAATAATGCTTTTGGGAGTAATTCTAATGTCTTTTCTCTGATAATATGCAAGGTTTAAACAAACAGGGAGAATATCGGCAGCTAGAATTATGGACCTGAAAAAGCTACGCCGGAGTTACCTATTTTGCACATCCCCAAATGAGCTAAAAAATTATGGAGAATTGTTTTGCAATATATGAAAAATAATGGAGCAAATAAGTACCAGAGGGGGCCACCAGGTAGGCACAACCCACTGATATGTCTCCAACGTATCTATAATTTTTGATTGTTCCATGCTATTATATTATCCATCTAGGATGTTTTATATGCATTTATATGCTATTTTATATGATTTTTGAGACTAACCTATTAACCTATTAACCTAGAGCCCAGTGCCAGTTTCTGTTTTTCCTTGTTTTTGAATTTTACAAAAAAGGAATACCAAACGGAGTCCAATTGACGTGCCAATTTTTCATGATTTTTTATGGACCAAAAGAAGCCCCCAGAGTAAAAGAGTTGGGCCAGAAGAGTCCCGAGCCATCCACGAGGGTGGAGGGCGAGCCCTACCCCCTGGGCACGCCCCCTGGCTCGTGGACGACTCGGAGACCCCCTTGACATGAGACCGACGCCAAAAACTCCTATAAATACCCAAACCTCCAGAAAGTAACCTAGATCGGGAGTTCCACTGCCGCAAGCCTCAGTAGCCACCAAAAACCAATCGGGACCCTATTCCGGCACCCTGCCTGAGGGGGATCCCTCACTAGTGGCCATCTTCATCATCCCGGCGCTCTCCATGATGAGGAGGGAGTAGTTCGCCCTCGGGGCTGAGGGTATGTACCAGTAGCTATGTGTTTGATCTCTCTCTCTCTCTCTCTCTCTCTCTCTCTCTCGTGTTCTTGACTTCGCATGATCTTGATGTATCGCGAGCTTTGCTATTATAGTTGGATCTTATGATGTTTCTCCCCCTCTACTCTCTTGTAATGGATTGAGTTTTCCCTTTGAAGTTATCTTATCGGATTGAGTCTTTAAGGATTTGAGAACACTTGATGTGTGTCTTGCCGTGCTTATCTATGGTGACAATGGGATATCACGTGATCCACTTGATGTATGTTTTGGTGATCAACTTGCGGGTTCCGCCCATGAACCTATGCATAGGGGTTGGCACACATTTTTGTCTTGACTCTCCGGTAGAAACTTTGGGGTACTCTTTGAAGTACTTTGTGTTGGTTGAATAGATGAATCTGAGGTTGTGTGATGCATATCATATAATCATGCCCACGGATACTTGAGGTGACAATGGAGTATCTAGGTGGCATTAGGGTTTTGATTGATTTCAGTTTTAAGGTGTTATTCTAGTACGAACTCTATGATAGATCGAACGGAAAGAATAGCTTCATTTATTTTACTACAGACTCTTGAATAGATCAACCAGAAAGGATAACTTTGAGGTGGTTTCGTACCCTACAATAATCTCTTCGTTTGTTATCCGCTATTAGTGACTTTGGATTGACTCTTTGTTGCATGTTGAGGGATAGTTATATGATCCAGTTATGTTATTATTGTTGAGAGAACTTGCACTAGTGAAAGTATGAACCCTAAGCCTTGTTTCCTAGCATTGCAATACTGTTTACGCTCACTTTTATCATAAGTTACCTTGCTGTTTTTATATTTTCAGATTACAAAAACCTATATCTACCATCCATATTGCACTTGTATCACTATCTCTTCGCCGAACTAGTGCACCTATACAATTTACAATAGTATTGGGTGTGTTGGGGACACAAGAGACTCTTTGTTATTTGGTTGCAGGGTTGTTTGAGAGAGACCATCTTCATCCTACGCCTCCCACGAATTGATAAACCTTAGGTCATCCACTTGAGGGAAATTTTCTACTATCCTACAAACCTCTGCACTTGGAGGCCCAACAACGTCTACAAGGAGAAGGTTGCGTAGTAGACATCAAGCTCTTTTCTGGCGCCATTGCCGGGGGGGGGGGGGGGTGAGTGCTTGAAGGTATATCTTTAGATCTTGCAATTGAATCTCTTAGTTTCTTGTTTTATCACTAGTTTATTCTATAAAAGAAAACTACAAAAAAATGGAGTTAAGGCTGCCACATGTGCTTCATCTTTTTAATGTCTTTCGTGAAAATGATGGGAAGGAAAATTGTGCTCAAGTGCTATAAGAAGAGTTACATAGAATGATTGGCATAAAATATGCGAACGATGAGCATGATTGCAATGTTGTTAGTATGAACTCTTTGAATACCCATGATGTTAATGATATGCTAAGGCACAAGCTTGGGGATGCTATGTTTGATGAAGATGATATGTTTAGTCCCCCAAGTTTTGATGAGCAAATTTACTATGATGAAAGCATGCCTCCTATTTATGATGATTATTGTGATGACACGTATGCTATAAAGAATAAAGATAACCATGAAACTCATCATCATGATTTTAATTTTCAATTGGATTATGCTTCACATGATAGTTATTTTGTTGAGTTTGCTCCCATTACCATTAATGAGAAGAAATATGTGGAGAGTAATAAAAATTATATGCTTGTAGATCATGAAAAGAATGCTTTTGTGATGGTTATATTTTTGAATACATTCATGATGCTATTGAAAATTATTATGAGGGAGGAATATATGCTTGTACGAATTGCAATAATATCAAGTTTCCTCTCTATGTGCTTAAAGTTTTAAAGTTATGCTTGTTTTGCCTTCCTATGCTAGTTGATTATTGTTCCCATAAGTTGTTTGCTCACAAAATCTCTATGCATAGGAAGTGGGTTAGACTTAAATGTTCTTTCCATGTGTTTTATGATGCTCTTTTTATGTTTCAATTCTTATCTTTTATGTGAGCATCATTGAAATCATCATGCCTAGCTAGGGGCGTTAAACGTTAGCGCTCGTTGGGAGGCAACCCAATTTTATTTTTTGTTCCTTGACTTTTGTTCCTGTTTAGTAATAAATAATTCATGTAGCCTCTGGTTAGATGTGGTTTTATTTTTTAATTAGTGTTTGTGCCAAGTAGAACCTTTGGGAAGACTTGGGTGAAGTCTTTGCGATCTTGCTGTAAAAAACAGAAACTTTTGCGCTCACGAGATTATCTGCCATTTTTAAGTGGAGAGTGATTTGAGGTTGATTATTTTTGCAGATGATTAATAGACAAATTTCTCAGGTCCACCAATTTATTTCATAATTTTTGGAGTTACAGAAGTATTCGAATGATACAGATTACTACAGAGTGTTCTGTTTTTGACAGATTCTGTTTTCTATGTGTTATTTGCTTATTTTGATGAATCTATGAGTAGTATCGGAGGGTATGAAACATAGAGAAGTTGGAATAAAGTAGATATTACACCAATATGAATTTATAATGAGTTCACAACAGTACCTAAGTGGTGATTTATTTTCTTATACTAACGGAGCTTATGAGTTTTCTGTTGAGTTTTGTGCTGTGAAGTTTTCAAGTTCTGGGTAAAGATTCGATGGACTATGGAATAAGGAGTGGCATGATCCTAAGCTTGGGGATGCCCAAGGCACCCCAAGGTAATATTCAAGTAAAACCAAGAGCCTAAGCTTGGGGATGCCCCGGATGGCATCCCCTCTTTCGTCTTTGTTCATCGGTAACTTTACTTGGAGCTGTATTTTTATTCACCACATGATATGTGTTTTGCTTGGAGCGTGAATTTATTTTGTTAGATTTGCTTTATGTTATTTAGAATAATGTTTTGCATCTTTATTTTCAATAAAAATGTCAAGGATAGCCTTTACCATGCTTATTTTGCAAGTATACATGTTGCTGTTTGAAAACAGAAAGTTTATTGATGTCGCAAAAATTCCCTAGCAAAGTCAGAATGTGATAAATTGTTGAATTTTTTTTTGCAAATAAGATATGATAAATTTTCTACAGTGTAGTATTTTACTCATAATTTTTGGAGTTAGGTAAGTATGATGAATCTTGCATTCTTTACAGACTGTACTGTTTTGGCAGATTGCTGTTATGTTTGCATTGTTTGCATATGTTTGCTTGTTTAATGATTCTATTTGAGGATAGGAGTCTGAAATATGCAGAGGCATTTAGTATGCAATGTTGAATAATAATTTTAGTGATTTGCTACAGTAGATAATGATAAAGTTTTTGCATTGGTTTATACTAACTTATCTCACGAGTTCTTGTTGAGTTTTGTGTGGATGAAGTTTTTGAGATTTAGGAAACCAAGATATAAAAGGAATTAAGGAGACACAAAAGCTCAAGCTTGGGGATGCCCAAGGAACCCGAAGATAATATTTCAAGAAGTCTAAAGCATCCAAGCTTGGTGATGCCCCGGTAGGCATCCCACCTTTCTTCTTCAACAATTATCGGTTGAACCTAAGTTTTTGCTTCTTCCATGATGTGTGCTATCCTTGAAATGTCATTTTGTTTTGTTTTGCTTGCTGTTTAAATAAAATACCAAGATCTGAAATTCTTAAATGTTAGGGAGTCTTCACATAGTTGCACAATTATTCAACTACTCATTGATCTTCACTTATATCTTTCGGAGTAGTTTGTCATTTGCTCTAGTGCTTCACTTATATCCTTTTAGAGCATGGTGGTGGTTTTATTTTGTAGAAATTATTGAACTCACTTATATTATTTTGGGAGTCTTTAGAATAGCATGGTAATTTTCTTTGGTTATGAATTCAGTCCTAATATGATAGGCATCCAAGAGGAATAAAATAAAAACTTTCATATAAAGTGCATTGAATACTATGATAAATTTGATGCTTGATGATTGTTTTGAGATAGGAGGTGGTAGTCTTAGAGTCATGCTAGTTGGGTAATTGTGCAATTGAGAAATACTTGTGTTAAAGTTGGCAAGTCCCGTAGCATGCACGTATGAGTTGTGTAACAAATTTGTTGCATGGGGTGCTCTTTTGATTGCCTTCCTTATGAGTGGAGGTCTGGATCGCGTGATGGTTAACTCCTACCAACCCTTCCCCTAGGAGCATGCGTAGTAGTACTTTGCTTCGAGGGCTAATAAACTTTCGCAATAAGTATATGAGTTCTTTATGACTAATGTGAGTCCATGGATTATACACACTCTTACCCTTCCTTCATCGCTAGCCTCTACGGTACCATGCATTGCCCTTTCTCACCTTGAGAGTTGGTGCAAACTTCGCCGGTGCATCCAAACCCCGTGATACGATACGCTCTATCACACATAATCCTCCTTATATCTTCCTCAAAACAGCCACCATACCTACCTATTATGGCATTTTCATAGCCATTTCGAGATATATTGCCATGCAACTTTCCACCGTTCTGTTTATTATGACACGCTCCATCATTGTCATATTGCTTTTGCATGATCATATAGTTGACATCGTATTTATGGCAAAGCCACCATACATAATTTTTCATACATGTCACTCTTGATTCATTGCATATCCTGGTACACCGCCGGAGGCATTCATATAGAGTCATATTTTGTTCTAGTATCGAGTTGTAATCCATGAGTTGTAAGTAAATAGAAGTGTGATGATCATCATTATTAGAGCATTGTCCCTTAATAAAAAAGGGAAGTCCAAATAAAAAAAGGCCAGAGAAAAAAAGAAAAAGAAAGGCCAAAAAAAGGAAAGGCACAAAAAAAGAGGGGGACAATGTTACTATCTTTTTCCACACTTGTGCTTCAAAGTAGCACCATGATCCTTATGATAGAGAGTCTCTTATTTTGTCACTTCCATATACTAGTGGGAATTTTTCATTATAGAACTTGGCTTGTATATTCCAATGACGGGCTTCCTCAAATTGCCCTAGGTCTTCATGAGCAAGCAAGTTGGATGCACCCCCACTTAGTTTCTTTTTTTGAGCTTTCATACATTTATAGCTCTAGTGCATCCGTTGCATGGCAATGCTTACTCCTCATTTTGACATCAATTGATGGGCATCTCCATAGCCCGTTGATTAGCCTCGTCAATGTGAGACTTTCTCCTTTTTTGTCCTCTCCACACAACCTCCATCATCATATTCTATTCCAACCATAGTGCTATATCCATGGCTCACGCTCATGTATTGCGTGAGAGTTGAAAAAGCTGAAGCGCATTAAGAAGTTTGAACCAATTGCTTGGCTGAAATCGGGGTTGTGCATGATGGGAGTATTTTGTGTGACGAAAATGAAACATAGCCTAACTATATGATTTTGTAGGGATAAACTTTCTTTGGTCGTGTTATTTTGAGAAGACATGATTACTTGTTAGTATGCTTGAAGTATTACTATTCTTATGTCAATATGAACTTTTATCTTGAATCATTTGGATCTGAACATTCATGCCACAATAAAGAAAATTACATTGACAAATATGCTAGGTAGCATTCCACATCAAAATTTCTGTTTTTATCATACCTACTCGAGGATGAGCAGGAATTATGCTTGGGGATGCTTGATACGTCTCCAACGTATCTAAAATTTTTGATTGTTCCATGCTATTATATTATCAGAAAAGAATACCAAACGGAGTCCAATAGACATGCCAATTTTTGACGATTTTTTATGGACTAAAAGAAGCCCCCGGAGTAAAAGAGTTGGGCCAGAAGAGTCCCGGGCCGTCCACGAGGGTGGAGGGCGAGCCCTACCCCCTGGGCGCGCCCCCTGCCTCATGGACGACTGGGAGACCCCCTTGACGTGAGACTGACACCAAAAATTCCTATAAATACCCAAACCTCCAGAAAATAACCTAGAACCTCTGTAGCCACCAAAAACCAATTGGGACCCTGTTCCGGCACCCTGCCGGAGGGGGGATCCCTCACCGGTGGCCATCTTCATCATCCCGACGCTCTCCATGACAAGGAGGCAGTAGTTCACCCTCAGGGCTGAGGGTATGTACTAGTAGCTATGTGTTTGATCTCTTTCTCTCTCTCTCTCGTGTTCTTGATTTGGCACGATCTAGATGTATCGTGAGCTTTGCTATTTATAGTTGGATCTTATGATGTTTCTCCCCCTCTACTCTTTTGTAATGGATTGAGTTTTCCCTTTGAAGTTATCTTATCGAATTGAGTCTTTAAGGATTCAAGAACACTTGATGTATGTTTTGGTGATCTTGTGAACTTATGCATAGGGGTTGGCACACGTTTTCGTCTTGACTCTCCGGTAGAAACTTTGGGGTACTCTTTGAAGTACTTTGTGTTGGTTTGAATAGATGCATTTGAGATTGTGTGATGCATATCATATAATCATACCCACGGATACTTGAGGTGACATTGGAGTATCTAGGTGACATTAGGGTTTTGGTTGATTTGTGTCTTAAGGTGTTATTCTAGTACGAACTCTATGATAGATCGAACGGAAAGAATAGCTTCATGTTATTTTACTACCGATTCTTGAATAGATCGATCAGAAAGGATAACTTTGAGGTGGTTTCATACCCTACAAAAATCTCTTTGTTTGTTCTCCGCTATTAGTGACTTTGGAGTGACTCTTTGTTGCATGTTGAGGGATAGTTATATGATCCAGTTATGTTATTATTGTTGAGATAACTTGCACTAGTGAAAGTATGAACCCTAGGCCTTGTTTCCTAGCATTGTAATACCGTTTACGCTCACTTTTATCATTAATTACCTTGCTGTTTTTATATTTTCAGATTACAAAAACCTATATCTACCATCTATATTGCACTTGTATCACCATATCTTCGCCGAACTGGTGCACCTATACAATTTACCATTGTATTGGGTGTGTTGGGGACACAAGAGACTCTTTGTTATTTGGTTGCAGGGTTGTTTGAGAGAGACCATCTTCATCCTACGCCTCCCATGGATTGATAAACCCTAAGTCATCCACTTGAGGTAAATTTGCTACTGTCCTAGAAACCTCTGCACTTGGAGGCCCAACAACGTCTACAAGAAGAAGGTTGTGTAGTAGACATCACCCACCTGGGTGTGCCAGGGAGCCCAGGCACGCCCTGGTGGGTTGTGCCCTCCTCGGCCCGCCTCCAGTGCCCATCTTCTAGTATATAAGTCATTTTGACCTAGAAAAAATAGAGGGAGGACTTTCGGGATGAAGCACCGCCGTCTCGAGGCGGGACTTGCGCAGGAGCACTTTTGCCCTCTGATAGAGTGATTCCGCCGGGGGAACTTCCCTCCCGGAGGGGGAAATCATCGTCATCACCAACAACTCTCCCATCTTTGGGAGGGACATCTCCATCAACATATTCAACATCACCATCTCCTCTCAAACCCTATTTCATATCTTGTGTTCAATCTTTGTACCGGAACCTTAGATTGGTACTTGTGGGTGACTAGTAGTGTTCATTACATCTTGTAGCTGATTACTATATGGTTTATTTGGTGGACGATTATATGTTCAGATCCATTATGCTATTTAATACCCCTCTAATCTTGAGCATCATTATTATTTGTGAGTAGTTACTTTTGTTCTTGAGGTCACGGGAGAAGTCATGTTGCAAGTAATCATGTGAACTTGATATTTGTTCGATATTTTGATGATATGTATGTTGTGATTCCCTTAGTTGTGTCATGTGAACATCGACTACATGGCACTTCACCATATTTGGGCCTAAGGGAATGCTTTATGGAGTAGTTATGAGATGATGGGTTGCTAGAGTGACAGAATCTTAAACCCTAGTTTATGTGCTACTTCGTAAGGGACCGATTTGGATCCAAAAGTTTAATGCTATGGTTAGATTTTATCTTAATACCTTTCTCGTAGTTGCGGATGCTTGCGAGGGTTTTAATCATAAGTAGGAGGTTTGTTCAAGTAAGAACAACACCTAAGCACCGATCCACCCACATATCAAATTATCAAAGTAGTGAACACGAATCAAACCAACATGATGAAAGTGATAGGGTGAAATTCCCATGTGCCCCCAAGAACGCTTTGCTTATTATAAGAGACTGTTTTGGCCTGTCCTTTTCCACACAAGGATTGGGCTACCTTGCTGGACTTTATTTACCGTTACCGTTACTTGCTCGTTACAAATTATCTTGCTTTTGTCGTGTTCCGGCATCCCCGTGATGTTATCACCCATGTCTGGCCAGACGATGATGGATGTCGTCACACCGAGAGGGCCCTAAGAATATCTCTCCATCGTCTAAAGGAGCAAATCCCACTCTCGAGCTGTCCGGCCACTTGTCAAACTTTCCAGTGAGCCTGAAAGTTGTCGTTATGATCACCTTGTTACATATGACGTTTGAGCAACCCCAAAGCTCACCGTTTGGTAGGAAGTGACCGAGACACTCTCATGGTTTGAGGAACTAACACATTCTAACATCCCGTGTTATAAAAAATGATTTCAGACGATATTATTACATAGTATAACGGACAAGTATTGGATTGATTCAATATGATCGTTCTTCTAATGTCATATCCTCAATGTTATTTTGGGACTATCATTGCACTTAATGATATCCTAAGATCCGGAAAATGTGATCACCAACAACACTTGAGCCAGTCTTAGAGGCGAGACCGAGAACCTATTGTTTTACCGTTTATCATTTCACACGTTCATATGAGTTTTCCACTGAATCACATATTCCAGGATCATAGCAGTTATAGCATGAAATATATACTCTTAAATATGAATAAAAAATATATAATAATAGAATATTATTGCCTCTAGGGCATATTTCCAACAGGCCGTGCCACAAAATATCATGTCAGCTCTATGATCATGCAAAGCAATATGACAAGTGAATGCTCAAGTTATGTGAATAGTAACAATGGAAGTTGCACGATAATATATCTCGTTATGGCTATGGAAATGTCATCATAGGTAGGCATGGTGGTTGTTTTGAGGAAGGATATAATGAGTCTGATGTGTGAGAGAGTGTATCATGTCACGGGGTATGGATGCACCGGCGAAGTTTGCACCATGTCTCGAGGTGAGAGTGGGCAATGCATGGTACCGAAGAGGCTAGCAAAATGTGAATAGGTGAAAGTTCTTACAGTACAAAAACTCACATTAGTCATAAAGAACTCAAATACTTATTACAAAATCCTATTATCCCTCAAAGCAAAGAATGACTCGCATGCCCCTAGGGAGGAGGTTGGGAGGAGTTAACCACCCCCCCCCCCCCGATCCAAACAACACAAAGGATATCAATCAAGGATAAATCATGCTCCAACTTCCTCACTATGCTAGAGACTAACACTTTCATGAATAGAGACTCAAAAACCTTAACACTGATATTCATACTAAACCATAATCATTCACTAGTATAGTCCTCATCTCAATATCGCAAAACTATTGCAAGGAATCAAACTTATCGTACTCAATGATCTACAAGTCCGTGCAAGTCTTACCGCTGTTGTATACCTATCATTTTTGGACCAAACATATATCTCATGCAAATTACCACTTCCAATTTAAATCTCAAAAATATATAAGTGAATCAAGAGACTTCAAATAATTTCTATAAAACATATCACTGTGCTCAAACAAGTATAAGTGAAGAACATGAGCACTTGCCTCCGCTCAAAAGATTTAAGTGAAGAACAATGAGCATTCTATAAATTTGAGATGAATTTGTGTCACTCATAATAGGTGTGATAAGGAAATGATGATTGTGTAAACAAGAAAAAAAAACCAATCAAAAGCAAAAGACCCTCCAAGCAAAACACATATTATGAGACAAGAAAATATTGCTCCAAGTGAAGTTGCTGATAGATTGAATATGAAAGAGGAGATGCCATATGGGGCATCCCCAAGCTTAGACGCTTGAGTATTCCTTGAATATTATCTTGGGGTGCCTTGGTTATCCCCAAGCTTAGGCTCTTGCCACTCCTTATTCTCCTTCCATCGTCATCTCACTCAGAACTTGAAAACTTTGGCCAGACAAAACTTAATGGAACTCGTGAGACAGATTACTATAATAAAATAAATAATTCACTTTGGTATTGTCAAGAAAAGAATCATAATTGTTCCCGCATAATGCATACTTTCTTCTACCATTTCTATAATTTATATCCCCCAATATAAGTCGTAGAAACTTTAGAACAAGCAAACTATGCAATAAAAACAGAACCCGTCAAAAACATAACAATACATAAAGACCTAATTTTTTTATCATACTTCTGTAAATCCAAAATTCCTAAAAATTAAGGAAGCATAGACAATTTAGATATAAGTACTACGCAAAAAATTAAGCACTTGATCCTGTTTCAGTATAGAATGATCATTCATGTACTGGACGCAAATGTTTCTATTTCTACATAGAACCAAATAAACAAGCATCCATATCCCCCTAAAGCTTTACTTGGCACAAAAATTGAAAGAAATGATACAAACACAATTACTACAATAGAAATAATCAAGTTGACATACAAAAAGGAAAAAGGAAAAATAAAGATAACTACTGCGTTGCCTCCCAACAAGTGTTATTGTTTAATGCCCCTAGGTAGGCATAATCCTTGATATAAGTATTGTTATCCTTTAGTTCTTCAATAAGGCAACATGACTTCCTAGGAGTTTTAGCAAGCATATCATTAATCACAATGCTCCTAGGTACAAAGTTCAAAAAGTGAGTGTCAAATATAGGCTCCTTTTTTATCTTTATGAAATTTGGGTGAACACTAATCAGTTTCAATTTTTCATTAGTAGAGACTTCCATACTAGATTTATGGAAGAAAAACTTGAGCCCAAAACATAACTTCCTCCAATTTATCAATTCGAGTTGGACTTTGTTCTACTTTCTCAATAATGGATTCCTTCTCCTTCAAAGATTTTAAAGCAATGCCTACGGAAGAACCTAGCTTATTCATATGCATGCATCTATTTATCAACTTTTGCCAATCTTTGACTAGTGGGCAATTTATTTTCAATAGCATCCAATCTTCGCATAACATGTTCCAAGGTTAACTCAATTTCATTAACTTTAATAGGTGGTGATCCCACTAAGTTTCCCGTAGCATTAAAAGCATCCAAAGGGTAACTACTTAAGAAAATTACTCCAACAATAGTGTCTAGCACAGATCTATACCAAGTAGTAACATCAATATAAAAATTTCAGAGAAAAACAATGGTAGATTGCTTATGAGTAGATCTATTTTGAGCATCGCAAATCCTCTACCAAGCATCCTTTAATTTTTCTCTGCCCCTTTGTTAAAATTTAAGCACTTCTAACTCGGGCTTTGGAACAACAAACGAAGATTAGCCATGATAGCAACACAAGCAAAGATAGTAACACGAATATTTTTGGTATTTTTGGATTTTTGGCAAACAAAAGAAGAAGGCCTAAAGCACGGGTTGGATTTTTGTGATCTTTTTGATATATATATATATCTTTCCCTAATAATAAAGCACGGGTTGAGTTTGTCGGGTTCACCATCATGGCTTTTTTGCAAAACAATCCCTGTGGTTCAGGGTATTCAACCCGCACTACACATAATAAGTCTAACTCAAAACGTATGAGTGACGAAAAAGAAGAAAACGAGCTCACCCAGCCGCATGGCCCACGATCCAATCTCATCTTCCACCTCTAGCACGCCACACCCCAGCCCCGCCGCCACGCTCTACCGCCCCTCTCCCTCCCCGACCCCAGGCGCCGCAGCACCTCCCATCCCCTTCTCCTTCCCAACCCAGCGGACGGTAGGAGGAGGAGGAGGAGCTTCCTTCTCCCAACCTCCCCTACAGCAGTGAGCCCTCTACAAAGGAGACAACGCCATCTCGCCGTGCATGCCCCAATCTGGATGGTGGAGCAGAAGCCCGCGCCCCTCCTCTCCACCACGGCACATCCTCTCCTGGTCGTCGGATCCGGCTGAGATCCGTGCCGGCCGTGGTACCACTGGAGAGCGATTTAGTGCTGACACTCTAGGTGCTATGGATTGAAATAGTCCAATGTACATGTACGCATTATAATTTAGTTGTTGGTCATGGATTCATAATCCTCCCATGTGTATTTCAGTTTAGTCATAGCAATTTAAGTACAAAAGAAACAAATGATGTGTAGACTACAGTTCTTAAAGCAAAATTGTATGGGATTCGGTTACATGGGATTCGGTTACAATATATACAAGTAAATGCTTAGTTAATGAAAAGAAAAGTTTGCTGCAGCGCTGATGTCTACTACACAACCTTCTTCTTGTAGACGTTGTTGGGCCTCCAAGTGCAGAGGTTTGTAGGACAATAGCAAATTTCCCTCAAGTGGATGACCTAAGGTTTATCAATCCGCGGGAGGCGTAGGATGAAGATGGTCTCTCTCAAGCAACCCTGCAACCAAATAACAAAGAGTCTCTTGTGTCCCCAACACACCCAATACAATGGTAAATTGTATAGGTGCACTAGTTCAGCGAAGAGATGGTGATACAAGTGCAATATGGATGGTAGATATAGGTTTTTGTAATCTGAAAATATAAAAACAGCAAGGTAACTAATGATAAAAGTGAGCGTAAACGGTATTGCAATGATAGGAAACAAGGCCTAAGGTTCATACTTTCACTAATGCAAGTTCTCTCAACAATAATAACATAACCGTATCATATAACTATCCCTCAACATGCAACAAAGAGTCACTCCAAAGCCACTAATAGCGGAAAACAGACGAAGAGATTATGGTAGGGTATGAAACTACCTCAAAGTTATCCTTTCTGTTCTATCTATTCAAGAGTCCGTACTAAAATAACATGAAGCTATTCTTTCCATTCAATCTATCATAGAGCTAATACTAGAATAACACCTTAAGACACAAATCAACCAAAACCCTAATGTCACCTAGATACTCCATTGTCACCTCAAGTATCCATGGGCATGATTATACGATATGCATCACACAATCTCAGATTCATCTATTCAACCAACACAAAGTACTTCAAAGAGTGCCCCAAAGTTTCTACCGGAGAGTCAAGACAAAAACGTGTGCCAACCCCTATGCATAGGTTCATGGGCGGAACCCGCAAGTTGATCACCAAAACATACATCAAGTGGATCACGTGATATCCCATTGTCACCACAGATAAGCACGGCAAGACACACATCAAGTGTTATCAAATCCTTAAAGACTCAATCCGATAAGATAACTTCAAAGGGAAAACTCAATCCATTACAAGAGAGTAGAGGGGGAGAAACATCATAAGATGCAACTATAATAGCAAAGCTCGCGATACATCAAGATCGTGCAAAGTCAAGAACACGAGAGAGAGAGAGAGAGAGAGAGAGAGAGAGAGAGATCAAACACATAGCTACTGGTACATACCCTCAGCCCCGAGGGTGAACTACTCCCTCCTCGTCATGGAGAGCGCCGGGACGATGAAGATGGACACCGGTGAGGGATTCCCCCACCGACAGGGTGCCGGAACAGGCTCCCGAGAGGTTTTTGGTGGCTACAGAGGCTTGCGGCGGCGGAACTCCCGATCTATCTTGTTGTTCGATGGTTTTAGGGTATATGGGAGTATATAGGCGAAAGAAGTCGGTCGGGGGAGCGACGAGGGGCTCACGAGGGTTGAGGGCGCGCCCAGGGGGGTGGGCGCGCCCCCCTATCTCGTGGCCTCCTTGAAGCTTCCCTGGCTTGCACTCCAAGTTCCCTGGAGTTCTTCCGTTCCAAAAATAACGCTCCCGAAGGTTTCATTCCATTTGGACTCTGTTTGATATTCCTTTTCTTCGAAACACTAAAATAGGCAAGAAAACAACAATATGGGCTGGGCCTCCGGTTAATAGGTTAGTCCCAAAAATAATATAAAAGTGTGTAATAAAGCCCATAAACATTCAAAACAGATAATAAAATAGCATGAATGCTTCATAAATTATAGATACGTTGGAGACGTATCAGCATCCCCAAGCTTAATTCCTGCTCGTCCTCGAGTAGGTAAATGATAAAAGAAAGAATTTATGAAGTGTGAATGCTAGCAGGTGCACAAGTTTGATCAATGATAATTTCAATCACCTTTTCTAGCATGATTATATGTCATAATAGTAGTTCATCTCATAAAACTTCTCAAGATCAAGTAACAAGCTATTCACATGTTAAAGCATAAACCATAAACTTTCTTGGAAACTAGCGAACTCATTCTCAGTCATCAAGCAATTACAATTCATCCTATTTTCAGGAAGGGTCTCTGTCAGAGCTTTGATTTAGCAAACTCCACATACTCAACTATCAAATAGTCTTCTACAATTGCTAACACTCATGCAATACTTATGGTTATGGAGTTTTAATCGGACACTGAGAAAGATAGGGGCTTATAATTTCGCCCCCCTACGTATTCACCTTTGGGTGATGTCAACAATAATAGTTCATGCTAACTTACATCCAATTGGATATATATATATATATATATATATATATATATATATATATATATATATATATCAGGATCTTTCCAACACGAGGTGCTTGCCAAAGGATAAAATGAAAAAGGGGAAAGGTGAAGATCACCTTGACTCTTGCATGAAAGTAAATAGGCCCTTCGCAGAGGGAAGCAGGGATTTGCAGAGGTTCCAGAGCTCGATTTTGAATTAGAGATAAATAATTTTGAGAGGTATGATCTCATTGTCAACATAACAACCAAGAGTTCCCAATATCTTCCATACTACATATATTATAGGCGGTTCCGAAACAGAATGGTAAAGTTTTTACTCCCCCTCCACCAACAATCACACTCCACGGCCATCTGAAACAACGGGGTACCGTCCATACCAACAACAGTCCTGGGGGAGTTTTGTTTGCAATTATTTTTGATTTGATTTTGATCTTTTGATCATGGGACTAGGCATCCGGGGTACCGGCCATTTTTCTCATGAATGATGAGAGGAGTCCACTCATCTTGAGAATAACCCACCTAGCATGGAAGATACTGACAACCCTTAGTCGCTACATGAGCGATTCGGGCATACAAAACAGATTATTATTTGAAGGTTTAGAGTTTGGCACATGCAAATTTACTTGGAACGGCAGGTAAATACCGCATATAGGTAGGTATGGTGGACACTCATGGAAAAAACTAGGTTTAAGGATATTTGGAAGCACAAGTAGTATCTCTACTTGGTGCAAGGAATTTTGGCTAGCATGAGGGGGAAATGCAAGCTCAACATGTTTGAATGATCCATGACAATATACTTTAACTAAGATGTGAGAAAACATAACCCATTATGTTGTCTTCCTTGTCCAACATCAACTCTTTAGCATGTCATACTTAATGAGTGCTCACAACTATAAAAGATGTCTAAGATGGTATATTAATATGTGAAATCTCTCTTCCTTCAATATTCTTTCATGAATTGTTCAAATGACCAATACAATGCTTGCTAACCTTTAATAAATTAACAACCTCTACTTCTTAGATGTGAAGTCATTACTCCCCATGGGATAAGCAAATGAAACATATATAATTTCAGATTTATGACATTCAACTCATTCAACCATTTACTCATAGGATATAAGTGAAGCACACAAGTAAATGACAAACTACTCCAAAAAAAATATAAGTGAAGATCAATGAGTAGCTAAATAATTATGTAACTATGTGAATACTCTCTCTCATTTAAGAATTTCAGATCTTGGTATTTTATTCAAACATCTAGCAAAACAAAATAAAATGACATTGCAAGGATAGCACAACTCATGTGAACAAGCAAAAACTTAGGTTCAACCGATACTAACCGATAGTTGTTGAAGAAGAAAGGTGGGATGCCTAACGGGGCATCCCCAAGCTTAGATACTTGAGACTTCTTGAAATATTATCTTGGGATGGCTTGGGCATCCCCAAGCTTTGAACTTTTGTGTCTCCTTAATTCCTCTCATATCATGGTTTCCTAAATCTCGAAAGCTTCATCCACACCAAACTCAACAAGAACTTGTGAGATAGGTTAGTATAAACCAATGCAAAACCTTATCATTTTCTACTGTAATAAATCACTAAAATTATTATTCAACATTGCATACTAATCGCCTCTGCATATTTAAAACTCCTATCCTCAAATAGAATTATTAAACAAGCAAACATATGCAAACAATGCAACCATAATAGCAATCTGCCAAAACAGTACAGTATGTAAAGAATGCAAGATTCATCATACTTACCTAACTCCAAAAATTATGAGAAAAATAATAAGCTGTATAAGATTTATCAGAGCTCATTATGCAAAAAAGTTTCAACATTATACCATTCTCTGACTTTTCTAGGGAATTTTTGCAACAGCGGTAAACTTTCTGTTTTCAAACAGCAACATGTATACTAGCAAAATAAGCAGGGTAAAGGCTATCCTTGACATTTTTATTGAAAATAAAGATGCAAAACATTAATCTAAATAACATAAAGCAAATACTAACAAAAGAAAATGACGCTCCAAGCAAAACACATATCATGTGGTGAATAAAAATATAGCTCCAAGTGAAGTTACCGATAGACGAAGACGAAAGAGGGGATGCCATCCGGGGCATCCCCAAGCTTAGGCTCTTGGTTGTCCTTTAAAATTACCTTGGGGTGCCTTGGGAATCCCCAAGCTTAGGCTCTTACCACTCCTTATTCAATATTCCATCAAACCTTTACCCAAAACTTGAAAACTTCACAACACAAAACTCAACAGAAAACTCGTAAGCTCCGTTAGTATAAGAAAATAAAAGCACCACTTAGATAATGTTGTGAACTCATTCTAAATTAATATTGGTGTAATATCTACTGTATTCCAACTTCTCTATGGTTCATACCCTATATACTAGCCATATATTCATCAAAATAAGCAAACAACACATAGAAAACAGAATCTGTCAAAAACAGAACAGTCTGTAGTAATCTGTATCAAACGTATACTTGTGGAACTACAAAAATACCACAAAATTAGGAAGTCCTAAGAAGTTTGTGTAACAATCCATATCAAAAAGAATCAGATCAGAATCACGTTTATGTGAATTATCAAAACTAGTTTACTGGGTGCAATAGTTTCTGATTTTCAGCAGGATCAACACAACTATCACCATAAGCTATTCTAAAGGTCTTACTTGGCACTTTATTGAAACAAAAGCTATAAAACATGATTAATACAGTAGCATAATCATGTGAACACACAAAAACTGCAGTAAGGGTAAATATTGGGTTGTCTCCCAACAAGCGCTTTTCTTTAATGCCTTTTTAGCTAGGCATGATGATGACAATGATGCTCACATAAAAGATAAGGATTGAAACATAACGGGAGCATCATGAAGCATATGACTAGCACATTTAAACCTAACCCACTTCCTATGCATAGGGATTTTGTGAGCAAACAACTTATGGGAACAATAATCAACTAGCATAGTAAGGTAAAACAAGCATAGCTTCAAGATTTTCAACACATATGGAGGAAACTTAATATTTTTGCAATTCCTACAAGCATATGTTCCTCCATCATAATAATTTTCAGTAGCATCATGAATGAATTCAACAATATGACCAGCACCTAAAGCATTCTTTTCATGATCTACAAACATAAAAAATTTACTACTCTCCACATAAGCAAAATTCTTCTTATTCGGAATAGTGGGAGTATCATAAGAGAATAGAATACTATAAATTGCTTCCACATTAAAAGAGTAATGTTCAGAAAAAGGGTAATCATAATAATGACAAGTTTTATAAATATAATCATCACTACTTTTTATAGCATAAGTTTCATCACAATAATTATCATAAGTAGCAACTTTGTTCTCATCATAATCAATTGAAACCTCTTCCAAGATAGTGGAATCATCACTAAATAAAGTTGACACTCTTCCAAATACACTTTCATATTCATCACAATAAGATTCAACATCTTCCAAAATAGTGGGATCGCTACTTCCTAAAGTTTACACTCTTCCAAACCCACTTTCATCAATATAATCATCATAGGTAAGAGGCATGCTATCATCATAACAACTTTGCATATCAAAACTTGGGAGGCTAAAAATATCATCTTTATTAAACATAGCATCCCCAAGCTTGGGACAAACATTAATTGCAGCAAATATATTCTCAAATATTTCATCCTCATCAAACATAGCTTCCCCAAGCTTGGGCCTTTTCATATCATAAGCATAATCACTCTCATCATTAATAGTATGGATAACACCAATAGTATAGCAATTATCATCATCACAATGAGTAGTAGGAGCAACATCATTTGGGAGGGATACCTTTCTACCTTTGTTGCTCCTTCTTTTCTTTTTCTTCTTCACATTATGTGTGGGTTCAACCTTCTTCTCCGAGCTCCTTATTGATGAGATTGGTTGAATAGAAAGCTCCTCCTCGTTACCTAATTCATCATAAGGAATAATAGGAGGATATTGGGAAGTCTCTTCCCTTTCATTAGTATTCTCTTCATCTTCTATTTGCTTTCTTTTCTTTATGTAATTGGCAATATAAGGATTTTCAATACAATTCACCACACAATACAAATAAATTTCCTCTAGATCAAAATCAAGAAGTTTATAATGGGCAAATTCCGGAAGGTGCTTAAGTAAACGTTTCATTTCTTCATAACCCATAAGCAAACTAAGTTCATTATAATGTGCAAGGGAAATCAAATCATCACAATTTTTGGACATGATTCGATCATGAAACAATTTGCATCGGAGATGTAAATGACCACTTTCATTGCAAAGTTCACAAGTACGGCAAAGGAAATATAATTCTTCAGCACTCACCCTTAGCCTTTCTTGCAGCAATTTAATTTCTACATGCTTATGCCTCTTGCAATATATATCTTCTCTATTTGGTGTGTCCATGCAAACCCAATGCTCACCACAAAAATCGACATGCTTATATGAGATATTTTCATCATGACTAGTGCAATCATCATTAGTACTATGAATATTCAAGGAGTTTATACTAACAACATTGCAATCATGCTCATCATTCAAAGATTTAGTACCAAGCATTTTAATGCATTATTCTTCTAGCAATTGAGCACAATTTTCCTTTCCATCATTCTCACGAAAGATATTAAAAAGATGAAGCTTATGAGGCAAAATCAATTCCATATTTTTTGTAGTTTTCTTTTATAGACTAAACTAGTGATAAAACAAGAAACAAAAAGATTCAATTGCAAGATCTAAAGATATACCTTCAAGCACTCACCTCCCCGGCAACGGCGCCAGAAAAGAGCTTCTATCCGACCAAGTTTTTGGTTGCATGTACCACAAATATACATGCAAACTTTTGGTTGTTAAAGCAAAACTATTATGGGATTCAGTTACTACAAGTAAATTTGAAGTTAAATATACACAAGACTACTTTTTTGGTTGCCCGTCCGACCAAATTTTGAGAGATAGACTCATTATAGTGAATTGGCAAGAAAATGTTTGCAAGTATTGGTCATGCAGGTAGTTGCTGGTGGTTGTGTTGTAGCAGCTGCATTATCTGTGTTCCTGGAGAATCTTGATAAAACTCTTGGATCCAAGGAACAAATGGCGATTGCTGAATTTGTAGTCTTTGTTCATCATACCAAAAGTTTGATCAGTTATATTTTTGTATGTATGATACTTGCATCTTGAACCACATGGTTTACTAATGGGAGTGTGGCCGTGTGATGACAACTCCTCTCTATTAGTATTCTTTTACTTTTCATGATTAGTAAAATCCTTGCAACCGGTAGTCTTGGAAAGATTTTGCCCCTGGAATATCTACAATGCTGATTCTAGATTGCTCCGCTAAGAGTGCAATTGAGCATGGCTTGGGTTCTGATCTTGTTTGTCACTGATGCGTGCTAAATACTCCCTCTGTCCCAAAATAAGTGTCTCAAGCTTAGTACAACTTTGTACTAGAGTTAATACAAAGTCGAGACACTTATTTTGGGACGGAGGGAGTAGTAACTGAACCAGTTAAATTTTGTAAGGATGCAGAAAACATGTGGACACATGTATCTGTTGTCTTACGCTATTTTTGGTACTTTGAGGCCTCATAGTGTGGTTCATGTCTATCATACATCGCTCTATGTGAATTTCTCGTCAATATAGAATGTTTGGTGATATAATCAGGTTTCTTGCTTGCGATATATCATGTTTCTCGCTTTCTAAAATGAACCTTGGTGGTCTCAGAATATTTTCATGTGAATGTCATCAGTAATAGAGGCAATCTTCACATGATAATATTTCTTGCTGTTGTATATAGGCTTGTAGGCATTTTGTTGTGGCATATACAGTTCTATATTGAAGTGCGTATGAAACATGAAATTGTTTCATTGTCTAGGTAAAACTTTGTGGCCATAATGTGATTGATAGATATGACTATCGATTTGAAGTCATAGTGTCAATATTTCACTTTCAACTTTATGGATAAGTATAATTCCGTCTACATCGTCAACTGCATCTACTAGACATGTCCATGCACTCTCCTTTGCTGAATATGTGCACTAAGAGAATTTCAATATCTTGTGTAAGCCAGCTACGAAGATCTCGATTGGTGCATGAATATTGAGCTTATATGCAAGGAAGGCGCTCCAACTCAGCCAGCTCCAACGATGGACCATTTGGAAACGAACTCTTCACCTCCGCATCCGCTTCTAGAGCCAACAACAACAACACCGGCAGCGGGAACAGTCATGCAGCCGATGGCAAACAATGGCGGATCATCAAGAACAAGGAGTCTGTGGCATGGTCGCGGGCGCAAAAGCAGGCCTACTCAAACCAGTTGGATATGGACTTGCCCCAGCTGCGCAGGGAGAACCAGATGATCATCCAACGGCACAGGGATATCATAAACGTAGGTATGCACATTTAATTGACTGATGAGTTCGTCAGCTTTACTCTGCCAATATTTAACTTAGGAAATATGTTAAATTTATATTCAAATGAATAGACATTTTTGGATTGTTATGTCTAACCAGCTATATGACTAGGAAAATAACTCATATTATTTGGTTTGTGTAGCTGCACCTCTGAATTACAAACCTCTTTTTTGTAGCCACTCTCTAATTGCCTTTAAATAAATTTATTGTTATTACACTGTTATATTTGTTACATAATTGCATGGCCTGTATTTTGTGTCGATTTTAATCGTTATTAGGAAATATATGTGATCGTTTTTGGTCAAAAAGTATATGAGATCCTTGCATAGAAACCAATATTAAGTTTTACGGGTCTTAATTTCTCGAGTTTAAAAGGAACATGGCAATTAAATGGTAGGAGTTTTGCTGCATAATTGTTGATTTCAACTAATGTCTTTGCCAGATTAAATCCATTTTCCTCTTTGCAGTATAGATAAATATTTTCCACCTCACGTCCTGACTACGGAATGAAAGACAAAAACGTCTATTGGCCATTCCCTAGCAAAATCTACACCGCCCATATAATATTCATTTGGAATCCTTAAAGCTGCGTGTGATGTTGCCTTTTGTATACATATCTATACCTACACTCATGCAATCGCGTGTTTGCATCTTCTATAATGGTTGATTTGTTGCTTTGGCATGCTACTACTTTTGGCAAGATCTATCTACCTTGAGGATTATCATCTGATTGAAAACTTTGTAAAGTTTGATAGCAAGAATATCTATTGTGGGGAGTCAGTGCAATGATGGCTTAGGTGATCCTATTGCGGTTGCATTATGTGATTTCATGAATATAAACTAAATGATAGTGTTTGAATTAATATACATATTTCTTGAACAACTTATAAATGTATTTTCCTACTAAGAGAATAATGTAACACAACATGAAGAAAAAGAAAGTAGCTCTGCATAAGATTGACCTAAATAGCTCTAGAGTTTGAGCGGGCAAGTCTTGTGTGTTTAGGATTAGATTTGTTTCTGGAAAGCCCTTTTATGTCTAGGCGTAGGGAGTAGTTCGTCCTCAATGAGATTTGTTTCTAAATTTTTAACCATTCCCTTGTGTGGCACAACGACAAGTGTGGTGTGCAACTCATAACCTTGGGATTGACCATGTCTGAGTGCATTGAGATCAAGTGGACACGACGGACATCATCATCGAGGGTGGAAAGAAAGATAAGTGGCAACATGGTGAGTCACCGTGTTAAAATAAAGGACATAGATCTATGTTGGTATTGAGCCATATTTATTAGGTTGACGCATGTGGAGGACTAGTGAAAGTGCAACTATCCCTGGGTGGTTTTGGTAATTCCTAACAACATATAGCTCATTGAGCTAATGCTATTTAAAAATGAATATTTCGGGAAAGCTCAATGATTGGCATGGCATGGATGAGAAAAGTGGATCCCTCAAAATGCTAAGGATAAAAGGATTGGCTCAAGCTCAAAGCACAAGACTCTACATTTTCTATTTTAGTGATCCAAGATCACATTGAGTCTATAGGAAAAGCCAATACTATCAAGGAGGGATGAGGTGTAGCTTAATGAGTTTCTTGCTCAAAGTGCTTAGTGATATGCTCCAAAGCCCTCAACTACTTTCTCACATCCACGTATGACCCAAACCAAAAGTCAAACTCGGCCCCACCAAAACCATCTATCCGGCTCCACCGAGTTCAGATGTCATAACCACTGCCACAAACCCTAGTCTTTTCATGTTGGGGAACGTAGTAATTTCAAAAAAATTCCTATGCACACGCAAGATCATGGTGATGCATAGCAACGAGAGGGGAGAGTGTGTCCATGTACCCTCGTAGACCGAAAGGGGAAGCGTTAGGACAACGCGGTTGATGTAGTCGTACGTCTTCACGATCTGACTGATCAAGTACCGAATGCACGGCACCTCCGAGTTCTGCACACGTTCTACTCGATGATGTCCCTCGAACTCCGATCCAGCCGAGCTTTGAGGGAGAGTTCCGTCAGCACGATGGCGTGGTGACGATGATGATGTTATACCGTCGCAGAGCTTCGCCTAAGCATCGCTATGATATTATCGAGGTGGATTATCGTGGAGGGGGGCACCGCACACGGCTAAGAGATCCAAGGGATCAATTGTTGTGTCTCC
Organism: Triticum aestivum; assembly: GCF_018294505.1. Lineage (NCBI taxonomy): Eukaryota > Viridiplantae > Streptophyta > Magnoliopsida > Poales > Poaceae > Triticum > Triticum aestivum. Next base: position 360,995,388 of record NC_057810.1, read on the forward strand.
AAGGGGTGCCCCCCTCCCCGTATATAAAGGAGTGGAGGAGGAGGAGGGCCGGCCCTCTCTATGGTGCGCCCTAGGGAAGTCCTACTCCCACCGGGAGTAGGATTCCCCCTTTCCTAGTAGAAGTAGGAGCCCTTCCAACTAGTAGGAGTAGGAGAGAAGGAAAGGGAAAAGAGAAGAGAAGGAAGAAGGGGGCGCCGCCCCTCCCCCTAGTCCAATTCGGACTAAGCCTTGGGGGGTGGCGCAGCCTCTCCACTCTCTTTCCCCTAAAGCCCAATAAGGCCCATATACTCCCCGGCGAATTCCCATAACTCTCCGGTACTCCGAAAAATACCCGAATCACTCAGAACCTTTCCGATGTCCGAATATAGTCGTCCAATATATCGATCTTTACGTCTCGACCATTTTGAGACTCCTCGTCATTTCCCCGATCTCATCCGGGACTCCGAACTACCTTCGGTACATCAAAACACATAAACTCATAATATAACCGTCATCGAACTTTAAGCGTGCGGACCCTACGGGTTCGAGAACTATGTAGACATGACCGAGACAGGTCTCTTGTCAATAACCAATAGTGGAACCTGGATGCTCATATTGGCTCCCACATATTCTACGAAGATCTTTATCAGTCAAACCGCATAACAACATACGTTGTTCCCTTTGTCATCGGTATGTTACTTGCCTGAGATCCGATCGTCGGTATCTCAATGCCTAGTTCAATCTCGTTACCGGCAAGTCTCTTTACTCGTTCCGTAATACATTATCCTATAACTAACTCATTAGTTACAATGCTTGCAAGGCTTATAGTGATATGCATTACCTAGTGGGCCCAGAGATACCTCTCCGACAATCGGAGTGAAAAATCCTAATCTCGAAATACGCCAACCCAACAAGTACCTTCGGAGACACCTATAGAGCACCTTTATAATCACCCAGTTACGTTGTGACGTTTGGTAGCACGCGAAGTGTTCCTCTGGTAAACGGGAGTTGCATAATCTCATAGTTATAGGAACATGTATAAGTCATGAAGAAAGCAATAGCAACATACTAAACGATCAAGTGCTAAGCTAATGGAATGGGTCAAGTCAATCACATAATTCTCCTAATGATGTGATCCCGTTAATCAAATGACAAATCATGTCTATGGTTAGGAAACTTAACCATCTTTGATTAACGAGCTAGTCATATAGAGGCATACTAGTGACACTATGTTTGTCTATGTATTCACACATGTATTATGTTTCCGGTTAATACAATTCTAGCATGAATAATAAACATTTATCATGAATTAAGGAAATAAATAATAACTTTATTATTGCCTCTAGGGCATATTTCCTTTAGTCTCCCACTTGCACTAGAGTCAATACTCTAGTTCACATTGCCATGTGATTTAACACCAATATTCATATCTGTATATGATTAACACCCATAGTTCACATCGTCATGTGACCAACACCCAAAGGGTTTACTAGATTCAATAATCTAGTTCACATTGCTATGTGATTAACACCCAAAGAGTACTAAGGTGTGATCATGTTTTGCTCGTGAGAGAAGTTTAGTCAACGGGTCTGTCACATTCAGAGCCGTATGTATTTTGCAAAATACTCTATGTCTACAATGCTCTGTATGGAGCTACTCTAGCTAATTGCTCCCACTTTCAATATGTATCCAGATTGAGACTTAGAGTCATCTGGATCAGTGTCAAAACTTGCATCGACATAACCCTTTACGACGAACCTGTTGTCACCTCCATAATCGAGAAACATATCCTTATTCCACTAAGGATAATTTTGACCAATGTCCAGTGATCTACTCCTAGATCACTATTGTACTCCCTTGCCAATCTAGGGCAGAGTATACAATAGGTCTGGTCCATAGCATGGCATACTTTTATAGAACCTATGACGGAGGCATAGGGAATGACTTTCATTCTCTTTCTATTTTCTGCCATGGTCGGGATTTGAGTCTTACTCAATTTCACACCTTTGCAACACAGGCAAGAACTCTTTCTTTGACTGTTCCATTTTGAACTACTTCAAAATCTTGTCAAGGTATGTACTCATTGAAAATCTTATCAAGCGTCTTGATCTATCTCAATAGATCTTGATGCTTAATATGTAAGTAGCTTTACTGAGGTCTTTCTTTTAAAGAACTCCTTTCAAACACTTCTTTATGCTTTCCAGAAAAATTCTACATCATTTCTGATCAACAATATGTCACTCACATATACTTATCAGAAAGGCTGTAGTGCTCCCACTCACTTTATTGTAAATACAGGCTTCATTGCAAGTCCGTATAAAACTATATGCTTTGATCAACTTATCAAAGTGTATATTCCAACTCCGAGATGCTTGCACCAGTCCATAGATGGATCGCTGGAGCTTGCACATTTTGTTAGCACCTTTAGGATTGACAAAACCTTCTAGTTGCATCATATACAACTCTTCTTTAAGAAAACCATTAAGGAATGCAGTTTTGACAACCATTTGCCAGATTTCATAAAATGTGGCAATTGCTAACATGATTCGGACAGACTTAAGCATCGCTATAGTTGAGAAAATCTCATTGTAGTCAACACCTTGAACTTGTCGAAAACCTTTTTGCGACAAGTCGAGCTTTGTAGATAGTAACACTACTATCAACGTCCGTCTTCCTCTTGAAGATCCATTTATTTTCTATGGCTTGCCAATCATTGGGCAAGTCCACCAAAGTCCATACTTTGTTCTCATACATGGATACTATCTCAGATTTCATGACCTCCAGCCATTTCGCCGAATTTGGGCTCATCATCGCTTCCTCATAGTTCGTAGGTTTATCATGGTCTAGTAACATGACTTCCAGGACAGGATTACCGTACTACTCTGGTGCGGATCGTACTCTGGAAGACCTACGAGGTTCTGTAGTAACTTGATATGAAGTTTCATGATCATCATCATTAGCTTCCTCACTAATTGGTGTAGGAATCACTGGAACTAATTTCCGTGATGGATTACTTTCCAATTTGGGAGAAGGTAAAATTACCTTATCAAGCTCTACTTTCCTCCCACTCACTTCTTTCGAGAGAAACACCTTCTCTAGAAAGGATCCATCTTAGCAACGAATATCTTGCCTTCGGATCTGTGATAGAAGGTGTACCCAACAGTTTCCTTTGGGTATTCTATGAAGACGCACTTCTACGATTTAGGTTCGAGCTTATCAGGTTGAAACTTTTTCACATAAGCATCATAGCCCCAAACTTTAAAAAATGACAACTTTGGTTTCTTGCCAAACCACAGTTCATAAGGTGTCGTCTCAACGGATTTTGATGGTGCCCTATTTAAAGTGAATGCAGTTGTCTCTAATGCATAACCCCAAAACGATAGTGGTAAATCGGTAAGAGACATCATAGATTGTAGTATATCCAATGAAGTACGGTTATGACATTCGGACACACCACTAAGTTGTGGTGTTCCAGGTGGCATGAGTTTGTGAAACTATTCCACATTGTTTCAATTGAAGACCAAACTCGCAACTCAAATATTCGTCTTCGCGGTCAAATCGCAGAAAACTTTATTTTCTTGTTATGATGATTTTCCACTTCACTCTGAAATTCTTTAAACTTTTCAAATGTTTCAGACTTATGTTTCATCAAGTAGATATACCCATATCTGCTCAACTCATCTGTGAAGGTCAGAAAATAACGATACCCGCCGCGAGCCTCAACACTCATCGGATCGCATACATCAGTATGCATTGTTTCCAATAAGTCAGTTGCTCGTTCCATTGTTCCGGAGAATGGAGTCTTAGTCATCTGGCCCATAAGGCATGGTTCGCAAGCATCAAGTGATTCATAATCAAGTGATTCCAAAATTCCATCAGCATGGAGTTTCTTCATGCGTTTTACACCAATATGACCTAAACGGCAGTGCCATAAATAAGTTGCACTATCATTATTAACTTTGCATCTTTTGACTTCAATATTATGAATATGTGTATCACTACGATCGAGATCCAACAAACCATTTTCATTGGGTGTATGACCATAGAAGGTTTTATTCATGTAAACAGAACAACAATTATTGTCTAACTTAAATGAATAACCGTATTGCAATAAACATGATCAAATCATATTCATGCTCAATGCAAACACCAAATAACACTTATTTAGGTTCAACACTAATCCCAAAAGTATAGGGAGTGTTCGATGATGATCATATCAATCTTGGAACCAGTTCCAACACACATCGTCACTTCACCCTTAACTAGTATATGTTCATTCTGCAACTCCCGTTTCGAGTTACTACTCTTAGCAACTGAACTAGTATCAAATACCGAGGGGTTACTATGAACACTAGTAAAGTACACATCAACAATCTGTATATCAAATATACCTTTGTTTACTTTGCCATCCTTCTTATCCACCAAATATTCAGGGTATTTCTGCTTCCAGTGACCATTTCCTTTGCAGTAGAAGCACTCAGTTTTAGGCTTTGGTCTAGCTTTGGGCTTCTTCACGGGAGTGACAACTTGCTTGCCATTCTACTTGAAGTTTCCCTTTCTTTCCCTTTGCCCTTTTCTAGAAACTAGTGGTCTTTTCAATCATCAACACTTGATGCTCTTTCTTGATTTCTACCTTCGTCGATTTCAACATCACGAAGAGCTCGGGAATCGTTTTTGTCATCCCTTGCATACTATAGTTCATCACGAAGTTCTAGTAACTTGGTGATGGTGACTAGAGAACTCTGTCGATCACTATCTTATCTGGAAGATTAACTCCCACTTGATTCAAGCGATTGTAGTACCCAGACAATCTGAGCACATGCTCACTAGTTGAGCAATTCTCCTCCATCTTTTAGCTATAGAACTTGTTGGAGACTTCATATCTCTCAACTCGGGTATTTGCTTGAAATATTAACTTCAACTCCTGGAACATCTCATATGGTCCATGACGTTCAAAACGTCTTTGAAGTCCCGATTCTAAGCCGTTTAAGCATGGTGCACTAAACTATCAAGTAGTCATTATATTGAGCTAGCCAAACGTTCATAACGTCTGCATCTGCTCCTGCAAAATAGGCCCGTCACCTAGCGGTGCATCAAGGACATAATTCTTCTGTGCAGCAATGAGGACAATCCTCGGATCACGGATCCAATCCGCATCATTGCTACTAACATCTTTCAACACAGTTTTCTCTAGGAACATATCAAAATAAACATATGAAAGCAACAACGCGAGCTATTAATCTACAACATAATTTGCAAAATACTACCAGGACTAAGTTCATGATAAATTTAAGTTCAATTAATCATATTACTTACGAACTACCACTTAGATAGACATCTCTCTAATCATCTAAGTGATCACGTGATCCAAATCAACTAAACCATAACCGATCATAGCGTGAAATGGAGTAGTTTTCAATGGTGAACATCACTATGTTGATCATATCTACTATATGATTCACGCTCGACCTTTCGGTCTCAGTGTTCCGAGGCCATATCTGCATATGCTAGGCTCGTCAAGTTTAACCTGAGTATTCTGCGTGTGCAAAACTGGCTTGCACCTGTTGTAGATGGACATAGAGCTTATGACACCCGATCATCACGTGGTGTCTGGGCACGACGAACTTTGGCAACGGTGCATACTCAAGGAGAACACTTTTATCTTGAAATTTAGTGAGAGATCATCTTATAATGCTATCGTCAATCAAAGCAAGATAAGATGCATAAAAGACAAACATCACATGCAATCAATATAAGTGATATGATATGGCCATCATCATCTTGTGCTTGTGATCTCCATCTCCGAAGCACCGTCATGATCACCATCGTCATCGGCGCGACACCTTGACCTCCATCGTAGCATCATTTGTCATCTTGCCAACTATTGCTTCTACGACTATCGCTACCGCTTAGTGATAAAGTAAAGCAATTACAGGGCGATTGCATTGCATACAATAAAGCGACAACCATATGGCTCCTACCAGTTGCCGATAACTCGGTTACAAAACATGATCATCTCATACAATAAAATATAGCATCAAGCCTTGACCATATCACATCACAACATGCCCTGCAAAAACAAGTTAGACGTCCTCTACTTTGTTGTTGCAAGTTTTATGTTGCTGCTACGGGCTAAGCAAGAACCATTCTTACCTACGCATCAAAACCACAACGATAGTTTGTCAAGTTAGTGATGTTTTATACTTCTCAAGGACCGGGCGTAGCCACACTCGGTTCAACTAAAGTTGGAGAAACTGACACCCGCCAGCCACCTGTGTGCAAAGCATGTCGGTAGAACCAGTCTCGCATAAGCGTACGCGTAATGTCGGTCCGGGCCGCTTCATCCAACAATACCGCTAAACCAAAGTATGACATGCTGGTAAGCAGTATGACTTGTATCGCCCACAACTCACTTGTGTTCTACTCGTGCATATAATATCTATGCATAAAACCAGGCTCGGATGCCACTGTCGGGGAACGTAGTAATTTCAAAAAAATTCCTACGCACACGCAAGATCATGGTGATGCATAGCAACGAGAGGGGAGAGTGTGTCCATGTACCCTCGTAGACCGAAAGCGAAAGCGTTAGCACAACGCGGTTGATGTAGTCATACGTCTTCACGATCCGACCGATCAAGTACCGAATGCACGACACCTTCGAGTTATGCACACGTTCAACTCAATGATGTCCCTCGAACTCCGATCTATCCGAGCTTTGAGGGAGAGTTCCGTCAGCACGACGGCATGGTGACGATCATGATGTTCTACCGTCGCAGGGCTTCGCCTAAGCACCGCTATGATATTATTGAGGTGGATTATCATGGAGGGGGGCACCACACACGGCTAAAAGATCCAAGGGATCAATTGTTGTGTCTCCAAGGGGTGCCCCCTCCCCGTATATAAAGGAGTGGAGGAGGGGGAGCGTCGGCCCTCTCTATGGCGCGCCCTAGGGGAGTCCTACTCCCACCGGGGGTAGGATTTCCCCTTTCCTAGTAGAAGTAGGAGCCCTTCCAAGTAGTAGGAGTAGGAGAGAACGAAAGGGAAAATAGAAGAGAAGGAAGGAGGGGGCGCCGCCCCTCCCCCTAGTCCAATTCGGACAAAGCCTTGGGGGGGGGGCACAACCTCTCCTCTCTCTCTCTCCCCTAAAGCCCAATAAGGCCCATATACTCCCCAGCGAATTCCCGTAACTCTCCGGTACTCCAAAAAATACCCGAATCACTCAAAACCTTTCCGATGTCCAAATATAGTCGTCAAATATATCGATCTTTACGTCTCGACCATTTAGAGACTCCTCATCATGTCCCCGATCTCATCCAGGACTCCAAACTACCTTCGGTACATCAAAACACATAAACTCATAATATAACCCTCATCGAACTTTAAGTGTGTGGACCCTACGGGTTCGAGAACTATGTAGACATGACCGAGACACGTCTCTGGTCAATAACCAATAGCGCAACCTGGATGCTCATATTGGCTCCCACATATCCTACGAAGATCTTTATCGGTCAAACCGCATGACAACATACGTTGTTCCCTTTGTCATCGGTATGTTACTTGCCCGAGATTCGATCATCGGTATCTCAATACCTAGTTCAATCTCGTTACCGACAAGTCTCTTTACTCATTCCATAATACATTATCCTGTAACTAACTCATTAGTTACAATGCTTGCGAGGCTTATAGTGATGTGCATTACCAAGTGGACCCAGAGATACCTCTCCGACAATCAGAGTGACAAATCCTAATCTCGAAATACGCCAACCCAAAAATTACCTTCGGAGACACCTATAGATCACCTTTATAATCACCCAGTTATGTTGTGACGTTTGGTAGCACACAAACTGTTCCTCCGGTAAACGGGAGTTGCATAATCTCATAGTTATAGGAACATGTATATGTCATGAAGAAAGCAATAGCAACATACTAAACGATCAAGTGCTAAGCTAACGGAATGGATCAAGTCAATAACATCATTCTCCTAATGATGTGATCCCGTTAATCAAATGACAACTCATGTCTATGGTTAGGAAACTTAACCATCTTTGATTAACAAGCTAGTCAAGTAGAGGCATACTAGTGACACTATGTTTGTCTATGTATTCACACATGTATTATGTTTCCGGTTAATACAAATCTAAAATGAATAATAAACATTTGTCATGAAATAAGGAAATAAATAATAACTTTATTATGGCCTCTAGGGCATATTTCCTTCATTTCGGGCTCACCGATATCGATCTCGGTCTCACCGAGATGGGATTGCAATGTCTCGGTTTCCCTTCGTAACATTTCGGTCAAACCGAGATGAGCGATCGGTCCCACCGAGATTGTAATGCAAACTCACTGTTTCCCTTTCGTAACATTTCGTTCCAACCGAGATGAGTGAATCGGTCCCACCGAGTTTGCCTGACCAACCCTCTGTGTGTCTATTACCAAAATCAGTCTCATCGAGTTTGTGTAATCGGTCTCACCGAGATTACGTTATGCCCTAACCCTAACCATATCGGTCCCACCGAGTTGACATGTCAGTCCCACCGAAAATCCTAATGGTCACATTATTTCCTAAATCGGTCAGACCGAGTTTCACGATTCGGTCCCACCGTGTTTGGTAAGTTGTGTGTAACGGTTAGATTTTGTGTGGAGGCTATAAATACCCCTCCACCCACTCTTCATTTGTGGAGAGAGCCATCAGAACATGCCTACACTTCCAACATACATTTTCTGAGAGAGAACCACCTAAACTTGTGTTGAGGTCAAGATATTCCATTCCTACCACACAAATCTTGATCTCTAGCCTTCCACAAGTTGCTTTCCACTCAAATCTTCTTTCAACCAAATACAAATCATGTGAGAGAGAGTTGAGTGTTGGGGATACTATCATTTGAAGCACAAGACCAAGGAGTTCATCATCAACACACCATTTGTTACTTCTTGGAGAGTGGTGTCTCCTAGATTGGCTAGGTGTCACTTGGGAGCGTCCGTCAAGATTGTGGAGTTGAACCAAGGAGTTTGTAAGGGCAAGGAGATCGGCTACTTTGTGAAGATCTACCCTAGTGAGGCAAGTCCTTCGTGGGCAATGGCCATTGTGGGATAGACAAGGTTGCTTCTTTGTGGACCCTTCGTGGGTGGAGCCCTCCATGGACTCGCGCAACCGTTACCCTTCGTGGGTTGAAGTCTGCATCAACGTGGATGTACGGTAGCACCACCTATCGGAACCATGGCTAAAAAATCTCCGTGTCAACATTGCGCTTGCTCCCTCAAACTCCTCCCTTTACCTTCATATGCAATTGTTTTACATACCACTGCTATACTTTTAGAATTGCATGTGTAGGTTGATTGCTTGACTTGTGCTAAGTTGCTAAAATCTGCCAAGTCCTAAAATTGGGAAAAGGCTAGATTTTTATTTGGTCAAGTAGTCTAATCACCCCCCTCTAGACATACTTTCGATCCTACAAGTGCTATCAGAGCTTTGGTCTTCATTTGCTTTGATTTCCATAGCTTTTGGTGGTCATAGCCTTTGTTTCACAACCTAGGAGAGTATGTCGTCTAGCGGGGGAAATTACCACCGTAGAGGTTCTTACTTTGATGGTACTAATTTTGCTAGTTGGAAGCATAAGATGTAAATGCATATTCTTGGACATAACCCCGCCGTTTCGGCTATTGTGTGATGGGCTTGCAAGGTGAATTCTTTGATAGGAGAGAACCGAACCATGAAGCTACCGCGGAAGAGTTGAATATGCTGCAATACAATGCTCAAGCTTGTGATATCCGCTTCAACGGATTGTGCCCCAAAGAATTCAACAAAATCAGCCGTCTTGAGAAGGCAAAGAAATTTTGGGATACTTTGATTGACATGCACGAAGGTACCGACTCCGTCAAGTAATCCAAATTTGATGTGCTTCAAAGTCAACTTGACAAGTTCAAAATGAAGGATGGTGAAGGCGTCGCTGAGATGTACTCTAGGCTTCCTCTCATCACAAATGAGATTGTCGGCTTAGGAAGTGAAGAGATGACCGAAAAATTCATCATCAAGAAGATCCTAAGAGCCTTGGATGGAAAATATGATACCGTGTGCACATTGATCCAAACGATGCCCAATTACAAAGATCTCAAGCCAACGGAAGTTATTGGAAGAATTGTTGTTCATGAGATGTCACTCAAAGATAAGGAGGAGCTCCACAACAAGTCAAGTGGTGCTTACGAAGCCTCATGTGAAGCTCCCACATCATCAAGTGAGAAACAAACCTTCAATGAAGAATTGAGCCTAATGGTGAAGAACTTCAACAAGTTCTACAAGAGTAGAAGCAAGGAAAGAAGTTCCAAGTCAAGGTCCTACAATGACAAAAGATCTTCTAGTCGTGAGCGTAATTGCTACAATTGTGGAAGACCCGGACACTATTCCAATGAGTGTATGGCTCCCTACAAAAGAAGAGAAGATTCTCCAAAAAGAAGGAGTAGAAGAGAAGAATCACCATCAAGAGAAAGAAGGAGTAGCGATGATCGTTGTGAACGAAGAACATCCCAGAGAAGCAAGGATTCGGAAAGGAAGGACAAGTCATCAAGGAGCTACACAAAACGAAGACATCAAGCTCATTTTGGTAAATGGGTATCCGGCTCTGACTCACACAATCACTCCGAGAGAAGCTATCACTCCGACTTGAAATATACTCAAGATGAAGGTGTTGCCGGTCTAGCACTTGTATCAACCAACTCCTACGACATATTTGACTCACCAAATGAAGGATTTGGAAGATTCTTCATGGCTAAAGGCCCAAAGGTATCACACCCCGAGTATGTTGATTTCAATAGTGATGAATATGACTTGTTAGGTGATGATTATTTACTTGTTGACAACTATAGTGATAAATACTATGATGAAACGTCAAATAATCATGCTAATCAAGATAACACGAATGACAATGATAAGGAGAAGATTGAGCGCCTAACTAAAGAACTAAACACTCTTAAGTTAGCTCATGAAACTATCTTGGAAGATCATCGAGAACTTTTAAAGACTCGTGAGAAGTTACACTTTGAAAAGCTCAACCTTGAGCAAGAGCATGAGTTTATAAAGGCAATCAATGATGATCTTCGCAAGAAAATTTCTTCTTACATTGCCAAGCATTTACTCTTATCTACTTACATGCCACAAGTCAAGTCTAGTAACAAGAACAAGAAAGATTCTTCTTCTAGTAGTAACAATAATCATGCTAAATCCAATATTGTTGCTTCTAGTAGTTCTCTTGATTCCACTAATGATTCTCTTAGCCAAGTTACACTTGATCAAGAGAATAGCTTATTGAAGGGAATTATAGAGAAAGGTGTTTACAAGAGTCTTGTCGGGAGTAAGCAATTCGGGGAAATTGTACGCAAGCAAGGAAGGCACCGGAAGAATCAAGGTGTTGGTTTTGAATGAAATTTCAATGCAAATGGAGTTGAGTGGGAAGAAGATCAATACCCCAAGACGAAGTTTGTTCCTCAACATTAGAAGTATGATCCTACTTCTTTCAAAGGGACACAAGCTCAAGATGATCTTCCACCACAAGACCACAAGCAAAAAGGCAAGGACAAGCTTCAAGAGGAGATTGATGCATTTTAAGAAGCACTTAAGGCCTTGGTCAAGTGGGTTCCCAAGACTACATCAAGTTCTACTTCAACGAGTACAACTACAACTCCAAGGATTCCCATCAAGATGATGTGGATCCCAAGGAAGAAGAACTAGAGAGTTCTTGAGGGTGACTCCGCCAACATACTTCACTCTTATCATTTTGGCAAGGACAAGTGCAATAAACTTCCACATCTTGCACTAGTTCAAGGAGTCACAAACCCTCTTGTTGGTAAGACAAGGGACAAGGTAACCTAATGCTTTCATGGAAATCATCTTGTGTATGCATCACTCTATGTCTATTGATATCCTTGTTTGTTCCTTGTGGGACTAACCTGTGTAGGTATTGAAAGTGCAACTCACAAATGGATTGCTCCAAATGATCTACATCAACATTGAGCATCCACATCTTCAACAAATACATGAAGTCATCATCGACAAAACCCAAGGTTAGTTCATCCCTCTTAGGGGGGATCGCACATCTAGGGGGAGCTTTACTCTAAGTATTGAGCTAAAGCAACTCTAATGGTGTGAACAAAACAATGCTTTATGTAAAAGTGGTAACCCCACTTGTGCTTAAACGATGAGTATGACCTATGATAAAATGTTCTCATTTGATCCTAAGTCAATATACTCATATATAGATGTCCTAGTCATCACCAATTGTTTGATAGATGCTAGAATTGGTTGTGCATGCTTTGCCACATATTTTATTTGCCATTTTATTGTGTGAGGATGTTGGTTGCATATTTTACTCATTCAACGACATCCACTTGTTGTTTTGATTGTTTGGTTTATTTTCTTTTGCCAAGTGGATGGACAAGAATGTCTGAGAACCTTCTCTAGCTATCTATGCTTTTCTTGTCTCAAACTCTATTCATGCTACATCACAAAGTTTGATCAAGTCAGATTCGAACCACTCTGTGTGAGGAGCACTCGGAGTCCCCGATTCGTCATAGACTTAAACTTCCAAAACCTCTTTGTGCATTTTGGTCTGATCGATTCACCCTTTTTGGTCATACCGAGATCACTAAGTTGATCTAGGTTTTCAATCTCGGTGCAACCGATTAGAACCTTTCGATCACACCGAGTTGCAGAAACTGCTCGCAGTTTTGCATCTCGGTGCCACCGAGTTGTTCCACTCGGTCACACCGACAGGGTCGGGCTATATATACCCCCGGGTCAAATTTTGGAAAAATTTCTGAAACCCCTTCGCCCGCGCATAGCCTGCTCTGCCTCCTTGGGTCTCCGGATCGTCCTCCTCGTCATCAGCGACCTCCCGCCACTGGTCTTCGCTGCCGTGAATGGCATTCTGCCCCACCGTTGCCACCGTAGCAAGTTCTCTGCCGAACTAGGGTATGAACTTGAAACTTTGTGCTATCCTTAACTCCGATTCCTAGCACATTGCTTTGCCATGAATCTTGCCACGTTTGAAATCATTCTATCTAGCGAAAGCACTCCGTAGATTAGATTTGATTTGAAAATTTAGGGTCAGGTTTCCGCCGAATTCATCTCGGACCGACCGAGTTGTAGAAATCGGTCTCACCGATTTGGCTTAGGCCATTGCACATGTGATTTTTGGTCTGACCGAAAATTGCAAATTGGTGTGACCGAGATCGATTCTTTGTGAAGCCCTAGCAGTCTTGGTGCCACCGAACTATGACTCGGTCTGACCGAGTTCACTAGTTTAGGTTCCAAAAGCTGCTTCAGTATCACCGAGTTTACAAATCGGTAGCTCCGAAATGCTTTCTGTGGAAAACTGAAAGTATGTTTTTGATTCAGTTATTTTGCAAAAACCTCTGTGCTTTGTGATGCTCATCCACTCTACCTCATCTATATCTATTCACAGGGTCTGCTATCAGTGAGTTTGCAATATGTCTGATCAAAGCGACAGCCAGAACAAGTCAAAGGATCAAGCTCAAATGAGTGAGGGCACTAGTCCCTCAAGAAGTTATGATGAGGGCAGCAGGAGCACACCCGACAATTTGCCAAAGGTAGCTACCAGGGCAAGGAAGAAGAAAACCTCAGATTCAGAAGATGAGGACTATATTACTGTTGAGGATGAGGCCACTTCTAAGAAGAAGGTGCTGAAAAAGGAGTATGGCATAGCTGCTACCACCAAGCCAGGCATGCACAGAAAGGCACCTGCCAAGAGAGTGCCCACATCCAAACCTAGGAAGGTTGCCACTGGTGAAACCATGAAGTTCACCATTGAGTCTGATGAAGAAGCTGCTGGCCAAGATAAGAAGAAGAAGAGGGTTAGAACAACTACTGCCAAAGTCCTTGGCAAGCCCTGTATGAGGAGAGATTCTGATGAGGAAGAAGAAGAGGAAGAGGATGTTGCACCAGCTCCTAAAGCTGAGAAGCTAATGGGAGATGCAATCAAGTCAGGGTCTGCTCCACCTAAGCCCAAAGCTGCTCCCAAGGCTGCTGCTCCAGCACCAAAGCCTAAACCCAAGAGGAACACCAGAAGTATACCTGCATCAGAAAAGAACAAGGCCCCAGTGCCTGAAGCTGCTGAAGAAGAAGATGATTCTCTTGTTCTGAGAAAGTTGAAGCCCAAGATTCCTGACCACAATGATGCTCATCCTGTAGCCGAAGACATGCATATCAGAAAGGATGCTAGACTAAGATTGTGGAGACAGTTAGATCCATATGTTGTGAGGAGAAGGACAACAGTTGACTACAGATTCCACACAAAGGAGCAACCGGATTTTTATGAAACAATTTTGCTTGACAAGAAGCCCATTGTGTGTGACATGAGGTGGATCAACTGGGACTACATCAAGAAGAATGAAGCTCACTACCCAGGATTATATGACAGCTTCAAGTCTTGTGGAGTTGATGACTTTGTTGCCCAGAAGCTTACCAAGTGGAATGATAAGCTCATCATGTAGTTTTACTCCACGGCTCATTTCTACCCAAATGGGAAGATTGTCTGGATGTCTGAAGGTACTAGGTACCAATCCACAGTTGAAGAATGGGCTGAGTTGATCAATGCCCCAAAAGAATGTGAAGATGACTTCGATGTATATGCAGAGAAGAAGAAAGACCACAACTCTATGGCACACATGTACAGAGAGATCCCAGATAAAGCTTTGGAAACTCACAAGCTTGGATCTGTACACTTCTTGTTGTCTGGTCTGCCTACAATCAACTGGATACTTAGGCATACATTACTTCCCAAGTTAGGAGATCACAAGATGATCAGAGGACATGCTATCAACTTGCTGCACTTGTTTGATATACCTCAGAAATTCAAAGTCATGAGCCTGATTATGGAAACAATCAAGAGAACAACAGCTGATCAGAAGAGAAGTTGTGGGTATGCTCCACACATTCAGGAGCTCATCAACTCAAAGATGGGCACAGACACATATCTTTTGGATATGGAGCATCTACCCCTATACCCCGAGTTTGAAGATAACACTGTTGAGATGAATGAGGAGGAACCATCATCTGTGCAAGCACATGAGAAGAGAGGGAAAGCAAGGGTAGAGAAAGCTGCAAAGATGCCAACTGTTGAAGAGGCATCTCAAGTGTTTCTGAAGAACAAGCAAGACCAGCTTGGCTATTTGATTGCCTCCACCTTGAGGATTGAGAAGGGCTTGGCCACCCTAACTCGAAACTAGGAGAGTTTGGAGAGAATCATAGAGCAGAAGTTTTATGCACTGGATGTGAAGGTCACTGAGATTCAAACTACAGTTGAGCAACTTCAGGAGGATGTGGAGGAGAAGAAGGGCAAGTCTACTACAGATGCATTTGCTAGAGTGCCCAGAGGACAGAGATCTGCTGCAGTGCCTGTTCCAGACACCAGAGCTACATCATCTGCACCAGCTTCCACAGCCTCAGTGCCACCAGCTCCAGCACCCACTCCACCAGCTCCAGCTCCATCAACTGATGCTTTCGTCCTTGGAGTCATCTCTACACCACCTCATGAAGACCAAGCCTGAGAGTAGATTAGCACTATGCATTTTTGAACTTTTTGGTAACATGTTGCCAAAGAGGGAGAAAAATGTATAGATCATAGGCTTCGAGAGAGAGTGTTGCTTTTTATCTCTCTTGCTTTTGGTGGTTGAACTTCTTTACTTTTGTGTGTGTTTGCTTGACACATTATGCCTTTTGTGAGATACTTGGATGATCATGTGTTTGATCATATACTACCTTAATGATTGTTGGATGATATTATCTCTTATATCCTTATATGATCATTCACTTTGCTTGGTGATGAGTGCATGTGTTCAATTATTATCAATTAGAGCGCTCCACCAAGATGTATGTGACATGAAAGAGTGACCCATGATCCTAACTCATTGTGCATTTGCAGTCCAAAGCAAATTTTGAATAATGCACAACTTTAGGGGGAGCTCTTACTTATCACATACTTCTCAAAGCGACAATGTTTTTCAATCTTATTATCATTTGTCGAAGCTTTTATCTATATGTTGTCATCAATTACCAAAAAGAGGGAGATTGAAAGTGCAACTATCCCTGGGTGGTTTTGGTAATTCCTAACAACATATAGCTCACCGAGCTAATGCTATTTCAAGATGAATATTTCAGGAAAGCTCAATGATTGGCATGGCATGGATGGGAAAAGTGGATCCCTCAAAATGCTAAGGACAAAAGGATTGGCTCCAGCTCAAAGCACAAGACTCTACATTTTCCATTTTAGTTTGAGTCTATAGGAAAAGCCAATACTATTAAGGAGGGATGAGGTGTTTCTTAATGAGTTTCTTGCTCAAAGTGCTTAGTGATATGCTCCAAAGCCCTCAACTACTTTCTCACATCCACATATGACCCAAACCAAAAGTCAAACTTGGCCCCACCGAAACCATCTATCCGGAGCCACCAAGTTCAGATGTCATAGCCACTGCCACAAACCCTAGTCTTTTCGGTCTCACCGATAGGGATCTCGGTCTCACCGAGATGGGATTGCAATCTCTCTGTTTCCCTTCATAATGTTTTGGTCAAACCGAGATGAGCGATCGGTCCCACCGAGATTGTAATGCAAACTCACTGTTTCCCTTTCGTAATGTTTCGGTCCAACCGAGATGAGCGAATCGGTCCCACCGAGTTTGCCCGACCAACCCTCTGTGTGTCTATTACCAAAATCGGTCTCACCGAGTTAGTGTAATCGGTCTCACCGACATTACATTATGCCCTAACCCTAACCATATCGGTCCCACCGAGTTGACATGTCAGTCCCACCGAAAATCCTAACGGTCACATTATTTCCTAAATCTGTGCGACCGAGTTTCACGATTTGGTCCCACCGAGTTTGGTAAGTTGTGTGTAATGGTTAGATTTTGTGTGGAGGCTATAAATACCCCTCCACCCACTCTTCATTCATGGAGAGAGCCACAGAACATGCCTACACTTCCAACATACATTTTCTGAGAGAGAACCACCAACACTTGTGTTGAGGTCAAGATATTCCATTCCTACCACATAAATCTTGATCTCTAGCCTTACCCAAGTTGCTTTCCACTCAAATATTCTTTCCACCAAATCCAAATCCTGTGAGAGAGAGTTGAGTGTTGGGGAGACTATGATTTGAAGCACAAGAGCAAGGAGTTCATCATCAACACACCATTTTTTACTTTTTGGAGAGTGGTGTCTCCTAGATTGGCTAGGTGTCACTTGGGAGCCTCCTTCAAGATTGTGGAGTTGAACCAAGGAGTTTTTAAGGGCAAGGAGATCGCCTACTTCGTGAAGATCTACCCTAGTGAGGCAAGTCCTTCGTGGGTGACTGTAACGCCCCGATTTCGATGTGCCAGGTGTCCGCCAGTTATTCGCCGTCGTTGCCATGTCTTTTGCTTGCATGTTGCATTTTATCATGTCATCATGTGCATTGCATTGCATACGTGTTCGTGTCATGCATCCGAGCCTTTTCCCCGTTGTCCGTTTTGCAATCCGGTACTCCTATGTCATCCGGCGTCCCCTTTTGTCTCTCGTTGTGTGCGGGTGTTAAACTTTCTCGGAATGGCCCGAGGTTTGTCAAGCGGCCTTGGTATAGCACCGGTAGACCGCCTGTCAAGTTTCGTTCCATTTGGAGGTCGTTTGATACTCCAACAGTTAACCGCGTAGCCCGAAACCTCCCTTTCTCTTCGCAGCCCAACACCCCTCCAAACTGGCCCAAAACCCATCTAACTCCCCTCCATGCTCTCGGTCTTTTGATCACGATCGCGTGGCCGAAAACCGCTCCTCATTTGGACTCTCCTAGCTCCCTCTACCTATATATTTGTGCCTCCCCCCGAAAATCCCGCAGATCAAACCCTAGCCCCGCTCCCCTCGCGCGCCGGACATGTCCAACCCCGCCGGACATGTCCAGCCTCCACCTCGCTCCGGCCAATCGTGGCCTGCCACGTCACCTCCTCCGCCGCCTCAGCCACTCAAACGCTGCCACCTGTCCGCGCCGCCGCCCCCTCTCTCCTCCCTCTGCCGCCGTGCCGCCCGGGGCCCAGATCCGGCCCGCCCCGGGCCGAACCGGGCCGCACCGGGCCCATCCCGCGCCGTCGAGCTCCCGCGGCTCCCACCTCCGCCGGCGCGCGCGCCACCGCCCAGCCCGGCTGCCGCGTCCCTGCTCCCTCGTCCCCGTCGCCAGCGCCTCCCGCACC